>NC_041054.1:20377760-20728231 GCF_900634775.1 Gouania willdenowi
CAGTTTTTTCAGACTTTTTCGCGTTCCGTCCTTGTGGGTTACCGTAGCGCAATGTGAGCCAGCCCCCTCTTTATTTACATGTGTGCCACAGACATGTTTAATGTTTTATTCGCACTATGCTGCAATGCTAAGGGAAGTTTATTATTGTTTTCATTGTAATGTTATAAAATATGTAGTTATCTGATTTCTCAACCAGAAAATTTAAGCTACTGTGAAGTTGCTGTTGCACTTTTGCCTAAAACTGGGTTAAAGCTTGAAATTGTTGAATGACAGAGCTTCGTTTACTTTTTATTTTGGGATTGTTCTATGCATTTTAACTCTGGAGGAGAATCACAGCAATAAAGTTGCATTTTTGACAATTTATCTGATGTCTGCAGTCATTTTTAAGTGCATTGAAGAAAAAAAATCAAATCAAAACTGAATTTTCTTTAAAAAAAAATCTGAGATTTTTTTTTTTTAGGCATTATCGCCCAGCCCTACGTGATAACAATTTTTTCTATAACCAAGTCGCCCTAGTGGAATTGATGTTTAAGTAGTTCAACAACAGCTACTCACCAATGGTGTAGGATAATCTTTTTAAAAATGTATATATTAATGATGCTGGTGCATTGGTTGAATTCATTTGAAGTTACTATAACTTAGTGTGAAATTTAAGAATGAATCACAAACATTGCCTCCACATGGACTAAGTTAAGTCACTTTAAAAGAGAAGAACTCTAAACTTTTATTGGCCTGTCAACCAATCCTTCTTCTAAGTGGGAGGGGCCACGGCACAGCCCACAGTTTGACAACAACTGATGTTGAAAAGTCCAGAGTTTGATGTAAAGTTACTCAACAGCTCAGTGTGTAGTCACAAATGTACACATTTCACTGGTGTCGTGTCGTTTTTAGTATGTGAACTACAGCTTTGACAAGACTACAAATGAGTTTATGGTGGAAACCGTTAGCTGCGGCTTCTTCTTATTTGGTTTGGCCCAGAAACGGATTATTACATTTGAATGGAGCACATCCGGCCAAAACCTTCAAATTAAAAGGCGATCAAAACCTCACTCACATTTAGACGAGGGCGAACCATTACTCAACACTTATGAAAGCCGTGCTTTTAACGTACATTTAAACAGCCAGAGTTTGAACGAAGAGTGTCTGAAGACAATATATTAAGGTAATAGTGATGCTAAAACCCGGAAACATCCTTAAACAGTAAATTCTACCCCGTACTGCAGCACAGGCTGTAATATCACCAAGTTGATCATTTTACCAGTTGTTAGAGCTACTATCTTTACCAGAGAACAAATATTTATTCCTGGTTATTGTTTTAATAGGGCTTTATTTACCGGCGAGCAGTTCCTATTGCATATTTACAAGTTTATAAATATTGTTTAATTATTGTGCACAGTACATATTCGTATGCTACATCCGAATGACGTAACCTTTTGAATAATAATAATGATAATTATTATTATTATTATTATTATAAATACAAGTGGTTTCCATGTGTTTCCGAGCAGTATGAACTAATTACCGGTATTATTATAATAATTATAATCACCCATTATATTATAGGTAGTGTCTAGAGTTGCCACTTCATGGGAAATGAAACCAACTAGCTTCACTGCAATATAAAGGCACATTATATGTGAAGGTGTAACTGAGTATAATCAACGGTTCCGTTACACCAGCAGCAAACACGGCAGGTTATCTAACTTTTTTTTTTATTTTTTAAACCCTGGTAACCGTGACCGAGTTACGCCACTCACTCACCCGAGGACCCCCGGGGAGTACTGCCTGCTCTTCCATGGCGTCCATGAGCTCGGACAGCTATTCCCGTTAGAACAACTCGACAGCAAGTAATTCATCCCGTAGGTGCTGGCCTTGTTGTCACTTTTCCTCCGGCCCGGGTGGTGACCGTGCGTGTAGCTCCCGGGCACGGAGGGCTGGAGCTGCGGGTTCCGCTTCCCGCAGCTCTGCTGCAGACTGCAGGCCGGGTGCTGATGATGATGATGGTGGTGATGGTGATGATGGTGGTTGTGGTGGTGGTGATACAGGTTAACGTTGTTTTCCATGCTCTCGCTCAGGTTAATAAGGCGGTTGGCCCCGCTCTCGTTCTTATTCACGTTGGTGTCCCCCATAGTCCTGTTCGCGGGGGTGTCCGTGGGGTCCCGGGGAGACGAGGGGGAGACTGGTCGGGGTTTCCCCTCACCGGTGGACAGCACGGAGACGTTACTACTACTACCACCACCACCACCAGTGCTTCCGTTCAGGATGCTGTGATGGCTGCCCCCGGTCCTCTGGTTGGATCTAACGTTAATACTCGATGCCAGAGCCACATTTTTGAGTAGATCCAGCGCAGTGTAGTGGTTCTGGTTGAGGACCTGCTGCTGCTGCTGGACGGTCCGTACTCCCTGAGAGGTCTCCCAGACTTGCATCCATAAGGCGTTCGCAGGTCCTTTCTGTTCGGGCTGAATCCAAGCCACCCTGGGATCCATTCAACTCTTCTCCGTGGTCAAAAACAACAAACCCCGAAGCAAGTGTGTGACAGCGGCGGCGAGCCAGCCGGGGATCCGCTTCTCTTAAGGCTCGCTACGGGGTTACGAAAAGAGCCGGATTTAAACATGTAACCGGAGCATCGGTGAAGCGGCCCCTGTAAAACACTGATAGGGGGGAAAACGCTAGCTGACTCCTACGGGAATTCAATATGGCGTTTTCGCTTCAAATCCACGCGCATGCGTACTTGTATGGCTGTTTTAAATGACTCCCCCCTCCCCACCCCACCCCCGTCTACCCACCTCTCACTCACCCCTCAGCAGACTGCACTATGAGAAACAGACACACACACATATATATATGGAGCTATATAGCTAATTTTCTTTTATATTAACAAAATAATACTACAAAAAACAATTAAAAATAAAATGTGGAAATGATGGCACACTAATAAGTGTATTTGTTTTTAATTAAAGGATCTTTAATTGTCACCTGTGTTTATGTGAACATGTACAGAATGAAATTTACAAAATTACTTACCCGAGTCCGCCATTAAGCCCTTATATAAATATATAAATGGAAAAAAAACAAAACACACACACATGTAAAATTAAGAGGTAAAAAATATTCACAGCCTTTACATTGCACTAATTAATATATATCTTCCTCTGATCATCCTTTCAATGTATCTATAACTTGATTGGAGTCTGAAATATTAGTTAAGTATTCGGCATGATGTTGATTGGTATATACAAGGGATGATATATTTTGGAAAGTGGGAAAAAATTCTAAAAGAAATTGCACTAGGACCAAAAACCAATTCTTTTATTTGACTTTACCTTCTGGGCACACTTACATACTAACTCTGGCTTTGATTTTATTTTTTTATTTATTTTTTTAACTCAATAGGAATATTAAAAAACTAAATAAACAATAACCAATTTTTTAATTTCAAAAGTGCCACGCTGCAAACAAATGGAACGCAAAAACAGAGACTGACAATTCATGCCAGTCTAAAATGAAAACCAAATCAAATTTGAATGTCTTTGAGTTTCAGTGTATCGGTGTAGCTGGTTATGATTTACAGTCTGCATAAACAGGACTGAATCATAACCTAACCGCTAAAGCGGACATGGGCTCGTCTGTAAACGGTCGCATTTACAGATCATGGAGTCGCTGTTAGCTTACCAATAAACGGGAACAGATTTCGTCACCTTTATAATAAGTGTTGACTCGGCCACTGGGAGTAAGGGCCAAGGTCAAGACAGGCTGACTTGATGATACCGTATCATGTTTTTCTGCAGTCAGTGCCTTCTCCTCGCCCTTCTCTCTCTGCTCTGTTTCAGGTGTCGTGAAGCTGATGATGGCACTTCCTGATCTGTGGTTCACGGCTCAACTAGTCTGGGACACTGATGTTCTATCTCTCTATCCTGTTCTGTTGGTCTTTCTGACCACTAACCCCAACCAGTCGACGCAGATGGCTGCCACCTCTGAACCTGGTTCTGCTGGAGATTTCTTCCTGTTAAAAGGGAGTTGTTTCTTCCCACTGTCGCTAAAATGCTTGTTCATGTGGATCTTGTTGGGTTTTTTCTTTCTTATTAGGAATTTCATATTTTGATAAGCGCATTGAGATGACTTTGTTGTAAATTGCGCTTTACAAATAAAGTTGAATTGAATTGTATTGCATCCTCTACAACAGGTGTCTGCAACCAGCGGCTCTGGAGCCTTATGTGGCTCTTTGACTCTTTTGCAATGGCTCCCTCTAGTTTAAAAATATATATATAAAAATCCATTTGTTAAATCACATTGTGCAATAACTCTACCACCTTCCTACTTCACCTCCTGCAACATCTACAGACCATCAACTTTCCTGCACCTGTGGCTAACCTTAAGTTTAAAATCCCTTTTAAAATAACTGAACTAACAAAAAGACTATTCTGGCTGAAAATAGAGATTTTATTTGTGTGGGGAAAGTTTTATTTACCTGCCAACATGCTGGTGTAGTGTAAAATAACCCTACCGTGAAAGGTTCCTACGGTCGACAATGAACATGCGCACCTGCTGAACTGCGCATGCGCGTCCATCATGTTGAAAAAAGGTAAGAATATTTCATTTGTTTGGGTTAGAATTTGGGTTAAAAATAAGAATTTATCATGGTAAGAAAATCTGAGGTAGCAAAATATTGTACTTACACGTGTAAATATTTACTACACTAGTGCACATGTGCCTGTAGGACACTTTCACGCGTAGGATTATTTTAAACTACAGCGGCTTGATATGCATGCTTGATATGTGGCAAGAAATGATCAATTAGCATGTGTTGACTGGCATGGTCATGTGTTATCAAATTCAAGTTCAAATACATTACCTCCAAAATAAAATGTTTACATAACATTATTTGATATAATTTTAACTCTATAGAATTTTACACACACTAATGTCTTAATTGAGAAGGTATTTTTTGGCTTTAATCCAGGTGAGATTAAACAAAATGGCTCCCTTAAGAGTAAAGGTTGCAGACCACTGTATTCAAAGAAGTCCAGACAGCAGCAGCAATCCATTGTAAAATAGGCTCTAAACCTCTAACCAAAGCACATTTTACATCATCACCATTACCCCGAGATGGAATAAACCATATTATTATTGCGATGTGGCAGCTGTGCGACAGCTGGAGCAGTTTTAACCCTTGGCCTTGATGTTACTGTCAAACACAGGAACAGCCCTTTACTCTGCTCTGCAACGCATTCATTCTCCTAGCATTTCTCTTCCTATTGCTTTCATTTCCATGAAGCTCTTGAGCGCGAATGCTCACTTTCAAGAGTGTAATATATGACACAGCAGGTGGTGTTGATCATTCCAGACTATTGTGTGCTGCTTAGCCCTTCGCCGAAGCCATTTAGGATCTATGACGGGAGGCTGGATGTAGCACAAACTGTGCTGTCTCCAATGAGAGTGTAAAAAAGAGAGAGCAAGGGAAATGTCTTGCATAAAGCCCGCCCCCTAACCACTGCTACTCACGTGCGAGCGTGTGACGCAATCAAAGAAAAGCCCCCAGAGCAAACTATGTGTCAACCAGGATGAAGCTCTCAGAGTAACACACACACCCTCACACACACACATATCCAAGCTCGTCCTTTAATCTGATTTTACTGGAAACATTAAGCGAGGGTGGCACAGCCGATTGAACAGGCTATTCCACACATGTTCTTGGTGGCAGATCCATCTAAAAGCCAAAACAGATGCATGAGTGTGGAGTGTCATCTCACGGCTGGTGGGTTTTTATGAGATTCCCATATTGGTGAGAAGGATTGACCATGCACGGCGTTCCTCAAGAGACTCAAACACACACGCATCAGGGCAGAAGAAGTCAGCCTTACTCAGACTGATACTGATGTAACAGTCCTAGTTAATGTTCCGGAAGCTGGGAATAGTCTGAGGCGATATGTGGCTTGAATTGTAAAAAGGCTGCAGCTCGTTCCACGTAGTTAACCTACATTAGTAGAGAGCAGCAGTTACAATGTGAGCAGAGACTACACATTCACATTCACACGCGTATACATCGCCCGCAGTGTGATGGACTCAGCTCTGCAACAAAGACACTGTTACTAACATACAGATCTTATACAGCAGACACCCTGAACCTCCTGTAGGATGATACATTTAGTCATCTGGAGATGCACATCAACCTGCACCACAATACAATACAGCAGCAGCAACACTACTTCCTGCTAGAAGACGAGGGATTTCTCCCATGTTCATCTATTTGATTGAAGTCACATGGCCTACACCAGACATTGATCAACTGGCAGCCTGTGGCCCCCAAAGCAAATCCCCAAAAATTGTAATTCAAGAAACTGGAAGGAATATGAAGCCCCACATAATACACAAAGTACACAAAAACTGTTTTCCAGAATTACACAAAATGACTCGTAAAACAAAAAATGACAACAAATACACACACAACAACCACAACAAACAAAATGACGACAAATACAGTATGCACAAAACCACAACACATTACAGAATAGCTCCAAAGACACACAAAACTGTTGACAAAATGAGAGAAAAATACAGAGAACAACAAAAAGACAGAAAGTGACCCCAAAAACGCACAAACCGACAGCAAAAATGCAGAAAATGACAAAAAATTACACAAAATGACACCAAGAATACAAAAAATAACATAAACACACATAATGACTCAAAATAACACAAAAAAACCACAACACATTACAGAATAGCTCTAAAGCAGTGATTCTCAATTGGTGGGTCGGGAACCAAAGGTGGGTCGTGGACATGTACTGGGTGGGTCGCGGTCAAAATCAAATTAATACTTAACGTCTATTGTGTAGGGCTTGTCTTTCATCTGGAAATACACTTTTCTTTTGACAGGCATGCTGTGAAATGCATGTTGCACAGGATAATATATAGATTTATATTGAAAAATTGATTATGTATGTGTTTTCAACAGCGATTTTTGAAAAACGCAACTTTTGTTGGTTGAATTCTGCAAAAAATGTGGGTCGCGATTTAATGTCCGTGGCAAAATATGGGTCCCAGTTGAGAACCACTGCTCTAAAGACACACAAACTGTTAACAAAATTACACAAAATGACAGGGAAATACAGAAAACAATAACAAAAGTACAGGAAGTGATCCCAAAAACACACAAAATGACAATGAAAAAGCAAAAAATGACAGAAAAATACACAAAATTACATCAAGAACACAATTATTATCAAAAGCATGACTAAAAACTGACAAAACATAAAAACCACAAAGACAAAACCCCTTTTTCCCTGCTGTGTGTTAATGCTCTGATTGGTCATTATTCTAATGCTGACATGAATGTTGATAATGTGGCCCTTGGCTCAGATACAATCATGTTTGTGGCCTCCACTGTGACAGTGGCCCATCCCTGCCCTACACTGAGCCTGCATGGACCCCCCCCCCCCAATCCTTTCCAGTCAAAAACATTTATTATACTTTTAAAAAAAGATGGAGGAAGCTGATTTTAGGAGTAAGGTAGGATTTCCAAGTGAGAATTTCCATTGAGTTATACTGACATAACTGTAAATCCATGTTGCATAATTCAGTTAAACTTAAGTATGGGCCATCTGAATGAGTTAAAAATATAAACATCTTACACAATTTGAGTTTTGTTTTCAATAGGGTGCATTAGACTTTCTTTCTTTCTTTGCAGACCAACAGAAAACCAATAAAAACACCATACAATGAAAGAATGTAGAAAAACCAATATGTATTTTTATTACACAGTTATTGGATAAGCACTTTTGCCTAACTGTAAGAAGGCCCTGAGTTTGACAGCTGTGAATGTTGAACCTTTCTGTGTATAGTTTGCATCTTTACTTTGCATCCACTGGAGTAAATGCACACAATGATTCCAAAAATATCTACAATATGACTGCAAATAAATAACAAATCGACAACAACAAAAACACACACACACACACACACACACACACACACACACACACACACACACACACACACACACACACACACACACACACAAAATAACTCATAACATGCAAAAGAACAAAAATATGCAGAATGACACAAAAAACACACAAAACAGCATTGAAAACACACAAACACAATGACAAAAATACAAAACACAACAACAAAAAATGCTAGAAAAACAGAAAAACTAAATTAATATTTACAAAACAACAAAAACACACAAACACCCTCTGTTATTTCCTGTTGTAATGTTCATATTATTCACAATTGTTTTTAAAGGGGACATATACCCATTTTTCACCTTTTAAAACAGTTCCCTGTGATCGAAATCAGTGATTCTCAACTGGTGGGTCGGGATCCAAAAGTGGGTCGCGGACCTGTACTGAGTGGGTCCCAAAAATAAATAAAAACTTAGTCTCTCATGCTGGACTTGTCTTTTATTTTGAAAGAAACTTTTCTTTTGACAGGCATGTTGTGAAGTGCATGTTGCACATGAAAATATATAGATTTATGTTTTAAAAAACAGAATGTGTGTTTTCAACAGCTATTTTTGAAAAACGTGGGTCGTGATTTATTGGCCGTGGAAAAATGTGGGTCCCAGGGTGAGACCAGTTGAGAACCCCTGATCTAAATGACATCTCTGTGCTGGGCTTTGGTCAAAACACAACATGAATCAAGCAACAGGGGAGGTTTTTAACATTCAACAAAATATTTGATCAATTTCAGTCAGGTTTTCGTTCTCATCACAGCACAGAAACTACTCTCATCAAAGTGATCAATGACATAAGGTTGAACACTGATTCAGGAAAAGTATCTGTTCTCATTCTATTGGATCTAAGTGCATTTGACACTGTAGATCATACAATTTGTTTCACAGATTGCAAACATGGGTTGGACTAAATGGAAAAGTAATGCAATGGTTTAAGCCCTACTTGGAGCAGCAAAGTTATTTTGTAAGCATTGGAAACTTTGAATCTGACAGATTACCAATGTCCTGTGGGGTTCCTCAGGGATCTGCTCTTGGACCCCTTCTGTTTAGCCTTTATATGTTTCCTTTAGGACACATTTTACAAGATTGATTATCAGAGCTACGCAGATGACACAACTATATCTATCACTGAACACAGTGATAGATAGGTGTTGTGTGACTGCTTAGAAAAAGTAAACTGCTGGATGAGTGAAAATTTCCTTCAACTAAACCATGATAAGATGGAGGTGATTGTCTTTGGTAACAACGAAAAGTTGAGTCTCGATCTTTAAAAGCTAAAGACCAAGTCAAAAACCTTGGTGCTCTGATTGATCAGATCTGACATTCAGCAGTCAGATCATATCTATCACAAATACGGCTTCTACCACCTAAAGAACATCTCCAGAGTGAAAAGTTTAATGACTCAGAAAGATCAGGAAAAACTGGTCCATGCTTTATCTCCAGCTATTGTAACTATTGTAATGGTCTTCTGACAGGAATCCCAGTCAGCCTCAGAATAGACTTTAAAGTTCTGCTGCTGGTGTATAAATCTGTGAATGGGTTTGGTCCAGAATACATCAGTGAGATGTTAGTCAGGTATGAACCCAGCAAGTCTCTCAGATCTATGGATACAGGTCAGATAGTGGAGCCCAGAGTTCACAGTAAACATGGTGATTCTGCTTTTAGTTGTTATGCTGCAAAGAAGTGGAACAAACTGAAGTCAGCATCCAATGTGAATATTTTTAAATCAAAGTTAAAGGCACTCTTTTTCTCTACCGCGTATGATTGAGAGGAAGATTTTTGGTCAGTTGTTGTTGATGTAATGTGTTTGTTGATTATTTTAATTGATTTTACTGATGATTTTAAATGTTCTCATTGATTTTAAGCTGTTGAAGGTTTTCTGTTGCACTTTTTGATCATGTAAAGCACATTGAGTTGCTTTGTGTATGAAATGTGGTAGAGTGGGTTGTCCAGTGACCGAAGGGTTGGGGGTTCAAATCCCGCTCTAACCGAGTCATTGTGTCCTTGGGCAAGGCATTTTACCCACATTGCCTTGTATGAGTGAGTATGAATTGTGCATGTATGTTGGTGGTGGTCAGAGGGGCCGTTGGCGCGAAATGGCAGCCACGCCTCTGTTAGTATGCCCCAGGGCAGCTGTGGCTACATTGTAGCTTACCACCACCGGTATGACTGTGTGAGTGACTGGTGTGAATGAATAATGGTTTCTGTAACGCGCTTTGAGTCTTGAGTTTGAGAACTGATTGGTCGCTAAGATCCTATAGCCAGAACAAAACCTGGTCCCGACCAGGTTAGTCGTTCAGCCTAAGTTTCCATGGTGATTTAGCTCCGTAAGACGTTAGCCAGCTTCGTAGTACAGCACACAGTGATTAAATCCCGAAAGTTAGCATGATAAGTGGTAATCTGGCTTTGTAGTAAACACCCAAAGAATTTAGTTTAATTAGTTTAATTTTAGTACATTTTAGTAAATTTTGTAATGTCATATTCATAGCCCAGTCAGGAGTTTATAACATATATGTATATACAGTATACCAACTTACCCATGTTGAATGCATTTTTACCTACCATATATATTATGGAATAATACATGACAGTTTAAGTAACTTAAATAAGAAAAAAACACATTTGATCGGGAATGGAATTCCAACGAAAATCAAACTCTCGACTCAGGATCCCAAATTGTAACAAATTTCCATCAGGGTGATGTATTATTGCCTTTATCAGCTATTATTTGTCATACCTCTATATAGGAATTATCTACAAAATGAAAAAAATATCTCAACATTTGAATTCATTTACTGTTTACATCTATACTAAAGAGAGCACACACATGTCACACACTCTTAATTCCTTTATTTCAGTAAAAATGAAAGCTGTTCTTAGTGCAAAGCCCATCTCTGCCTGAGGGTGGCAGTGTTGCAGCCCTGAGCAGCTGATTGATCTGTAGAGATTTCCATTTTTCAAATCCTAAAGGACATCCTGATTCCTGACTGTAGCTCAGTCTCTCCAGGCTCTATGGCTAAATATCTGAGGTTAAAGCCAGGTTATGAGATTGTTTTGCATATAAAGAGAAATTTCACAGAAGATGATTTATGCTATAGTGGAGTACTAAACTACGCCCTGCAAATAATGTCCATGTGCAATAGTGATGTAATAATTACATGCCTCATGTAATTACATTGTAATTAAGTGGTAAAATGTGAAAACACATTTTATTACTTGTTAACTACATATATACAGTATGTGTAGAACTGTCACATGGTTCTACAGTTTTGCGTAAAATTATAATTGGCCATTTTTACAGAATCTTAACTGCAATTACGACTACAAAGTCAATTATCTGAACTCAATTACAATTTAATTACAATTATGATGATTGCGATATTTAAAATTACAATTACAATTATAATTTCACCAAAATTGTAATTAATTATCAATTATGCTATTGCAATTATAATTGACCCCAACAGCTGGATGTCAGTGTGTGCAAAGGTAAGGATAAAAGGTAATTTATATTACATTTATTTTACAAATCAGAATGACATGACCTTGGTTGTGTAGGTTTAAAAAAGGGAAGAGGATACAATATAGTTCTATGTACAGAACAGATGCATGAAAAAGCACACTTTTAATGGATCAAATTACAAGTGCATGAGTCAAAAAGAGAGAGCACCAAAGGTTTATTCACAGAGTTTTCCCATTCGTGGCAGAATAACGTTCTCCTTGCTTTATTCCGATCAGGCAGGAGTTGTGGGATTGTTCAGGCAATTCTCTCCACTCCTCATTTCAGGCATGGCTAACTTATCGAAGGTCATGCTGGATCTCTGTTGGATTTTCCCTGCAGCTCATTGTGCTGAGGCCCAGTTTTTGCAGACCATGATGTATTCTGTCAGGGTTGGGATCAATTATTATCGATGAGTAATTGCAATTATGGCATAATTAAAATGTCAGTTGTAATTTTAGGAATTTGTCGCTGTTGTAATCGTAATTGAGTTAAGATAATTGACTTTGTAATTGTAATTACAATGGAAATGTAATAAAAATGTTCAATTACAATTGTAATAAATGCAAAACAGGTCTATGGCTTACAGTTAACAAACATTAAAATGTTTCATATTAGGTTTTCCCACTAGTGTGTAACTGATGTTTTGTATAAAGAGTTTATAGTTATTGCTAAATTCCAACTCTTGTCCCTAGTTGGGTTTTTACATAAGATATTATAATGAATGCACTAAAATCTAAATGTAAAGATGCTAAAATGACATTTTAGACACAAAAAAATTGCATACAATCATTACAACACACTATGAGTAAAAATTAGTAAAATTGTGATTGAAATTTAGTAAGTGAGAATGTAATCATGATTTACCTTCAGGCGAAAAATAATAATTGTAATTTATTTGTAATTGGAAAAAAATGTGTAAAGGCAAAATTTCAGCTGTCCTCTGATTTTGACCCATAACAGTTGCTCTGTGTTGAAGAAGTCCACGCTGAGAAGGAAATGTATAAAAAACACATATTTAATAAAGGAAAGAGCAAAGGATAAATACAATAACCCTCCTCCGCAGGAGGTGACGCGCTGAACCCTGAAAGAGTAAAGCAATATATTTTAGAGCTGATGAAGAGGAAGGGGAGGGAGGGAGTGAAGGGAGGAAGGAGTTAGATGGAAAATGACTGCTTCTACACTTTGTTATGAGACCTTGAGTAGAAACTGGTTTTTGCTGGCACTGTGAATACAGCACAATCTGTCTGTATTGCCAGTACGTAATCTAATCTAACATGACTCAGAAAAGGAACAATGTCTCTGTTGAAAAGTACAATGAATAATGCAGTCAATGTGTATAAACACATGAAAAACTGTACACATGAACACTCATTTGATGATATGATGATTCATATAATAATTGCCGTAACAAATGTAGGTTCTCGTAATCATAATTGAATTGTAATTGAACATGGATAACTGAAAATGTAATTGAAAAACGTAATCAACCCCAACCCTGCCTTCTGTTATTGTTGGGGTTCCTAGTACGGTATTTCCACTGTAAGATTATATATCAATGTATATATGATGCAACACATAATTCTGACAGTGATTCATATTGTAAGTGCACTGCAGTGCTGTACGGATGAGCTTCTATTTGCTTTTCCTGAACAGATTTAACAGCAACTAATAAATTAGCTAAACATTGCATTACACATGCAGATAGTGGGCACTTTGTGAATGAGAAGGAGCCGCTCAATAGACAGAATAAGGCTCAGTTCATTAAATAAAGATGTCTAACCTCTGAATATGTAAATATTTTTAGTTGGGTCATAAATTAATTTATTTCCCTTTCCCTCAGCGTGCCACTATGTGTGTACTTGTGTCATGGAAATGTGATGTAATGGCTGTGATCAGATAGTTTGAGATGCATTTGTGATCCACCATTTATATTGGATACCTTCCCAACTGAACGACCAGATCCCCTGAGTAATAAATTACAGAAAAATACACCGCAAAAATATACAAAATTATTCCAAATAAACACACAAAAACAACTATGAAAATTAACATAATGGTACCAAATAAACGCACAAAATTACAGAAAAATATCCAAAATGACTCCAAATAAACACACAAAACTACAGAAAAAAAAAAAAAAAAAAAATACTACGAAAGAATGCACACACGTCGTCCAAACAGGAAACAGATGCTAAAGCTAGGACAGACTGTAAGAAACGTCTTAAAGGGAACCTGCAGGAAATTAACTGCAGTCATTAATACAAGCTATTAAACTTCCTAAAATCATACCAAAAATGCTGAATACAGTTATTAGAGTTAACTATTGTCATTAATTTCATATTAAACACAGCAAAAATGAACAGAAACAAACACACACTGAGATCACGTGAGATTTGACATCCGGCCGTTAGCTACACATGCTAATGCTAACATTAGCCCACCTGTTTTCCAGAGAAAAATATGGAGGTAATGTAGTGTGATATTGTCCCAAAGCATGTATGTGAGGGTTTCGTCTGTGTCATAGAGATTTCACAAGCTGAAGCTCATCATATTACGTTAGATTTCATGCGAGAATTGACATTTCCGTCTCTCTCAGAAAAATTGGCCGTCATTTATCAACCTTGCGTGGAAACTGGTGCAAATCTGAGTGTACATTTGGTCGTACGACATAGGACCAAGGTGTGATTTATGAAACATTCATATTTGACCAATCCCAGTATATGAATGATTGGGCGTTGATAAATGCGGTGGCGAAATTTGGTCGCCATTAACATGTTACGCCCTCAAATATTCTTGGTTAGGAGGCCACGCCCACTGAGGTCAAACAAATACTGGCAGGGAAATAAATGTTCACGAGACTTATTGGTCTCAGTTGTCCGCATGCTGAAAGCAATAAATAACACATTAGGTTGCGATTTGGTAATTTTTTAACCCAAGGGGTTCTGATTGATTTAAAATCTGTTTGGTGGATGGTTTGGAAGATTAGACTTTTGAAAAAAAAAAAAAAAAACATTATTAATGGCTTGGATTTGTACAGTTTTTTTTTTTTTTTTCAAAGAGACTCAAAGCACGTTAGAGAAACCATTTCTTCATTCTTACCATTCATTCATATCAGTACCGGTGCTGGTAAGCTACATTGTAGCCACAGCTGCCCTGGGGCATACTGACAGAAGCGTAGCGGCCAATTTGCGCCGACAGCCCCTCTGACTAGGGGTGTTGAAAAAAGTCAGTTCGGCAACATATTACGTTGCACAATTCTCGGATTGACTCAAAATGCATTCATATCGATTTTAAAAATTATTATTATTATTATTTATACCTTTATTTAACCAGGAAAGTCAAAAAAAATCTAAAAAGAAAGTACTACATTTCTGCATTTTTGTTGTTGTTCTAGGCATATACTTCAGTTAAGTTGCACTAAAGTCAAAGTTGGTTTAAAAGACACAGGCAGATTATATGTTTTTTTTTTTTTTAAGTTGTTGGCACATGGCATGTTGCAGCCAATGTTTTGAGTGTATAATATGCCAATAAAACATATTTCATATATAATGTTCTCATGAAGGTGTACACATTTACAGACTAGTTGTTTCTTAAGTCATATATTAGAGAAAAAAAACCATGGCAATAATCGCCTTATACTTTAATATCTGGATATATCGTATAGTGAACTATGTATAGGGATACGAATTGCATCGCCAGATGCCAGGCAATACACGCCCCTACCTCTGACCACCATCAACATTCATGAACAATGCATACGAGGCAACGTGGGTAAAGTGCTTTGCCTAAGGACACAACAACGACTGTGATAGAGTAGGATTGGAACCACCAACCCATCGGTTATTGGAGAAACCATGGCTCAGTGATAGAGTGGGTCGTATTTGAGCCACTCATGAGACCAAAAATATGGAAAAGCTATTGAGCATTTTCAGCTGAATGTCCATCAGATGCCTGATATCAAACTAATTCACCATGGTTCTATGTTTTATCCATGTTTAACAGCTGACATCTGCTCTTGTTTTGAAGGAACCATCGGACACTATCAGTCCAAAGTGCTACAAGTTCATCTTTTCACTTTCAAAAAATTCTCAACCCTCGTTGTTGACAGTTTTTTTTTTTAAAATCGCTGCACTTTCCAGTGCTTGAAAACGCTGATAATTCATATTTACCGTACACATATTTTGGTTACTATGACCTCCTCATCCCACAATTCAGCACTCAGCTGAGATGTCAAATCTGTCTATTGTGTCAATCTAACAGACTCTTACATGGACCATGTTGTCACTGTGAGACAACACTAAGAATCTTAGTGATTAATTAGATCGTAGTCATTTATTGATTGGGGGGCAGCTGTGGCTCAGTTACTGGAGCAGGTTGTCTTTTAATGGTAGGGATGGCAGATCAATGCCTCTATGTGGGAATTAGCTCCTGCTAGGGAATGAGCAGTGTACTCCAAGTGCATGAGAGACTAAAAAAGTGGGCCATTGATTGTATCCTAGCACAGATTCCGCCCAGGGTCCACCCCACGGTACAATAAACCAGTGGTTCTCAAACTTGTTTTTGTCCCATTTCTGAATCAAAGTACCTCCTTTGTTGGCCTACAACATTTTCAAATATATATCTAGGGTTATACTGAATAAATTAGATGATAGTTATTTGTTGTTAATGTATTTTACATCAGATTTAGGACCTGATATCATAAGAGATGCTAACAGAAAGCTAACACAAGAGGAAGGTTAACTTTTATTAGGTCACTTATTTCAAGCTCAGTAATTGTGATGCATTGTAATTCAACTTAAGTATTTGAGAATGTAATTGTAATTTACTTTCTGAGGATAAGAAAATAATTGTAATTTAATAAATAATGGTAACTGTAATCTTAATTGAACATTGATGATTGAAAACGTAATTGTAATTGGGAGTTCAAAGGCTGCTCTATCCAAGTCATTGTCATTGTGTCCTTGAGCAAGGCACTTAACCCATATTGCTTCTGTACCATTACCGGTGTGACTTGGTATCAATGAATAATGGTTTCTGTAATTATAAATCCAAGCCATTATTATTGTTGTGGCGGTTTTGAATGAAATGAGATGGAGTCAAGTTGAAGCGTTAACAGGTCAGATGCAGACACAGGGTTTATTTGGTCAAAGGGTGTTTGGGACAGACCGGTCTGGGATTCAAAAGGCTCAAACATACTCGAGCGAACACCTGCAAAGCTCAGATTTTATTACCGCGCTGACTTCTTGTTGGTGTCGCACAAAACACTGCTCGGCATTATATCAACCTGCAATAAATGTAACACCAACCTGTATTTCACCCTCCTGGTGAAACAGAGGAGGAAAGATGAACACGAGCTTAGGGGAGAGACTGGCAGATGAGCTTCGACAGTAGCGACATCTTTAAACCACGTCCTAGGAGTACAAAGACTACAGAGAAGCGTTAAGAATCATGGGACATGTAGGATTGTAATGGAAACTACTACGCTGTGGCGAGCACAAGTGTGTAAGCTCTGAGGTCCGTTGTGCGTGGGGTACGCCCGAGTATGTTTGAGCCTTAAGGTTTCAGTGTGTGTGTGTCCAATGAATCTGTAGTTGTTCTGTGCCCTCAGGGCTTTTGTATGCTGCTGATAACGCTAAGCATAACAATGACAGTCTCTGAGAAGAGGCCTTGGCAAATGTTACCAGTACGATAGTATTTGGCCTGCTTAGGGCAGTTTGACCAGAACTGACCAGGAGAGATTCTGTTATCACATATCAGATGTGATTACAGAATAACCCCCCCCACCCCCATTTATTTTTCATGCCTTTATTTGTTCATTTTCCACACTTTCTCTCTCAAGTACCCCCTGTAGTGCCATCTCACTAACCCCCTTTTGAGAAACACTGTGATAACATTGTGTGTCAAACACTGATGGATACTGGGCTTGTAAAAAGTAAAGAAAAAGATGTACCTTTGGGATGGTTTGGTGTGTCTCCTTTAATGCCTTGCTTTTATACACAGAAACATTGGCCAAGGAAAATAACCATTTCAAAATATTCAAAATATTCAAAATATAGCTGCCCAAGGAACTATCATAGAAATAGGCTCAGATATGCACAATAAAGTATGTGGAGATGAGGGAGTATAAAAATGTGTAAATACACATTAAAATTAGCTTTCCTTAAAAACAGCTTATCTATCAGGTGGTTTAAGGATGATCCAGACATTGCAGAGTCTCTCATCTACCTAAATGAACTAAATGTGTGGCTGTGTGGTTGTGTTGTGAATGTGAACAAATGCTACAAAAAATGCAACAGATGATTGATGGAAACATTAAATATCCACTTCACAGTTTCATTCTCCGTCTGGGAGAATATGGAGATGAGAGGAGAGTGAGAGGGGGAGTTTATTGCTGCTGCTGCTGGGTGTAATGAATGCACAGCACAACTATTCAGCAACACATCATCCCTCCTCATTCCTCTAGGACGCTAAATAGTGGTTCCACTTGCAGGATTTTGATTTGCAGGGGTTTGGTGGAGCTTTCTGAAAACTCAAATGAAGAGAAAAGGAATCAATAAAAGTAGCTTTGAGATAATAGCATAGCATAGTATGCTTGAGTTGTGTGATTGCAGCAGCTTGTTGAGACATCCATTTGTCCTTGTGAAGTAACAGCATCCAGAACGTCTTTGTTGTGCATCGGTAATCAATCCCATTAACATATTCAAGATTCCTGTGAGATTCCAGTGTGTTCTAGAAAACAAAAGGGATCAGCGCCTTTCTGTTTCTTGGGTAGTCTTCAAACTTAGCGAGGTACCATCTGCAGAGCAAACACACACACACACACACACACACACACACACACACACACACACACACACACACACACACACACACACACACACACACACACACACACACACACACACACACACACACACACACACACACACACACACACACACACACACACACACTTTCATCAATTAGTTCCCTTTAAAACATATTGTGCTATCAGAGAGATTGGAATGATGTGGATGCTAATTCTTACTTGTGGTGAGCCACAGCCCTGCTGGCAAGAACCACTGTGGTGAAGATAGCAAAAGCTGTACTGGGAGCACTGTGTCCAGCCAGAGCGAAACCAGTCCACTCTGTTATCTCTCCCAGGAAGTTGGCCCCGGACACGTACTCAAACATTCCGCCTGTGGGAAAACTGGATGTGAGGACAGGTGTGCTGCTTAAACATGATGTTAACAGAGGCATTGCCAATGTCTTTGGCTTGAAATGCTGATAACAGTCGCTCCACACTGTCCATAAACAAGAGTTCACTTCAAGGTTGGGGTAAATTACATTTTGCCGTTGCCAATGACATCATCAATTATTCACGTTCAATTACAACTCAATTACGATTACGGTGACCGGAATTTTTTCCAATTAAAATTACAATTATCATTCTCCCCCTGTAAGTCAATTACAATTACGTTCTCAATTACTAAAATTCAATTCAAATTAATTACAATTACTGAGCCTTTAATAAAGAAGGACAAATTATCCCCAAAAAGACTTAATGGGGACTTTGATCTCAGGCCTTTTTTCTGATTGTTTGATGTTTTTCTGTGTGCATGTCTGTCTCTCATTTTATGTTCATTTAAAAACCACTTTTTCCATCTTCTGTGAGAGAGGTATTTATGTTAAGATACATCATGGTGGTATATATTTATTACATGAATATAACTATATGAATTTGATATTACGTTTTGCAATGTGTTTTATTTTTGTCACAAACCTTTTTTGGAGCTATATCTGGTGTGTGGACTCACTTTTGCTTCTGTTGTCACCTTTAATAACTAAGCCTATAAAACGTAACTTTCCTCTTCAATCAATCAATCAATCAATCAATCAATCAATCAATCAATCAATCTTTTATTTGTATAGCCCCAAATCATAACCAATGGTATCTCAAGACACTTTACAGTAGAGCAGTCTTAAGGACTGACTCTTCATTTTATGGATACACACATATGCATATATACGTATAGCGTTAGCCTTCTGTTAGCATCTCTTATGACTCGGGATCTCCCGATACAACCTTTTCATTTCCGATATGATATTGACACTGCAGCCTTGAGTATCATCCAATACTGATAATGATCCAATACGATATCAGCATGAATCATACATACTTTTATTACTTTTTTTCTTAATAAAAAAAATTATAATTACTTATTTTGTAGTGTGGAATGTTAGAAAAGAAAAACTGACCCATTTATTATTAACCAATTTGTTACATACATTTTAACCTTCAACATAATATCTAAATGAATAAAATTAATAAAAAATGAGTTGCAAAAATAAATAAATAAATAAATCAATCAAAAATTTTAATCCAATATCCGATTTCAGGCTGATATCAGACCGATATCCGATATCGGATTGAGACACCCCTACTTATGACAATGGGTCAGTTTTAACCCCTGTCTTAAATCAGCTGTAAAATACACTAAACAATATTATCTATCATCTAATTTGTTTATCATGTCTTGGTTACCTTGTTAGGCTTCCTAATCAATTAAAATATTGGTATTCCTATTTTTGGTGTAGGCTGAGGCTTTATTGTGTCAGTATACTCCTCGATAAAAAAAAATAAAAAACAAAATAAAATAAAAAATGGTAGTGGGAAAACTTGATAAGCCCTAGAACTGTGACATGATTCCCCAATTTTCCATTTAATTGAATTGTAATCGACAGTTTTTAATTTCCGAATTTTCATGCCAATTACAATTACAAAGTCAATGATCTGCACTCAATTACAATTTAATTATGATTAAAACAGCAAAAGTGCACTGCAGACAGTGGGTTCAGCCGAGCTCGATATGAAATGAAAATGACACATTCTTGGCAGACGGTTTTCCAGACATGCTTGAAAGTGAAGTTGGCGAAAACAAAGCTTACAACATCCTCCTGCCTCGCCTTCTTCACTTTATTTTCTTTACGGGTCCATAATGGATTGTTTTCAAAGGTTCAGCAGGAGTTCATGCTAAAGCAGCTATTATAGTGGCTACACCTCCCTGACAGGAAAACCCCATCATAAAACAGGCTTTAACTCCCCCAAGGAAAAAAACCTTCTGTGGTGAACCCATAACATGCATATAGTGTTCTCTATATATTGCCTGCAAGATACTTTGTTGAAAGGAGTTTAGCAAAAAGTCTGAATAGTGTTTCCTCCGTTTCCTTTAGTGTCAATTTCATAATCAGAATCAGAATGGATTTTATTTGCCAGGCATAGTTTAACACAGCACAAGGTATTTGACGAGGCAGTTGGTGTGAATCCCACACCAGATTGGTTGTCAATATAACTCACAACCTTTTCCTAAATGTCCTAAATCTAAGAACTTAGATGTACACATAAGAAAATATCATCACATCAGAAGATAAAATTACTGACTATCATAAATGGTTTCTAAGAAAAGCTGTCCCCTTTGAAGACACCGCAAACAGAGTTAAAAAACGGTGCAAAGGCAATAACTCAGGAAAAATTTATTGCGCGTTTCTCATTTTCAAACTTCATCAAGGTATTGATACCTTGAAGCCACACACCGAATTTGGTTATCCTATCTTAAAGAGTTTCTGAGAAAAGCTGTCCCCTTTGAAGATACCTCAAACAGAATGAAAAAGGAACAAGGGCAATAACTCCAGAAAAAATAATTGTGCAGTTCTCATTTTCGAACTCCATCAAGGTATTGATACCCTGAAGCCACACACCGAATTTGGTTATCCGATCTTAAACAGTTTCTGAGAAAAGCTGTCCCTTTTAACTCGGATGGCCGGACTACATCCTCCTTCAACACTTTGTGGTGGAGGATAATAATAATAATAATAATAATAGTAATCAAGTATTCATTTATTGTCACAAAAATAGTCTCTTCGTGGCTAGAGTTGTAATACACTGTCAGTAGTAATACATGGAATTCACAAGAACTGTAGTCTTATTTTCTGTGAATGTAAATCAATTTTAGTTGGACGAGCATACATCGTCTCTCCTAATTTGAGACAAAACCCTGTCATTTTAGTTTAAAAGGAACAGCAGTAATTTTAGGAAAACAGCAGGGAGACAGCCGCCTCCGTAAAACCTCAAAAACCGGTTCTTTTTTCCAATGAATGTTTTATATAAATATATAAACTGTTGCTTTTAATAAATCTGGGCTTGTTGGAAAAACTAATACCAATGTCAATGGATATCACATTTTATGGCAAATATTGGCCGATAACATAGATAAGTATTATAAATATTCCTTTATTCATCTCACAATGGATAAATTTACAGGAGTAATTCAACTTCTCATAAAGAACTATTTATTCAATGGTTTACTTTTCTATCATTGCAGTAGCTCACAGCAGTGAGTACAAGCCACACGTTATGCAATAATTTAATGAGATCTTACCTGCGAACAAACCCAGAAGTTTGATATAACTTTGAAACCATTTAGGTTTATAATTGCATCTTGCTGAAATATTTTGTTGTTTGAGTGGGTCGTAAAACTGATTCAAAATACAAAAGGCCTTTTTTATATAACATGCATCATTTACCAGTTCTGCACAGTTATTTTAATAACAGGGTGCAACCACATTATGGTTTACTTTGCATGTATTGTAGGAGATTTATGACTCTGTTTATGGACATTGTATGTTTCAGAACATTATAGGCTTCCATTTTAAGACTATCTATACAATTTAGCTTCTTTCCAGCTACAAAAAGAATTTAGCTTCAAACATCACACATGACTTTAATTATTAATGAGTGATGAGTTATCTTTTGTAACTTTTTCCTGTTAGATGATGCTATTTTACTGCAACAATCTAGAATGCTTGTGTTCTAGAAAAAAGCATGAATTGCTGCTAGAGTTTAGCCAGTTATTTAGTATTTCACATGTATTTGTTAATTCAATTTACTATACTAGTACAGTGCTTGTCGGAAGTATTTATTCATGTGGGAGCTTAAGTAGAGTTGTCGATTATGGCCAAATGAGTATGTGTTTGAAGGTTGGATGTACAAAGAGGTGTACATACTCTGTACTCTGTAGTGTTATAAAGGGGTAAATTTGCGGGTGCAAAGTGAAATAGCGTGTGCAATTTCCCTGGTTTAATTGTATGGGATATTTATGTTTGTCGTTTAGTGTATTTTTCTGTAATGTATGTTTTTTGGAGTCATTATGTGTATTTTTGTATCTTTCTGTTGTCTTTTTGTGCTTTTTTGTATAATTATTGTTTTTTGTTGCCATTGTAGTGTGATGTTTTTTTGGTGTAGTTTTGTGCATTTCTGTTGTGATTTTGTGTATTTTTTTTTTTTAGAAATATTTAGTTTTTTACTCATTTCAATATGTTTGTTGTTGTTTAGTGTATTTTTTTTGTAACGTATGTGTTCTGGAGACATTTTGTGAGTTTTTGGAGCCTTTTTGTGTACATTTACAGATACTTTGTTGATTTTTGTTGTCATTTTGTGTGTTTCTGTAGTCATTTTGTATATTTTTGTGCATTTCTGTTGTTGTTTTGTGTACTTTTTGTAAAAATGTTGTTTAGTTTTTTGTTTTATTTCACTAATTTAGTATATTTTTTTTATCATAAATTCCTCATGTGTGGTGAGGGCGTGTTTTGAGATGTGTGTGTGTGTATGTGCTTGTGTAAGAAAAAAATTATAAAATGCATGTAATGAATTGTGTGGCGCTCTCTCTCTGTCCCTTCTCCGCCCGAAGTGACGGTGACTTCAAAATAAAATGAAAATAAACATTTTGCAACACCAAATAAGTCCAAAATAATGGACGCACAGACTGGGACTATGTACAAGCTGCTAAAAAAAGTTTAAAAACAGCCAAAAAAAGCTGTAATGAAACGGTAATGCAACGTTTCAGTCCTTAGGACCCTCTCGCTCTCATGTCTAATGTCGCGGTGACTGTCTTCAAAATAAAACAAAAATAAACATTTTGCAACACCAAACAAGTCCAAAATAACGGATGCACATACTTGGAGTATGCGGAAGCTGTTAAAAAAAGTTTCAGCTCGATCAGACACCACGTCAGTGAGACGTTCACACCACAAAGACACGCGCACGCAGACAGTCCTGTAATTAATAGATAGATGTGATTCAGATGTACCAGCTTGATTAATGAAGCAATAAAACACTGTTGTCATAATAACTGACTGCATGACTTAGGCTTTATTCACAGAACTTGGCTAAGGCTGAATGAGCCCAATGATTTTGCATTGTTTGTTTAAGAATCAATAAAAAGGGAAAAAAACATTTTGTTTTCTTTTCTGGGACTGGTTTTGAGTTGAATGATTTCAAATAAATTAGAGACATATGCGAAAGCTGCTGTATTCTTGAAAATGTCACCAAATAAATCTGGGTGTGAGTCATGGGCATGGTTTGCGCTGTGTTATGAAAAATGAGTGTTAAAAAATTGCAAAATTAAAAAAAATAACGGTACATGAAAAGTGTTGGCGTGAAGTGTGTGCTACTCTTGAAACTTGATGTTATTGTATTTGCATATTATTGTAATTAAAAGCAAAAATGGATTCATTTTCAATTACAATACTGTAAAAACTAAATTGGGAGTCAACGGTTGCCCTACCCTGCTGCAAATAAAGGGCATGAACAAGTCATGAACAAGTCCAGTGCTGTATTTAGACTGAATAACAAACTGTCTGCTCTTCACATGTACAGACATGTAATGTACGTGATCCGCTGCGGGTTCGCCTCGCCGTCTTACAACATTACCGTCAACACTGTGTGCGGGAGAATCTTTCAGTGCCAATGAAAACAAAAACCACAGAGGAATGTGACGCTCACAGAGGATGAGACCAAACAAGGAGCAGAAGACATCCAGCGACAAACCAGTGATTGTGCCGCCACTCTGATACTGTATAATCATGTGACCACACTGGGATAATTAGCATCTCGCTCACTGACACTGCGCTTTGATGCCACAGTGTGATTACTGCTTCCTTGACTTTCTCGTTACCAAACACCAAGCAGCGATGAAAAAAATAAAATAGGTTCCGACTGAAGCTGAGAAGGCAGCACCAATGAATCTAAAATGAATCTAAATCTAACCACTGACATTATGCTACCTCTGGGATCCAAGTTAAAGAGCAGAGCTGAAGGATCTGCTCTTTAACTGAGTTAACGTTAAAGATTTTCAAAGGTTTCCACCTTGATCGTTACAGATCAGTGTTGGGAAAGTTACTCTAAAATTGTAATACTGTACATTATATATTACTAGTTAGAGGCATAAAAACAACATATTTGTATTACAATAATACCATCTTCAAAATGTAACTGAGTTACACTCCTTTAAGTTACTTTTTAGCTAATTGCACATTTATGTCATGTGAAGCCATTTCAAAATACTAATCTTATTACATGAGTCTTATTCTATGTGTGTGGGTTTGTGTGATGCTGTTGGGGTTTCTTGTGGGTTGTTTGCTTGGGGTATCTTTTTATTGTATGTAAGATTTTCATGATGTAAAGCACTTTGTTGTGCTGCAATAAAGGGAAACTAATCAGAGCGCTGTCCGTTTATCATCCAATGGATTAATACCATAAATAATCTCAAGCTTTTACACATTAACAGTGTCAGCAGCTTCATGCCTGGGTTGTTTCATTCCTGCCTTTTCTGTAACAAGTGCTGTTTTTGGTCTGAACTATGGATTTTAATTATTCCTAATTTTAAACTTAAGCAACACCTAACCGGTCGGGACCAAGTTATGAAGTGGATCAGATCTGGGTGAGTATAAAAGGTGTGCTGTACTAACAATGATGCCCTTTGCAGTCATCATGGATTTAAATTCATCATATTTGTTTTGGATGATAAGCTGTTCCTGGTTAGACGCTGCATTCTCCACCCCCTTTTATGGAAACGCACAAGTACCGAGGCTGAAAACCCTTGGTTTAAATTGGTGTGTTGTTATCACATGCACGCGCACGCGCACACGCACACGCACACACACACACACAGTGAAAAACAACTTAGCACCTTGTATCCACAGGGCTAATAGTTTTTGTTGCAGTCCCAGATATACTGTATGTACATATGTATTTGCACCATTCATATTGAAATAACGATGCAAAATATATGTATGATAATATTAACAATAACACAAACAAAGGTGAGGAAACACAGGCCATGCATTCCATGCAACCATGGCTCGATAAGATACTGTTCTTTACATTTGATTAGTTCTACATGCAGGTAGACCAGATCTCGTGTTACTGTTTTACCTAGTACAGCGGTCTGCAACCTTTACTCTGAAAGGAGTCATTTTGTCTAATCTCACCTGGATTAAAAACCTTCCGGCGCCAAAAAAATCTTATCAATGAAGACAATACTGTGTGTAAAATTCTATACAGTTAAAATTATATCAAATAATGTTATGTAAAAAACATTTTTTTTGAGGTAATGTATTTGAAGGGCTACAAAAAATAACTTAAATTTGATAACACATGATCATGTCAGTCAACACACATGCTAATTGATCATTTCTTGCCACATATCAAGTATGGATAATAAGCCAGCAGGTTGGCAGTTAAATAAAACATTCTCCACACAAATAAAATCTATACTTTCTTCCAGAATAGTGTTTTTGTTGGTTTAGTTATCTTACAAGGGATTTTAAACTTATGGTTAGCCACAGGTGCAGGAAAGTTAATGGTCTGTAGATGTTGCAGGAGGTGAAGTAGGGCGGTGGCTGAGTTATTGCACAATGTGATTTAACAAATGGGTTTATCATAATTATATTTGAAGTTAATGTCATTAATCATGAATACCCTCTATAAGAAATAAAAATTCATTATTTTAAGATGCATGTAGTGTCGTATTATCTGCACATATAGCCATGGTTGCATATCTTAGTTCCAATGGAAAATCATTAGTAAAAATAGAAAACAAAAGGGGTCCAAGACAACTGCCCTGGGGCACTCCACAACTCATTCCCTCAACCTCAGAATAGCTACCATTGAAATAAACTTTATATCCTCGATTACTAAGATAACTTTCAGTCCATTTTAAGGCAAATGATTCAAATCCATAACAGCTCAATTTATTTAACAAAATATTATGGTCTAAAACATCAAAGGCTGTACGTAGATCTAAAAATATGCTACCAACTAATTTTTTGTTTTCAATTTCCCGTAGCCACTCATCTGCGATCTGAGTGAATGCTTTGTCGTAGGATATTATTGCTTCAGCACCTTCGTCCAACCACCAACACACACACAACCATCTGTGATTTCATGCATGAATTCAACGTCGGCCCACCGTGACAAAGCCTGTGTGTGAACAAACCCAGTCTGCACAGCTTACAGCTGCCTTTACCAACATGACCCAGAAACTCAACAAGCATGAAGTTGAACATGTTTTTTTTTTTAATTTCGCCATTCGTGGTAATGTAGGATTCCACTGATTAATACCACACAATTTATACTTTAGAGATTCTCAACCTTGGTGTTGCGAGACACTGGGAGGATATTTTTTTTTGAACAATTTGAGCCCGTTTATGCTTATTTTTTTGCCTTTTTCCTGCAACTACACTTTTTTCATCACTTTTTCTTGCCATATTTTTCCTATTTTTAATGCATTTTGGCTACATTACTTCCATTTCTGCCACTTCTCCATTACATTTCAATGCCTTTTCTGCACGTTTTTCACTTTCAAGACATTTTGGGCACTTATAAAATCTTTTCCACCACTTTTTGACACATTATTGTCACTTTTAAGTTTAAACCTCCTTTCACCATATTTCATGCTTCATTTAGCCAATTGAACCACATTCATAATGTGTCATTCCCATCATTTGCCATTTTAAACTAATTGTTCCAACTTTTTTCTGCCCCTTCTAAGTCAATATTGACACTTTGAACCCCTTTTACCACTTTTTCTGACTGTTTTTGGCCACTCTAATTTGCATTTGTTAACCAACTTCTGTGGTTTTTAAAATCCCATTTCACCACCTTTTTTTGGTCACTTTTAACCCATTTTATTTCTGATTAAAATAAGGATTTACATCTGTTAGATGACTATATACTGTGGCCCAAATAATAATAAATCTCCTGTCTAACAGTGGATATTATTCAGATAAATAAATAAATGTGGTTATCACAGAGCACATGTGTCTAACTCAAGGCCTGTGGGCCAAATCTGGCCCTTAAGAGCATTCAATTTGAGTCCGCAGGAGAAAGTAAAAATGAAAGAAAAAACATGAATCATTGCTTAAATGATCAACTAATTTAGTCTCTCCAAATACACAAATTCAATGAAAACTGCAATATTTGCCACTAGCTTGCTTAAATCACATGACGGCAGTCTTTTTTTAATCTCAAATTGTTGAGAGAACTCTACATTTTTCAGAAATCCTGCAACTTTCCCCATATTATTCCACAACATTTCCCCAAATAAAATAAAAATTGTTTACAAAATCAAGGAAGTCCAAAGCGGGGATCCTGCAGGGACTGACATCTGTTACTTTTTGCTTTAATACTGTTGGTGCCTTACATGCACGACATATCATTTATATGTCGATGTGCAAACTAGGGCACATTAATTATGGATGTAACGATTAATCGTAAGGCAGTTAAAAATCAATTCATAGGCATCACGGTTGATATCGATTTTCTGAAAATTGAATCGCTATATATTTATCCTTCTCTTGTCCAAATGCTGAGGCGGCGGGCGGAATCTGCTACTACTTTCTTTCTTGCCGCCTTCTACTCTTAAATATGTTCATAAATGATTCCTTACCCCTTTAACACCGAAAGAATATCTGTAATATTACGTGAATATCTGTAAAAGTCACGTTTTTTTATTAGCTCTGTCTGCTAGCATAGCATCTCTTCTTCACTGCACAGAATATCTGCATGCCAACCGACCACTTAAAGTCCAATTGTTAAGGCACAAAATACATTTTCAGTTGCACTTTTAAAAAGAAAAAGAAAATATTATGCAGTTTTGCAATGTTTACTATAGAACCAGAATTTAAATTAATAGGCTTCTTCATTTGTATTATTCCTTTATTTATTTCATTCAAGATATTTTTTTAGTTAAATTGCATTGTTTTGAATAGTTTATCAAGGAATTCTTTTGACAATGAAAAATAAAAGGAAAATAGTACAGTATTATCTAGTTTTTCCCCTCCCAAAAAAAAGGAATATTTTTCAATCATCATTTGTCTAGAGTCCCATTTTGTAAAATAAATCGTGAGAGAATCGTATCGTGAACCCAGTATCGTGAATCGAATTGTATCGGGAGTTGAGTGAATAGTTACATCCCTAACTTTATGGTAACATTTCTCGTTTTCTCCGTCTATAATCTGTGGCCCCTTGAGATCAAAATGCTCCATATTTGGCCCTTGAACTAAAAATAAGTTTTACACCCCTGCTTTTGAGCATTCATTTAAATACATTCATATTTTCAAATGATTTGATTTTACTTTAAGGATTGAAAAAAGGTTTAATATTCAAGTTCTGGGGCAAAAACATATTATTTGGAAAAAATTAAAAGCAGACACCAAAGCAAAGAAGATCAATGGAGTTTTGGAAAGTAATATGATTATCGTCAGGTAATGATTGGAATGATTATACTCACATCAAAAGTCTTTTAACAACTGTGTGAGGCACACCAGCATGGTGGGAAACCTCATTAGTGGTGTCAATAAAAATACTCCAGTTTTACTCTGTCAGTCTTTGCCTCTATACTAGCATTAGCATTAGCATGGTTGTTGCTGAGTGAAGCGCTTACCTATGGGAATCTTGTAGCCAGTCTCACCAGGTTTCCTTAGGTTCCTCAGGATGTGGTCTGAGTGCAGATTCACGAGCCAGCCGACAAGCCACAAAACAAACCCTGATGACAAGACAAAAAAAAAAAATAAAAAATCAAACGCCGCTTTAGCAAGAGATTTCACTGATAAACAATAAGCTATATCAACCATTGAACATAAGTACCAGTTACAGGGGTGGACTGCGTCAAAAAATCAGTCCTGGCATTTTCTATCCAGACCAGTCTACTATAATATCAGCAGACACCAGGTAGAAGCCGTTATTAAATCAGTTATTCTCAACATATGGCTCTCTATGTCTTAATTTTATTTATTATCCCACCAGAAAACCTCTAAAGGGGGAAACTTTGAACCCCTTTTTACCTATTTC
The DNA here is from genome assembly GCF_900634775.1 of Gouania willdenowi. Taxonomy (NCBI): domain Eukaryota; kingdom Metazoa; phylum Chordata; class Actinopteri; order Blenniiformes; family Gobiesocidae; genus Gouania; species Gouania willdenowi. The sequence goes on from NC_041054.1 coordinate 20,407,389, forward strand.
CTTTGGCCATTTTGCAACATTGTCCCATTTTTGCCCCTTTCCTTTTGCCAATAAATACCCCTTTTTTCCCCCCAATTTCTTGTGAATTTTTGCAAGTTCTATTTGACACTTTTATCTAACTTTTGTCTTTTTTTGGCCACTTTTCATCCAAATAACTAACTTTTGCCAAATAAATACCACTTGTTTCCTTTTTCCCATACATTTTGCCTCCCTTTGTTCCACATCTTTGCCCTTTTCCACTATTATTTGCCACCTTGCCCATTAAAGACACCCTTTGCCATTTTATACCACCTGGTTCCTGGTTATTTGCCCATTTTTTGACAACTCTTGACTGCTTTTGGCTCATTTTAGTCTCCTTTCACTCTTTTCTTGCCGCGTTTTTACTACTTTTGGACCATTTTTGGCCACCTGTTATCATGTCTGCCTCTAAGTAGCGGACCGTACCACTTCAGGTTGACGGCTCACCGAGACGATGCCCGGTATGCCAGATGGCCAGTCCACCCCTGACCGGTAAACACATTTTGAATTGTGAGGTTTTAAAAATGTTATGTGGTGTTAATGGAGGACATGACTAGATTCAAAATCCTCAGAATACACAGCTGGGATTTAAATATAAAAATAGTAAAGTGTGCAGAAACGCCAGAATAAAAAACAATCCCCAAAATAAAGTCACAACAGGAATTTGAATCTTTACATGTAAAATGAACAATTCTCTTGCAATGACCAATTAAAACAAATATTAGGACAAATCATCGACTCAGCTTTTTTTTTTATTTTCACAGCCATGAAACACATGAAATTAAAGGTTTTTCTTTCTTTCACCATGACCATCTGCATCACTGCAAACTGAGCATTCAGGATCTGTGACTGGGCTAGTGCTGCCATGGCGATCAATTGGTTCGTTAGCAGACACCCCACTGAGGCCCTGTTCCTCACTTCTCATGCTCGTGAGTATTTGTTCTACCTAAGCCCAGAACTGCTCTGTTCTACTGTGAATACATTAGGTCTAAACACTTTGACGCCACAACCAAAGATAAACGGAGAGCTTATGTTTGTTTGTTTATCCTTTTGAAAGGTAATTGTTGAGATGTGTTCCCATGTTTTATTATTGTTAAATATTGATATTTGTTTTCAATGAAGTGATGTCATGTGACTGACGGTGATTGATAAATGGCCTGCACCTGTGTGAGTAATATGAGTGTGAGTGTGCCACGAGACTGGTGGTGATCACTAGAAGCAAAATATGTGTCTTGCTGTGTTTTAATGGTCACAATCTCACTGTGACAGATAACCTGCTAACAGTGATGAAAGGTGATGAATGTGACGGTTGAATAATACTTTTATTTCTGCTGAATACAAATGTATTTGGGTATGAAGTAGTGATGCTATTGATCCTGGTCCAACTCTCAACATTTTAGTGAAAGTATTTTAATTTGGCATATTCTGTTGTAAATATCACAGTGACTGCCCTCTATGGGTTGAAACCCAGCTATTACAATTGATTTTTGCTATTGGCTGAGAACAAGATCAAGTGATGTTTTTGGACCATTTTGCATCACAAACAAGCACTGCTAGCCCCGCCCCTTTTATAAAAACTAGCACCTGTGGGCTCTACAATCTGTGGTGAGTAGGTTGAATTGAGAGAATAGTGAATAGAGAAGTATATTGAGTAATGAGTAGCTAGTTAGCCTAGCATATATTGTTCATTGGAGATTTTATAGATGGTTTTCACGTCATCAAACCGGAAGTCACCTTATTGAAGGTACTCAGCAGGTAAACAAAGCAGATCCCAAAAGTTGAACAAAAGGAAATGGTGAATTAATGCCGTGTTTTTGGCCGTATCAATCGGTCAAACAGTGAAATTTATTTTGAGTTTTATAGACTGCCAAAAGTTATAACAAATCAGGAAGAATAATGTCAGAAGTTTTCAGAGGAACGGAAGCGCTTGTGGATAGCAAAGCTAAACCAGGATCTACGAGGCAAAAATCTGGACAACATCCAAATGTGTCAGGTAAGTTAATTATTGATAGTGGCTCTTAACTAATTTTCTAGTGTGATGATAAGAATATAATTCATATCAAGCTACTGCATGTGGCATTATTGACTTAATATAATCACATTTAATAGCCTGCTACAGTAGCAACACAGTTGTTAAAATGTAGAGCTAAAATGTGCTGTATTTCTCATTGTATTCCAAGTAAAAAGGTCTGAACTTTATCCAAAAGATGAGCCAGATTGGGTTAGGGTTAAGGGCGTGCGATCTGACGATATTAGATCGTAATGGATGAAAACATGATGATGATCTGCCAAATCATGGAGATCGTAGAACTGTCTGTAGTGCACAATTTATACCTCGCGGTGCCGTGTCTGTGCCAGTGGGCGTGCACTGTAGCTGTTCCCATTCAATGTTCTTGAAGCCAAATTACGACGCTTAGGGGCGCTTTCATCTTGCAAATTTGGCATCATTTGGAGCCAGAGTCTGCGCAGTAGGGTCCAGAGGGAGGATCCCTGGTAACACGCCCCGCCCATTTAGCGTACTGCCCTTATGAGTTACGCAGCCCAGCTACGACACGAACTTAAATATCTTTCCCACTTGAAATTCTACCAACATCTTGTTCAGATGATCAGATCATAGAGGTTAGTAATAGTGCTAGTAGCTCAAAAAAGACAAAAAAACTGAACGGAAAAGTTTAATGGCATCTCGGCTTTTCTTCACGACGTAACTGCTTATGCTATTCACAAAGAGAGCTATGCAAGATCCGCAGCTGTCAATCATCCTTATATATGACGTCAAGAACTCAACAGCCTTTTTGTTTGATGTTAATTGTACTGGGAACCAGTTTTAAAAATTCCTTACATACATTTTTAAAAAATGTTTGAAAAGTACCCTAACAAATGATCTTTTATCATTTTTTCTCTTTAAGGGCGATGGTTTTAAATGTGTGAATTGGTTTGTTTTAATGGTAAATAACATTAAAATAGTTTATATGATCTTAATGTAAAAATCGAGATAAAATCGTGATCGTGATTTTACAAAAAAATATTGTGATATACAATTTTTTCCATATTGTCCAACCCTAGTTAGTCTTAAAACCAGGTAGTTGACGATATCAGAATACACAATAGACGGAAGACTCTCCGGGTCGTCATTGATCCAAGACAAAAGAGCCGACTGGTATGGATCTGTACCACCAATAAATCCTAACTTTTTCCAAATATTGTGCCCTTTCCTGCGGACCAAGTCCTTCCCTGTATGCCTTTGCATCTATAACGCATTTTGAGGAGCTTTTCTGTGGTTTCGGACATTTATCCATTGCAGTGTTTACCTCTGAGTGCCTCCAATATGGCCACGCATCCGAGATACCGCCCAGAAAAAAACGCTCAATAGTATAGACTAGGCGTGTCTTAACTGTTCCAGGAGCCCCACCCATAATCAGCAGGTCAGGAGACAGCATGGTTTTAGTCACTCTTTAATGACACCTTATTCATGCTAATGACAGGTGTCATGTCATGCTAATGACAAGTGTCATGTCATGCTAATGACAGCGTAATGTCAGCCTTATGTATGGAATTTCAAGTAAATGTTCTCATCCAGGCAAGCATTTGCCTGGACAAAAAAAAACATGAATTATATATATTTCCCTGGCTTTTATTTTGAAAGAAACTTGAGAAGCAGAGGACCATCTCTACACATTTAACACAAGATGGTGGTAATTTACTTACAATTTGAAAAGCTCATGTTTGGAGAATTTCATTTCCGATTAGATAATCTGAAAAAGGCTCATTTAAATCATTTTAACTCTTCCATTAAAGCGCCAAATATGAATCAGTTAGATCTCAAGTGGGCTGCAGATTATAAGTAGGAAAAAAAAGCTTTTCCAACATTAGCGTACCCTAGTTTGCACTTCCACGTATACAAATTATAAGTAAAGTAAGTACATTTCCAAGCAATAAGTGACAGACCTCACTCAAATTTTCTTTTCTTTTTTTTTTAAACACATTTTATTTAATTTGGGGATGTTTTGTGGAATAATTTCAGGAAAATTGCTGGATTTTAGAAACATTTTGAGTTTGTTCAACAATTTCAGATAAAAAAAAAAACTGCCATCATGTCATATATATATATATATATATATATATATATATATATATATATATAAAACTTTGAGCGATGCCAAATATTGTGGAGTCTTATTATATATTCTACATTATATATGGATATATTTATATAAATGTGTGTATTTGGAGGTATATCTTGAACTAAATGACTTTGTAATTCACAATGATTCATGTTTTCTCTGTAATTTTTACTTTTGTTAAGACATTTTTCAAAAAAATCACGTGTTTTCAACAGCTATTTAAAAAAAATGTATTGGTTGAATTGTAGGAAGAAAAAAGCGGGTTGTGATTAAATGACCTTTGCAAAATGTGGGTCCCAGGGTGACACCAGTTGAGAACCCCTGGTCTATAACATTATAATAATATTCTGTTGCAGAGTTCAAAGTTTGCTACAGAAAAACATATCTGCACTCATCTATGCAACACAAACAGAAGACATTCATGCAGAAAGTGATGATTAAAAACAAACAAAACAAAAAACACCTACCAATGATGAAGCAAGGGTGTGTAAGCCAGGACGCAGGGTACTCAGCATGATGACTCAGGTATTTGATCTGCATGTAACCATTATAAATGCAGAAGATAAAGGCCAGGATGAATGAGATGAAAGGTGTCGGTTTCCCTCCGCGGATTAAGAAAGGATAGATGAGGGATCTGCAGAAAAACACACGTTTACTAAGGATGTAAAAAGAAATCGATTCAGCGATATATTGCAATATTTCACAGCGTGATTATCGTATCGATCCAAAAAAAATGGCAAAATTGATTGTTTTAACCAAATGAAAACCATTTGACTGCACTAACATGCATAGCACATAAACACCCGTCACTATAGTGTCAGTGAACCACATCAGACCTTGTTTACCTACCTCACTGCTCAGTGCATTTTAGCTTGGACATACTGGACACTTTCAAAGATGTATGTGGTTACCTTTAACTGTTCTCGCAAGTTTTAAAATAAATTGTATGCTGTTGCTATTGGTCCGGACCCGGACCTCAGACAAACCTATAGTCCCGGAGAAGTGAAAAATAATCCTACGCGTGAAAGACTCCTACAGGCGTAGTAATTATTTACACGTATACGTACTATATTTTGCTACCTTAATTTTTCCTACAATGATAAACCCTAATTCTAACCCTAAACTGAACCCTAACCCTAATCGTAACCCTAAAAATTAAAGGAAAGATTGTTACCTTTTTTTCAAAATGACGGACGGGCATGCGCAGTTTGCCAGATGCGCATGCCCACTGTTTACCGTAGGAAACTTTCATGGTAGGTTTATTCTACACTACACCGGAACTTCCTGTGCGCATGCGTCCACATCCGCAGTAAGCCGAATGCTGGTAGTTCCCGTTAATATCGGGATATATCGTATCGTACCGTGACCTATGTATCGGGATACGAATCGTATCGCCAGATGCCAGGCAATACACACCCCTAACCCTAAAACTAACCCGGGAAATACCCTAAAATGTTTCTTTTTTAAATTTTCTCGTATATACGTATTGTTAAAGGTGGAATTTCCCGTGTTAATAATGTTAAAATGAAAAAAATTAAAAATTAAATAAAAAGATAAAAAATAATCAGATTCATGGCAATGCACACCCCTAATAAGCGGATTCGGCATCTCGCTGCGCGCAAAGCATGCTGGTCCGGGTCAAAGGTCAGGACTACCCAGCTCCCGCCTAGCTCGTATCATAAAATGTAAACATGGCCGAGTCTGACAAAGATATTGAATATTTTGAGCGTTGTAAAGTGGATGTTTTAAAAGAATATTGTAAGAGACGTGGACACGTTGTTACTGGGAAGAGGAAGAAAGAACTGGTGGCCCTCGCTTGGGCATTGTCATTTCAAAAAGCGCCTATAGTTTTGACAAAACAGCAGGAACGAGAGGCTGTCAACCTTGATTATAAATCTCTGCTCGAGATCGATGTTGACAGTTGATCCTGGGGGGATCGGGCATATTGTGGCGAGAAAGAAAAGGACGCCAACAAACCCCCGAAACCTGCTGGGTGAGAGACACCTCTCTAACATGTACACCACAATATAATATTTATGTAACGGGTGAACGGAAGTCAGTGGGTGGGAACCACGGAGGACGTCCGTGGTATTGACGGACCTACTTAACCGACGCACAATCAGTCCGTCTCCCTCTCTGCTCCTCACTGAAAGCACAACACGGCTGCTGTGCACGGAATCCCGAGATAAAGCTTGTAAGTTTCTTTAGCCCTTTAAAGCTCATTGCACTAGTCACTTTACATGCCGTCCTTTTAACCTAAACAAATGCACGTTTGTATAATTAGGCATGATCAAAGCAGAACGGGATTGAATCTCCGGCCAGAACGAGACAGTGAAGCTCCAGTTGAATATTTATGGGTTAAATTACCATAACTATCTGGATGTGTAAAGGGCTGTAAAAGGACCCGTTTTGGCAAAGGACTGTGAGTGAATCCTTTTTACCTGTCACTGTTTTTATCCCACCAACCTTTTAGCCATTTGTATGTTTTAATGTAATCATGTCACCTTAATTGGTAATTATGTATTGCTGGTAATCATTATATTTATCTATCACTGCGGCCGTATTTTAAGTTGCTGTGGTTTTGCTGGTTTGCTGTGTGCCCTGAGTTCAAAGTGATAGTATACTTATCGTGATTACTGGGATTATATTGTTTGATGTGCCAGTGTTAATAAATGTATTACAACCTACCTCCAGCCTTTTTTCAGTTAATTCTGAACACCTATTGTTAATTCTAATTGCTACAGAATTTGGCGCTGCGAGCAGGGTAGCTGGTTTTGGGTTTTGATTAGTTTTGGTGTGGTGGGATAAAACAGTGATAGGTCGGCGGCGCCGGGGGACTGCGGAAGGAACGGCTGAAGCTGCACCATCCTCCTCGGGGTGACTGGGCAACATGGAAAATCTGCATGAACTTCTGGAGCAACTACAACAACTCAAAGCATCCAATGAACAACTGAAGGAACAGCTCCAACAGACTCAAGATAGCCAGGCATCTGACTCCAGGCCTCGGCCTTCCACCCTGAACATGGCTTCCTCTAGCACTGGTATTTTACACAATGAAACTGAGATACGCTATGTATATGTGCCTAAAGAACGCAAGTGTCCGAAGTTTACTGGTAACATGAGTGTTGATTTGCTTACTGTTGACCAATGGCTTGAAGAGGTACGTAGGTGTTTGGAGGTTGCCAAGGGCTGAACAAATGTTATTTGTTAGAGACCACTTGGATGGTAGTGCCAAGGCTGAAGTTGATCTCTACCCGAGTGTTAACCGGGATACTCCAGACAAAATTTTCACCATTTTAACTGAGAATTACAGTTGCACACAGTCTTACATAGCCGCACAATTACAATTATCTCAACGTAGACAGCGGGAAGGCGAAACGCTTCGTGATTATTCACATGCATTAAAGTCATTAATGGATGTAGCCATCCGTAAAACGCCCGGCGGTATTCCAAACAATGATTTGATTCTGCGTGACCAGTTCGTGGAACACATCTCGGATGATACCTTACGTAGGGAACTAAAGCAGTGTGTCTCCAAAGAACCTAACCTTTCCTTTATTGAACTTCGTGCGGTGGCCATAAAATGGACAGAAGCCAGTATAACCTCTAACAAAAGTCGATCTCGAGCATTTTCCTGTGACTCCCAGTGTGCGGAAATGGTTGAAGCTAGTGCTAATCTAGTGGCCATTAAACCAAGTGATGAAATAGCAGAGATAAAAGAATCACTCCGTAAACAGCAGTCTCAATTAGACACCATAATGCAGCATCTCACGGCACAGCTTCCTCAGCCCAAAGTTGATGATGAACCGCAGAGCTTTGTAAAACGGCCCCGTGTACAGGGCGATGGTAAGCTTATCTGCCATCGTTGTAATAAAGTAGGACATATTGCAAGGTTCTGTAGGGTTAATTTAAACATTAACCGTCGTGCATTGTCTACTTCAGAAGCTGTCTCATGTAGTCAAGTGGTTGGGGGGGGTCCTGACTCTCAGCTGTCAGGAAACTAAGCCCCTCTGGTGCAGAGAGCCAAGCATCAGAAATGGGATCTGTGGGCTCACCCAAAGAACAAACCAGGCTTTACTCCCGCCTGGTGGGAAGATGTCCAGTGGTACAGGTCAAAATGGGGGATGTCATGGTCCCTTGCCTACTGGATACTGGATCCATGGTCACCACAATTCGAGAAAGTTTTTTTGAAAAATTCTTCAGAGGGGGTGGGATTGCTAAAAAAATGCCATTGGTTACAACTTAAGGCTGCTAATGGGTTAAAAATCCCCTATAAGGGCTATATGGAGCTTGAAGTTGATGTCCTGGGAAGAACTCTGCCTAATATGGGAGTTCTGGTGGTTGAAGATCCCCCCAATGAGTCCACAGAACCACAACTTGCGGTGCCTGGGCTCCTCGGAATGAATATCATTCGTTGCTGTTATAATCGTTTGTTTGAACAGTTTGGCCCTGGTCTTCTTCAAGCGCCTGTCATTCAAGCTGCTGACAGAAGTTGGGGGGAAGCACTAGTGAAATGCCAAAACATAGAAGCTCTGACCTCAAAAGGGTATCTGGGAAAAGCCAGAGCCCCAGGCCAAGCCGTGTGTGTCCCAGCCGGCTCCCTGACGTGGATCCACACTGTATGCACTTCTGCCTCCCAATTAACACTTCCATCTGTGTTATTCGAGCCACCAGCAGCAACAGTTACACTGCCAGCAGGTCTCCTGGTCTCATCAGCCCTCCTCGCCATTCATCAAGGAAATGTGGAGATCCCTGTTGTTAATGTGGGCTCCGAGGATGTTTGGCTGCGGCCTCTCTCTCAACTAGGTGCGCTCCATGTAGTCGACTTAAAACAATCTAGAAAGGCTGTTGTGTTTGAAGAGGTGGAAGACCAAGACGCTGTTGCAGTTATCCGACAGGTGGAAGCGGATGAGTTGCCTCTTGACCCCACAAATTTCTCCTGGTCAAACCTTTCCCCTGAGCAGAGTCAGCAGGCGGCTAAACTGTTGGAGAAGCATAATTCAGTGTTCAGTCAGGGGGGTGGGGACCTGGGGTGCACTGAATTAGTGGAACATGAGATTCAGTTGCAGGATGACGCTCCAGTGCGGCAGCGCTATCGACGCCTCCCCCCATCCCAGTATGAAGAGGTAAAGACTCACATCCAGGAGCTGTTAGACAAAGGGGTGGCGCGACCAAGTTCAAGTCCATTTTCATCACCGATTGTGCCTGTTTTTAAGAAAACGGGGGAAATGAGACTATGCGTAGATTACAGAATGTTGAATGCCAAAACCAAGAAAGACGCGTATCCATTGCCGCGAATAGAGGAGACTTTAGACTCTCTTACTGGTGCCCAGTGGTTTTCAACACTAGATCTCGCAAGTGGTTATAATCAGGTGCCGGTGGCAGAAAAGGATAAGAATAAAACCGCCTTTTGCACACCATTTGGGCTTTTTGAGTTTAATCGAATGCCGTTCGGGCTGTGCAATGCACCAAGTACATTTCAAAGACTAATGGAGCGCATATTTGGAGATCAAAGCTTCCAAACGTTGTTGTTGTATCTTGACGACATCATTATTTTTTCCCCCAACTTTGATCAGCACCTTCATCGACTCGATCTGGTTCTGTCCCGGCTAAAACAAAATAACCTTAAGCTGAAGCGAAAAAAATGTAACTTTTTCCAATCTGAAGTCAAATACTTGGGTCACGTTATATCAGCTGCCGGAGTAGCGACAGATCCAGCTAAAATAAGTGCAGTCACTGAGTGGCCAAGACCTACTACATGTAAAGAGCTGCAGTCTTTCTTAGGATTTGCCTCCTATTATCGCCGGTTCGTGGAAGGGTTCTCCAAACATGCAGTGCCCCTTCACAAGCTCGTAGCAACGTTGGGGGGCATAAAACAGGGAAAGTCTAGAGGAAAAAATGCTATTGCAGAGCTCTGGGCAGAGGATTGTGAAAGTGCATTCCAGACACTCAAAAAGATGCTAGCGACCACTCCAGTACTCGGCTATGCTGATTTTACAAAACCTTTCATCCTTGAAGTGGATGCAAGCCATGCAGGGCTAGGGGCAGTGTTATCACAAGACCAAGATGGTAGACGCAGGCCAATTGCTTTCGCTAGTCGCGGACTTAGACCCACAGAGAGAAACATGTCTACTTACAGTTCTCGAAAGCTTGAGTTTTTGGCCCTCAAATGGGCTGTCACCCAAAAGTTTCGTGAATATCTGTTGGGTAACACGTTTTGCGTTTTTACTGATAACAACCCATTAAGTTACCTTCAGACAGCAAATTTGAGTGCAGTTGAACAACGCTGGGCTGCGGAGCTAGCAGTATTTAACTTTGAAATAAAGTACCGCCCTGGTCCGGCCAATCGAAATGCCGATGCCTTATCACGTCAAACACAACCACAAGACATCTCGTTAGTTGCCCCGGGCTTTATTGTCCCAGGAGAGGTCCATCAGTCGACTCAGCCATCCAGTTCAATGACCAGAGCACAGTGCAATGCAAAATCAGCCCACCCCTTTCGCCCAAGTGCTGACCTCACCACACTACAAGCAGCTGATCCTAGTATTAGTGAGTTCCTGAAGTACTGGGGCAGTGGGGTTCCCCCGAATAAACAAGCTCTAAATGCTGCAAGCAAAGACGTAAAGAAACTGGTACAGCAGTGGTCAAGAATAAAAGTTAAAGATGGAGTTTTGTATCGCCAGATCCAGCCTCCAGGGGAGCGACTTTTGTGGCAGCTTCTTTTACCACAATGTCTGAAAACTGAAGTTTTAAAACATCTCCATGACAACCACGGGCACCAAGGGATCCAACGCACCACCAGTCTTCTAAGAAGTAGGTGCTATTGGCCCTTCATGGGACGAGATATTGAAAAATACTGCCAACAATGCCATCGTTGCACCCTAGCAAAAGCAGCCCAGCCTAAGGTGCGGACCTCGAGAGGAAGCCTAATGGCCTCAAAGCCCTTAGAAATAGTGGCAGTGGACTTTGCCTTGCTAGAAAAAGCCACGGATGGGAGAGAAAATGTGCTGGTCATAACTGATGTCTTCTCTAAATTTTCCCAGGCCTATGCTACTCGTGATCAAAAAGCAAGCACAGTTGCCAAAGTCCTTACAGATAAATGGTTTTACACCTATGGAGTCCCTAAACGGATTCATAGTGACCAAGGAAGATGTTTTGAAGGAGATCTGTTAAAACGCCTATGTAGCCTATATGGTATTGAAAAAAGCAGAACCACCTCATACCATCCGGAAGGCAATGGGCAGTGTGAAAGATTTAATAGAACCTTGTTTGATTTACTGAGGACGCTCCCCCCAGAGAGTAAAAGAAAATGGCCACAGCATCTGTCCGAAGTTCTTTATGCCTACAATACCACATAGCACCAATCAACCGGTTTTTCACCATTTGAGCTTATGTTTGGCCAAAAGCCTCAACTCCCTGCAGCTCCAGTTGAATATTTATGGGTTAAATTACCATAACTATCTGGATGTGTAAAGGGCTGTAAAAGAACCCGTTTTGGCAAAGGACTGTGAGTGAATCCTTTTTACCTGTCACTGTTTTTATCCCACCAACCTTTTAGCCATTTGTATGTTTTAATGTAATCATGTCACCTTAATTGGTAATTATGTATTGCTGGTAATCATTATATTTATCTATCACTGCGGCCGTATTTTAAGTTGCTGTGGTTTTGCTGGTTTGCTGTGTGCCCTGAGTTCAAAGTGATAGTATACTTATCGTGATTACTGGGATTATATTGTTTGATGTGCCAGTGTTAATAAATGTATTACAACCTACCTCCAGCCTTTTTTCAGTTAATTCTGAACACCTATTGTTAATTCTAATTGCTACATTTATATACTAGTTTACTAGTTAGCTTTAATGTAGTACAGTATATGTCAAACTTACTGATTTAATCCATTCGGCACGACGTTCTGGATCTTTTCTTTCAGTAGGAAATGGGATGAGTACGTATGGCGGGTCGCATATACATCGTGAGGTTCCTTTATTGCACTCGTGAACGGGGCAAAACTCTTTCATCCACGTATTAAGCCCACGTGTACCGTTGGAATAGCCACGCACTGAACAATGGGACCCTGGCATATTGCCTTAAAACGACCTTAAGCAAAGTAAATGCCTAAAAGTCGGTATCAGTAGCCGGTTGTTCCGCTAGACAGGGGCTTTGTTGACACGCTGGGTAGTCGTGAACTCTGACCCGGATATATTGACCCGGGAATCGCGCATGCGTACTGATAATGCTGATTTGGCTTATATCTACAGATACCAGATGTTTTCTATCTCTTACATTCACTTTGTAATCTGTTCTTGAGGTGTCCAGTAAGGTGTTGCATAATTACTCAGGGATGACCTAATCTGGAACATGATGCATAACTACTTTATAAGCTGTTTGACAATCAAACATTATGAGTAACTCAGTGTCACCCACCTCTGGAAGTAGTGACACATGTACATGGCAATGAGGATCTGATTGGGCAGAGCTGAGGTCTGGGTGCAGGACGTCCACAGCAACAAACACACAGGAACAAAGAAGGCGGGCAGCTCCTGCACGAACCAGGCCAACTTGGCATCAACTGGGAACCCGTATTTACTGCTCGAGTATCGGCCATAAGGCACGTTCTCAAAGAGCAGCGACACGAAGGTGTAGGCTGCCATTAAAACCATGAAGTAGGCCATATAGTCCACTATGTAGCGCCCCTGCTCCTCCGAGGAGAACAGTCCAGAAAGAAGCGCGTCCATTGCGACAGTTCAGCGAGTGTTAAAACATTTAAAACAGACAGTGTGACAAGTTCGTCTCTGCACAGTGTGCGCTGACTGAGGCTCGCGACACAGTCTGACCAATCAGAGCTGTCGGCGTACATCGCTTCAGCCCGTCTCAACCAATCACAGTAGCCTACTCTAATTTACATTTCACTCACGGCACGTCACAGTTGTCGTGACGTAATCTAATGAAATGAAAACAACCCTCATTAGACGTTATTCAAAACACATTTTATTTGCTTTCTAAATTATTACACCTGTATATTCGAGGTAGATTTGTGTGTTTACTATTCAATTAAATTAAAAAAAAAAATCACTTCAATAAAAAAAAATGTAAAAAAAAAAATGTTCAGATTTAATTACTTGGCTCGCAAATATTATTATTATTATTTTTTGTGCATTGAACACTGAAAATATTTATATTTGATTGGAGTAAACTTTTTGTGATTGAAAATCTTTTAAGATTGAAGTGATTTTTTATTTATTTTTTGATTGAAATGTTGTTTTTTTTGTTGTGTGTTTTTTTTTTTTGTTTGTTGATTGAATAATGAAGACACAAATCTACCTCCATAATAATTAAATAAATAAATAACTAAACACTCTCAATGAGATGACATCTGTGATTTTTGCAGAACAACTGAAGACAATATGCTGCACTTGTTTTTTACGAATGTCCAGTAATTTAATCCGTACGCTTCAGCGTGCAGTCTAATTTTTAGTCAGGCAGGTGTGGGCCACCTCTGGGTCCTCATTCACGTGCGTCGGAGCCAACACGTTGAACGCTGGTTAGGATCCTGGAAGTTAACCTGAAGCGTCCTTCGCTGAGCAGTGGATCTATCTCCTCCATTCCCCGACCTTAAAGCTCCACGACGCTCCGCAGGCTTTTCTCCAGGGTGATTTGTTGCTCCAACATGGGGAAAAGGAGCCGGCAGCGGCAGAAGAACCAGAACACAGGAAGAGACTCAAGAGACAACGCTGTAAGGCTCTTGGCTGTGCAAAAGCAGCAAACCTGTAGTGTCCACCCACAGTGATACAATATAACACATTATTGTTTTTAATCCCAAATGAGTACAATAATTTGCATTCGACTTTTGAGGTGTAACTCAACATGCTAAGCTAGTGCTAGCTCTGTAAAAACGTGTTTTGAGTGAAATTAAGCTAACATGCGTATTTAGCATAGTCGATATAAAATAGTTTTAGAAGTACACGGTTGAGTTTGTCCAAACCATCTTCCTCTGGCTTCATTTAATTCATTCCTGACGCATTTATATCTTTAGACAGATGTCAATATTGATTTTCAACTCAGTCTAGGTGAATTAATGGATGTCGTCATCGTAGAATAAATGCTGTCAGCTGTTTTGTTTGTTTGTTTGATATATCAATCAGTCAAACGTTATTTATATAGGACCTTTTTTTTTTTTTTTTTTTTACAAATTAAATATAAGTGCTTCACAGAAATTTGCTAACGTGATTGACAGAAGTAAAAAATGATAAAGGTTTATTAGAGACTAATGCACACAGAAGTAATTTGATAAAATAATTAAAAAGATGACAGAATAAAAGAGTCAGAGATTAAAAAAACAAAAACGCACAGAGAAGAAAACCATTTTTAAAACGCAAAACATTAAAATTACTAGGGATGTCCAGATACAACTTTTTCACTTCCGATACGATACCGATATTGCAGCCTTGAGTGTTGGCTGATACTGATATCGATTCGATACGATATCAGCACGAATCATACTTTTATTACTTTTGGGGGTGTCCTGATCCGATATTGATATCGGATATCAGCCAAAAAATTAATATCGGATTTTATCGGACTGCATCTAAAATCTCCAATATATATTATATTTATTCAATTGTAGAATACTGTAGATCTTATGTTGAAGGTTAAAATGTATGTAACCAATTGGTTAATAATGAATGGGTCAGTTTTTTTCATCCCTACTGTTGCTGACTATTGTTCTCTGTTTGAGTGACATCACTTGATCAAACCTTTTTCTAACATTCCACACTGCAAAATAAGTAATAAAAGTATGTATGATTCATGCTGATATCGGATCAATGTCGGTATCAGCCAATACTCAAAGCTGTAATATCGGTATCGTATCGGAAGTGAAAATGTTAGAAATGGCTTGATCAAGTGATGTTTCTCAAACAGAGAACAATAGTCAGCAACAGTAGGTATGAGTAGGTTTGTGGCTTGTCTCAAATTCGAAATTGTTTCAATTGGGGAAAAAAAAGTTCAGATGAAAGGATTGCCATCTGTGAAAGTCTGATAGCTTGTTTTTTTGTTTTTGTTCTGGAATAGTTATCCCCTTGTTTTTTGATGCATTTCTCATATAAACAGGTTCCCGTAATCTCCCTCTTGTATCTATAAGCAACATTACCAGGCCAGTCATTGCTCTAAAGGATGTATGTGCATGTCTTGAAAGGGACTTACCTCTAGTAGTCATTGACCCTTTGATTTAGAACAAAATATAATTTATACCAGTTAGTTTCTTTCTTGTGGTTGACACTTGACATTGTAGCTCTTGTGTTTCAGGGCTGGGGAGCAGGTTATGCAGACATTGTGAAGGAGAATAAGCTCTTTGAACACTACTACAAAGAATTAGGCCTGGTGCCTGATGGAGAGTTTGATCAGTTCATGGAGGCGATGAGGGAACCGCTCCCTTCAACCATCCGCATCACTGGATACAAGAGGTGAGCCATGTTATTTCATACACCTGATGCTGCACCATTGGTTTGTTATTCATCTGTAGACATTGACCTATAGTAAAACATTTAAGATGTCCGTGTTTAAACAAATACCATTCGTATTAATGGTAATGTTCCCCTATTTTTGTGCGTCTAAGTCACGCTAAGGAGATTCTTCACTGCTTGAAGGAGAAATACTTCAAAGATCTTCAGGAGCTGGAAATCGAGGAGCAGAAGATTGATGCTCCTCAGCCGCTCAGCTGGTAACTCTCATTGTATTGTTTACCTGATGAGTTTTATAGCACAAACCGGATATTTAGATGAGCAACTAAGCCCCACAATGTGTGTCCATCTTCTGCAGGTATCCTGATGAGCAGGCCTGGCATACCAACATCAGCAGGAAGATCATCAGGAAGTCGCCCCTATTGGAGAAGTTCCACCAGTTCCTGGTCAGCGAGACTGAGTCGGTAAATAAAAGGGAAATTTGGATTTGTCTTGAAGAACACTATGTACTGAAGATTTTTCAGCTTAAATATTTCATTCATTGAGGTCTAGGATGTGTAATTTAACTTCTTCAGCCCGAACGAACCCGCAGACGACGGCAGCTCCAACTTCTGTGACTCTCACGGGTCTTAATGTTGTAAAGAATAAATGAAATCACACATTCTATATCACTCCCTAATCCTAAGATACTCGGCTAAAACTGTAGCCAACCCACATTCAGAACAAAAGACCACAGCACACACCAGGCCGTTATGCTCAAAGAGGGAAAAGTCAACAACTCCCCAAACTCAGCCTTTTTCCACTCCTGTGAATCACAAAATAAACAGAGTTCTATAACAAGAGCCTACGTTAAACTACTGGCTGAGCTGAATCCACTGATACTGTATACAGGTCGGGTATGTTATGTACCAAAAAAACCCACAAAATCAGAAAATACACAGTGGGAAAAGTCAGCAATGATGACAAATTGTCTTACCTTTGGAACAACTTTTGACAAACAATGTGTATAAAACTCCATATTTTGATAAATTCAAATCGGGTTGTTGGATAGTCTACACATGTGAGCACTTCTCAGTCAAGAAATCCATCCAATGAGCACAAGGCTGGTCCCTCGTTTATCCAGCTCTGATTAGCCAGGGGTAAAGCCCAGTTCCATAGTGTTTGATATCACCATTTTTACTGGCTCTGAGCTTTAAAACACTGTCAAACATTCTGATTGGTCAAAGCATTGCTGAACTAGAAATCTGAATAAAAATAGATGTTTATTTCAAGCCAAATTGCAACATCTAGTCGTCAAACATAATTAACTATGATTGGAATCAATTTGAGTGATTTATTACAGTTACACACTTGTTCCCAAACTTGTGGAAAACTTAAGCACAGTTGTGGCAAAGTGGGCTTCCGCCTAAACTTTTTTGCACAAGAACAAGTGTATCTTTGGCCTATTGGGTATTATTATCACCAAACTTGCTGCAGTTAATGCCCATACATTAGTTTAATTGTTTCTGCTTTCATTGCCTTCGTTAATGAGAATTGGCTTTATATTTGATGTAAATCTCTAGGTTTTTTTTGGGTGGACTACATATTTCTGTATTTAAAACATGATTTTTTTTGTCACTCAGTATCATATATTTCCAAAATTTCACATCATCTGTAACCACTAAGGGTTCAATCTGAACAAAAATTAGCCATGTAGGTCATGTTGAAGCTTAGAGAAACGTTATTTGTTATGGGCATGCAGGGTTCTTATCAGGAATTTTACACAGTATTGGGGGATCGTGTGTTGCGCTATCTAAAATTTTTTAACTCTCTGAGGGCCATACTTAGTGAAGTAAAGCTAAAGTTTGTTGGGATTTTTTGTAGTTTTTTAAAAAAAAATTGTTCCAGCCTTACTTTAAAGCTAAAAGTTATTTATATATATATATGTTTTCCACTAATAAATACTCATATGCTCTGTAGAGACAAGAAATAACATGTTATTCAAGACTGATTCCAAGACGTCCTTTTCAAATTTAAATGAGGTGTTCTGTGGGACCTGCTGTAATATTGGAACAAATGCAGACACACATACACGCAGAGGGCACGCGCACACACACACACACGCGGAGGATGCACACAGTACAGCTTTAATCAGGCCAAAAAAAGAAAACCCGGCCCGAACTGTCCGACCAGAATGAAGCTTATGTCTTTTTAAGCCCAAACACATTTCAACTCGACAATGTTCACATCCGTGCGTATAGAATGATCCGTTGCGAGTTTTAGAAACATGACGAGCAACTTCATGTGCGCTACGTCTGGTTGAAGTACTGTTTTTATCGGACGATGCATACAGGCAGCATCGGGGGCAGCTAAAGGGCTGCAGGGGTCCTCAGGTAAAGACGGGAACATCCGAGCAGATCGCCTGTATTAAACTGACGGTGCTGATGTGTGTTTCTGAGTTATTCAGATTAAAAGAGAGAGAACAACCCGTGTATGCCTGGAAGTCTCGCTTGTGTGCAACAATTGTTATGACGGTACCGATTTAAAAAAAGGTGCCATCGCTTCAACAGCGCTTGCTAGAACCTTGGTATGTGATTTTCAGCGAATACTGAAGAGGTTAAGTGTTCCCTATTTTTATGTGAGTTGTATGGCTCCTTACTGCTTTTTAAAAGTTACAATGAAATAAGGCCTCAGACACAACAATAAAGAGATATCAGAGTTAACAGTGTGGTCTTTTTCCTCATAGGGGAACATCAGTCGACAAGAAGCAGTTAGCATGATCCCTCCTCTCCTGCTCAGCATTCAGCCTCATCACAAGGTGAACAACTGTCTGACTGGGCTTTGTGTATTTGTTGTTGTATAAATAAAAAAAAAAAGAGGAAAGAAATTGTGATGAAAATGCTTCTCTGGGCAGATCCTAGACATGTGTGCAGCTCCAGGGTCAAAAACGGCTCAGCTGATTGAGATGCTACACTCTGACATGGACATCCCGTTTCCGGGTGAGATCGAATAACATACCCGCTCTTCCTGCACATAATACTGGTTGAATTCTTGAAACTGCGCTGATTTGCAGTAGAATGTTGAAATTAAGATGAGAGTTCAAAGGATAATCTCCTCACTTCAGAGGGTTTCGTCATCGCCAATGACGTGGACAACAAGCGCTGCTACCTGCTGGTGCATCAGGCCAAGCGTCTCAACAGCCCCTGCATCATGGTGGTCAACCACGACGCCTCCTGCATCCCCACACTCCAAGTCGACGTGGATGGAAAGAAGGACGTCCTTTACTATGATCGGATTCTGTGTGACGTACCCTGCAGGTCAGTGTCTGCACCGATCAGATTTGACTAGAGATGTTGTTCCTTAGTAAGACGTGTAGCAATGAGATATGTTAAGACATAAAGGGAAGATGGTTTTATATGTTGGGTGTCAAAACCTGGTGTTAAAGTTCTTATAGTTCACCTTGATTTGAGCTCCACCAGTACAACCATGGTACACAAACCTATAAGTGTCCATTCAAACCCTTTTGCATTTTTTTATGCATCTTTATTCCTTTTCCTCACTTTGTGGCTATTTCATACTTTTAAACAAGGTATATGTGTCGGTATTCATTAGTAAAAGTAACCAAACAAATGTATCACTAATGGCATTAAACATGAAATCACAGATATTTACAACTTATAAGTGTGTTTTTACTTTAGGATCAAAATATATTAACTATTATACATTTAGAAATATTAGTATAATTGTGGGGCGGACACATTACAACCTACAAACCACAGTGGGATCAATGTTAAATGATCCTTCTACTTTGTAAATGGATAAAGTTAGGATTAAAAAAAAGGTTAGGCAGGCTTAGCATATCAACATCGTTTGCTGTCATCAGCTGTTCAGTTCTCGGGCTTCATTTATAAAAGTGTGCCGAGGTAAGATCACTTAAAACCAGGAAGTGCATACTAATATATTTATTCAGCAGAAAAAAGTTGTTTTAGGGTGGACTTACACTTTATTAAACTACTTTAATAGTTAATCGTTGTTTAAATTGACTAAGATTATAAATATTTACTGATAGTGAGGGTATACTTATTGATTATATATTGTGTTAAGATTAAATGTCACTAGGGATGTAACGATTAATCATAAGGCAGTTAAAAATCGATTCATAGGTATCACGATTGATATCGATTTTCTGAAAATTGAATCGCAGTACTTCCACAAGTGTAGGCGGCGGGCGGAGTCTGCTAATACTTTCTTTCTGGCCGCCTTCTACTCTTAAATATGTTAATAAATGATTCATTACCCCTTTAGCACCGAAAGAATATCAATCAATCAATCTTTATTTGTATAGCGCCAAATCATAACCAATGGTATCTCAAGACACTTTACAGTAGAGCAGTCTTAAGGACAGACTCTTCATTTTATGGATACACACATATGCATATATACGTATATACACATACATATGTATCCCCCACCCAACATGAATTCATCATGGCGGCAAGGAAAACCTTCTGTTAAGCAGCAGGAACCTTGTGTGGATCCCATTCCTATGATGAACAGCCATCCACGTTATGCTGTGTTGGGTGTGTGCAGAGGGAAGGGTGGAGACAGAGTTGTTGAGACTCTGTAACTCCACACTGAGGATCCCACGGACCTGCAAGACAAAAGCCAGAAGGAGTACAGGAGCAAACACACAAGGGAAGAAGCAGACATAGAGGGAGTGTTTGAGAGAGGAATGGGACCCTCTCCGGTCCCTCTCTAACCTAAATGACCTCTCTCTTAACGCCCTCTCCAACCTCTCTCCAACCGAGCATGCCAGACCCCCCCCCCCCGGCAGTCTATGCCTATTGCATCTTAATTATGAGCTATGAGCTGGTTCCTAACTAAAAGCTTTACCAAAGAGGAATGTTTTGAGCCTAACCTTAAAGGTAGAGAGGGTGTCTGCCCCCCGAACCGTGGTTGGTAGATGGTTCCAGAGAAGTGGGGCCTGATGACTGAAAGCTCTTCCTCCTATACTACTTTTAGAGACGAATGGAACAACGAGTAGTCCAGCATTTTGAGAGCGTAGTGTTCTGGGGGGATTGTATGGCACTACAAGCTCCTTGAGATAGACTGGTGCCTGTCCATTTAGGGCTTTATAAGTGAGAAGAAGAATCTTGAATTCTATTCTATATTTTATGGGAAGCCAATGCAGAGAGGCTAATACAGGAGTAATGTGATCTCTTCTCCTAGTTTTAGTCAGTACACGTGCTGCAGCATTTTGAACCAGCTGAAGTGTCTTAAGCGACTTGCTCGGGCAGCCTGCTAAAAGAGAATTACAATAATCCAGTCTAGAGGTAACAAAAGCATGGACTAGTTTTTCGGCGTCGCCCTGAGACAGAATAGATCTGATTTTAGCAATGTTACGGAGATGAAAGAAGGCAGTTCTTTAAGTTTGTTTTATGTGAGAGTTGAAGGATAAGTCCTGATCAAATAGAACCCCAAGGTTTCTAACAGTTGTGCTTTGTGCCAGAGTAATGCCATCTAGGGCAGTTAGGCTAGCATAGGTTTCTCTAAGGTGTTGTGGGCCCAGTACAATGACCTCAGTCTTGTCTGAGTTGAGAAGAAGAAAATTTTGGTCCATCCAGGCCCTAATGTCCTTTAGACAGGCCTCAAGTTTAGAGGCCTGTCTAAAGTAATATTACTTGAATATCTGTAAAAGTCACGTTTTTCTATAAGCTCTGTCTGCTAGCATAGCTTCTCTTCTTCACTGCAAGATATCTGCATGCCAACCGACCACTGTGTTACCAGCGCCCTCTTCTGGTCCAAACAAATATGATGTAAATCAGTGCAATCACGTTTATTTATTTATTTTTTTTTTTTTAAAAAGTCCAATTGTTAAGGCACAAAATACATTTTCAGTTGCACTTTTAAAAGAAAAATAACTATTATGCAGTTTTGCATTGTTTATTATAGAACCAGAATTTAAATTAATAGGCTTCATTTTCATTTGTATTATTCCTTTATTTATTTCATTCAAGATTTATTTTTAGTTAAATTGCATTGTTTTGACTAGTTTATCAAGGGATTCTTTTGACAATGAAAAATAAAAGGAAAATAGTTCCGTATTTTCTAGTTTTTTCCCCCCCAAAAAAAATTTGTCTACAGTCCCATTTTGTAAAATAAATCGTGAGAGAATTGTATCGTGAACCCAGTATCGTGAATCGAATCGTATCGGGAGTTGAGTGAATCGTTACATCCCTAAATGTCACCAATGCATTTGGTACAGGTCATTGTGTATTAGTCATTCATTTTGT
This sequence comes from Gouania willdenowi, assembly GCF_900634775.1. Lineage (NCBI taxonomy): Eukaryota > Metazoa > Chordata > Actinopteri > Blenniiformes > Gobiesocidae > Gouania > Gouania willdenowi. The sequence goes on from NC_041054.1 coordinate 20,429,257, forward strand.
GTGGGAAGTGGTGGAAGATTTGGAGAGCACTGTGCTGGTAATGAAAAATAAAATAATGTAAATTTTTGTGAGTCTGGTTTTCTCATTTATTCCTTCCTCTGTGATCATTCTGATGATCAGTTATAGAAGCACATTGAGTGAATTAAAGAGACCCAGAGTTTTCTGGATGTTTCATACATCAAACGTGTGTGGTCCTGTGTTCCACAGTGGAGACGGCACCATGAGGAAGAACATAGACGTGTGGAAAAAATGGACAACAAGCAACAGTCTGCACCTCCACGGGTAAGTCAGGGTCACTACGGGGACTAAAGCCACCGTGTAGTCCACCAACTGGACCACACAGAGACACAGGGTCTGTTCTGGAGCCAATAAATGGATGGGAGTGAGACAATGTGTGTATTTGCTAGACTGCAGCTTCGTATCGCTGTGCGAGGTGTTGAACAGCTGGCGGTAGGAGGGAGGATGGTTTACTCCACATGTTCTCTCAACCCTATTGAGGATGAAGCCGTCATTGCAGCGCTGCTGGAGAAAAGTGAAGGTAACAAACCTGCATAGTTTAACCTCATGCTTCTGTTGTGTAACGCTCTCCCTCTCTCACGTCTTTAGGAGCGTTGGAGCTGGCTGACTGCTCAGGAGATCTGCCCGGCCTGAAGTGGATGCCTGGCGTAACGTCCTGGAAGGTAAGATCCCTGTCTTCTTTCTATGGAAGCATACAATAGCACGTTTTAACTGAAGAAGTTCTACTTAATCTATAGTTGATGACCAAAGAAGGCCAGTGGTTCTTGGACTGGTCAGAGGTCCCAAGCAGCCGACACACACAGATCCGTCCCACCATGTTCCCACCCAAAGACCCAGAGAAGCTCGCAGACATGCATCTGGAGAGATGGTATGTGTGAACACACAGCTGAACGAGGGCTGCACAATCAATCACATTTTAATCGTGATTTTGGTTGCCACGGTTAAATAAATCTGATCATCTGCAATAGTTGGATTTAAAATATGGGCTCAGCACTCTGTAATGTATTTATTTCAGTAGCCTTTGGTACCTTTTTAATTATTAGGTTACATTTTTTGAATATTGATTTTTGTATAATTATTTAAAGCTTGATTTTGCACTGTAAACTGTCCTCATGTTTGTTTAAAATGTTTTTTTTTCTCCCTGTAATGATAAATAATTGATTATAATCATGATTACAATATTGATAAAAAATAATCGTAGTATTATTTTGGCCATAATCGTGCAGCCATAAATTGAATACCTTCAATATGTTTCATATTATTATTAGCCAGTGCTACTTAAGTTTCTTCCCACAGTCCAGAAACTGTTTGTTAGATTAACTTGATTCTTTAAAAAGATCTTAGGAATGAATTGTTTAAATGCAATCATCCATCTCATAGAAAGGGTTTACCCACCTTAGAGTCCAGCTGGGATAGGCTCCAGCACTCCCTGTAAACCAGTACAGGAGATGTAGGTCCAGAAGTAAATGAAAATTAAATGAAATTAACCACTAATGTATCATAGTGATGCAAGTACCTATTAAAGCAAGGGATCTCTGTGTCTGTGCCTCAAATATCTAAATATCTCTGGTGTTCAAGGACAGACAGAGTTCATACTTGCTACATAGCTAGAGCTAGGTTCAAAGGTGTGCGACGTAGGATTTTTTGGGACTGAAATGGTCTATTAAATGTATTATTTCATTTAAAAAAAAATATCATCCATCTCAAAACATGCCCTCACCAAACATATGGTATTTATAATAAAAATATACGAAATAAGGAAAATAAAACAAAGTACACAAAACGACAACAGAAATGTACAAAAATATACAAAATGATGCCAGAAACACACGAAATTACAACAAAAACCAACAAAATAACTGTAAATATACACAAAGGTTCCAAAAACAGACAAAGTGACTCAAACACATGCATTACAGAAAAATACACCAAACGACAACAAAATTATGAAAATTAGTAAAAAACTAAATATTTATACAAAAAATACACTAACTGACAACAGTAATGCACAAAACTACACACAATGACTCCAGAATGACGCTGCAATGGCAACAAAAACTATAATTGCACAAAAAGACAACAGAAAGATACAAAAATACACATCTCTACTTAAGCTCCCACATACTTTTAAATGCGATACATTTTTATTAATTACTAATGTATTTGGAATGTCACAAACTTTGAAAAATCCTAAATAAACAAATCAAGCAAATGAAAAATAAAATTGACTTTCAGTCTTTGTTAGAAAAAATATTGCACTGAATAAAAATCTCAACCAAAAACAATAAAATAGATCCTGTCTCTGTTAAAGAAAAAAATGTTTCCCACACACAACCAAAATGATAAATAAAATGATTATCAAGTCTCAAAAAGCAAAATTGTTCTTCAATAAATATCCAACAGTTAAACGCAGATGTTAAAGTTGTTCATTCCTTAACGAGTAACTCTGCCAATCAAGTGAGGACCTTTGTAACCCCATTCACACAATGTATTTATGGTTTTATTTACATGAAGACACTGTTGAAATGTGATGGAAACACGTCGGATACACATGCTATGCTATCTTTAACAAGCAGAGGGCGACATTTAGTCATTTTATCAAGCAACTGAGTACTCAAAGCCCTTATCTGCCCTGATGCACACAACTAAGAGCTAACATCTGTACCTGTGTGTGTGTCATGTCAGTATGCGGATTCTGCCACATCACCAGAACACTGGGGGTTTCTTTGTGGCTGTTCTGGTGAAGAAAGCTCCCATGCCTTGGAACAAACGATATCCCAAGGTAACACTGTGTACATAGACACACACAGTGGAGTAATGATTTCTAGATATATATTAGTCCACCTGTGGGTGTTTAAGTGTATCAGATGAATTGTGGAAAAACAATTCTAGTAGTTGCCTTAATTACCTGCTCAGTGTGACTTATGTATTTATCACCTGCTTCTTCTCCAGCTGAGAAAGGACGCCTCGTCCAGCTCCGCAGCCCCAACCAAATGCTCCACAGAGACCTCAGCCGTACCCAGCCCCACCCCAGAGGGCACCCCTCAGGAGGCTGTGGAAGATCCACCAGAAGAAAAATCAGACACAAAGGGTACAGAAGAGGCCCCCAAAGGATCCAAACAAGACAAACTGTGTGGGTGAGTCATCGCTGTCTGTGAGCTCAGACTTTACTGTTTAAAAAGAACAAGAAGTTCTGGTAAACACTCGTGATCATGATGTTATTTTGGAGAGATACATTTTAAACACTTCAGCCTTTCCCTTCTTCCCAGACCACCTCCTTCAAAGAAGATCAAGCTCTTTGGGTACAAAGAAGACCCTTTTGTGTTCCTCACTGAAGATGACCCTGTTTTTACCACCATACAGTCAGTAGATTAATTGTTAAAGAGCTTATTCTAACAATGTTTTTTTCGCAAAATAAATGTAAAAATTTTTGTTTAACTCCTTCCAGATCTTTCTACGATCTGGCTCCTGGGTTTCCCAAGCTCAATGTTTTGACCAGAACCCACGATGGCAAGAAGAGACACCTGTACATGGTGTCCAAGGAGCTCCGTAACGTGCTGCTGAATAACAGTGAGCGCATGAAGGTGCGTGTTCTTCAGGGCAAAAAATTATTGCTTACCTGTATACAACTATTCAGATTGAAGCTGTTTTGGTGTTTATATTCAAAAGCTTTCAGATGATCAGATCAGTTTGTTTTCCTGTCTAAGACGACATGTTGAAAACAGGTGAGACTAACTGGGGGTTTCCACTGGATACGTCTCCGCTGTGCCACGGCACCAATCCGGTTTTGCCTCGCTGTCCGCCGTCCGGTAATTCACACCGTGCGTTTTGAGTACTCCACGGTGCACTCCGGATGGACGACTGTCACGTCACGAGACAGAGCAGTTCTCACGATATTTATATAATCGTGCGAGAACACAGTGAAATGTATGTGTTATAAACGCAACAATAAACAGATAAACAGGTCAGTGTTCCTAACGAAGGAGTACAAGAAGGTTGGACTCTGGATTTGTCATAGCCACATTTTTTAGCAACAGCCAACAGAGAAGAGATAAAACTGCACCAGTAAAACATGAACTAAATCAAAGTTGCTGCAGTTTACAGTGAGTTACAGTATGAGAGGAAACAATATAGTGAATGTGATTTTGCGTATATCTGGCACCGGACTACCACATCTGGGAAGGAGCTGACACCCACCGCAGCGGACCCGGTGGAAAATAACACTTAGACTAAAGTGGAAACCTATCAGCTCTGGTGACGTGGCAGTGACGTAACACTGCTGAGCCGCATCCAGTGGAAATTGGGGGGTAAGATCCCTGTGGGCCTTTGACCTGCAGTGTGGGACAGCCCTTCTTCTCCTGTGTGTCTGATGTTTCTCTTTTCTGTCATTTTCTCCCTCCCAAACTGGAGCATGTCTGTTTAAACCGAATCAGAATCAGTTTTATTGGCCAAGTTTAGAACAATACAAGGAATTTGACTTGGTAGTTGTAGCAAAAGAACACAACACACCGGAGCAGCCATTTGTGGTGCCCTCATATTTAGGTGAAAAAGGGATTTAAAAACAGGAGGAGAGGTGAGGGGAAAAACTGCCAATTTGAGACTGATTTCCCTTAACAGAGAAGGCAGTGTAAAACCAGGAAAATAAAACTGCTTTCGCAAACATAAATTTGAGCAGGACACAGTCAAAGAACATGAGACCAGGCATGTGGGTAGGTTTGGGTAGGAGGTGGGCAGGGGGAGGGGGTCCAGGCGGGTAGGAGAACAGGATTCCAGCCATTTGGGGACATGGGCGTGCTGTTGATGGCCGCTGCAACTACACCTCCATGTGGCATAATTAAAGATTTAACAAAAGAAATTTAGGATGACATTATTTTGGATTGTTTACAAAAAGTCCAGCCACCCTACGGAGGAAGCTCATTTTGGCAGCTTGTAACTGTGATCTTGTTCTTTTGTCCACTACTCAAAACTCATGACTAAAGGTGAGGGTAGGAATGAAGATTAACTGGTAAATTGAGAGCTTTGCTTTTTAGCTTAGCTTTCTCTTCACCATGGTGGATCCATGCTGAGTGTCCATTACTACAGACGCTTCTTCGTGAAGAAGACCCCGAGGTACTCAACCCAACCCAGAAAAGGCAATCCATCCTTTTCCGGTGGAGGACCATGTACTCAGATTTGACGATTTTCATCCCGGTTCAGTAAGAGATGGTCATGGCCTGATGCAGCCTGCAGGACCACATCATCTGCAAAAAGCTTCGAAGTATTCTCTACACCGTTCCATAACGTTGATAGTCGAGGTTAGCAGTGCACTATACAAAGTGTTGACAGTATACTGGTTTTTCCTCTTAAGACGTTGGTGGTCCAGAACCTCTTTGACACTGTCCACTTAACTCCTCCCACGTCCGGGTTTTTGTTTTGGCGACCAACGTGGCTGCACTCTGCTTGGCCCGTTAGTATTCCCAGCAGACCCTCAAAATACGTTTGGGTCTGCCAGTTCTGACCGGCATTCTTCCCGCCATCTCAGCCAATTCACCACCAGAAGGTGATCGGTTGCCATTTCTACCCCTCTCTTCACCCGAGTGTCCAGGACATGCCCGATGACACAACCACAAAGTCATTGAACTGCAGCCTAGGGTGTCCTGGTGAAAAGTGAACATATGAACACCCTTATGCTTGAACGTGGTGTCTGTTAAGGACAATCTGTGGAAAACACAAAAGTCCAATAACAAGCACTGCTCTCGTTTAGATTGGGGGGGCTTTCCTTCCAATCACACATCTTCAGGTTGTGAACGTTGAAGTCCCCCAGCAGAATGAGGGAATCCCCAGAAGGAATGATCTCCAATGCTCCTTCTAAACAATCCCAACTGGGTGGATACCTGTTGCCCCCACCCAAAGGCAAAGTGAGGCTACCCTCTCGTCCACTGGGGTAAACTCCCAACATACAGTACCCGAAGAATCGTCAGCCTTGCCCGACATCTCCCACCATTGGGAACTCCAGAGTAACTCTTCTCGAGAAGACCGGTTCTGGAGCTCTTGCTAGTCAGAACTTCTCAAACTCGTGCACCAGCTTGGGATCCTTCTCCACCAGAAAGGTGACATTCCACATACTTAGAGCTAGTTTCCATAGCTGAGATTGCCAAGGCCCCTGCTTTGGTCTGCTGCCCGATTCACATTGCACCTAACCCCTTGCCTCCCTCCTGCAGGTTGTGAGCCCACCGGCGAATGGCTCCATGGGTAAATGCCCAGCCACCAGGCGCTCACTTACAAGCCCCATCCCCAGGCTTATCCCCTTTCACAACAAGAGATTGTGATATAGGCAACACATGCTTGCTCTTGCATGCTGTTTTATATTATTTATATTTGTTATACCACTAAATTATTCAAGAAACCATTATCAATATTTCTTCATCACTCAGCAGCTGGTAACTTTTCCATCATACATGAAATTGTGTTAATAATTGTATCTGAAGTAGCATCTGCATTAAAAAAAAAATTGTGACCAGGGCTCCATTTCTAATGTATTAATGGCATTTTTACACTAAGTGGTACCGACATGGCTGTACAAAACATGCTCTTTGAACCTACAGTCTTTTTTAATAGTGTTTGTTTACACTGCCTTGAGCTTCCTCTGAAATGTTTCCTTGCTGTGTAATACAACCCCAGACCAAGGTCTTCACTATGCTTTAATCTCAAAATCACCACTGTGTCGTGTAAATGTGCCATCGAAAGAGGCTCGAGTATAATTCACCTTTTCAACCTATACACCAACCAATTTAATCATTATATTAGCCCAACATCTGTGTCCACACCAGAGGTTTTATTTGCGAACACCGAGTCACAAATTTAATGTCTTCAAACAAAATTTTGATGGATTTGTTATTACGTTAGGCGTTTAAGGTGGCACAAACACTGATGATATTGTAACTATATGGTTATAATTTTGTATATGAGCTCTAGGAGTCTGGAGGTCTTAAATCATGGAGCAGTGATCAGTTACTGTGCTCCTCAGGTGATCAATACAGGAGTGAAGGTGTGGTCACGCAACAGCGATGGAGAGGAGTTTGGTTGCGCCTTTAGACTGGCTCAGGAGGTAACACGCACACACCATCAGAAGAGTATAAGAAACCTCAAGAGTATTTTACATTTCTGTTGTTAAGCCATGTCAAATAAATACTAACCTTTCAAATTAAAAGAAATCATTTCCCACACAATAGCAGATAATTGGCAGAAACTAAAGAATCTTCATGTCTGTACTTTGCCGTCCTACCAGGGCATCTACACTCTCCAGCCATACATCCGCTCCCGGATCATCCAAGTGAGCGTGGAGGACGTCAAAGTTCTTCTCACACAGGAGAACCCATTCCTCAACAAGCTGGAGGACAAGGCACACGCTCAAGCTAAGGAAATGGGTACGTAACCTTCAAGAGGAACTTTTTAGGAGCAAGCTTTCCAGCAGATCAGATAGAATTTATTCAGAACCCTCTCAAAATAAGCTGAACAGCAGTAGCTGAAAGGATTGCACATGGAAATAAAAATTTTCTCCTGCTGAGTGGATGAGTCGTATTTCATTAAAGAATGCCGTCGTCTACATCTTATTCACATGATTTTTGTTTTTCTCCACAGTAATGGGAAGCATTGTGCTGAAGTATATCCCAAACCCAAAGTAAGCAAATAAATGTTAAACCATTAGTGTTTAGAAGTTGTTTTTTTCCCTACGATCTGTTCTGATGACCCTTGTTCCCTGTTTCACAGTAACCCAGCAGAGCCCCAGTGTCCCATCCAGCTGTGTGGCTGGAGGGGAAAAACCTCCATTCGGGCCTTCGTCCCCCGCAATGAGAGGTTCCATTACCTCCGAATGTTGGGCGTTGAGGTCTTCAGGGACAAGCAGGGCCTGGGGCAGAAAAGTAAGGATGCAGAAACGGAGGCCAATGACAAGATGGAAAGGGACGTGGAGGAGGGAGAGGACGTGGACTTAGAGAACGGAGGAGAAAACCTATCAGAACCTCAAACTGACAGTGGCCTCAAAGAGAGCAGTAGCTAAGAATGACAGACGAAGAAAGACGAGCTGTAAACCAGGTCCAACCTGTCTTTAGAAGACAGAGGGAGAAGTGCCTCTTTAGGGTTTGTGTTTAGCACAGAAGGATTCCCTCCCACCGACGAGACGCTGCTGGGATTTGTCACCTTTGGATTGTTTCCAGGAATTGGTGCTTTACTTCCAGTGGCCTGTCCTATTTTAGAAAAGCTGTTTTTTGTTGTTTTATCAGAGGTTGAGATTTACTCACCGTGCCGTTGGCTTCCTTTCAGTTGCTCATGATGTATTCTTTGCCATTTTATTTTGTATACCTGGCCATAGGCAGAAATATTGAGTTTATTAAATGCGTGAAATTGACCATTGACCAAGTGTTTTACAGCAGTGCTGGTTTAAATTGGCTCTTTAAACTTTCTATTGCTACACTGGGAAAATGAAAATACACCTTGTTTTTTAATAACATTTGCATTGTTAATTCTTTCTATCTTAAGTTTTCCCAACCAGCAGCTCAATCATAACTACTTTTCTTGGATAGATCATCAGTTGGTCACATCACTGACCATCATTCGCACCATGGTTAAATTTACATATTAATAAACTGACATGCACATGTTCAAGTTGAATATTATGTTTTCTTTTGGCCTGACTAGTTGTCAGCAAACCTTAACGAGTTGTTTAAAAGTGAATTTTTACTCTAAAAAAGGAAGGTTATTTTGACCATTTGAGAGGTAAAAGTCAGCTGTAGGTGAGACAGTCAATGTGTTGTACAACCCAGATTAAAAGCCGTTTGGTGACTGTCGCGGAAAAGCGACAACCTTTTTTTCACATGACCTAATTTGATAAGACTTTTTGACTCAAAAGCGAGTCAAATAATTGTGCTCTCACATTTATCTCATTAGCGACACCCAAAGTACACCATGCTGAAAAAACAAACCTATGCATTCAAAGAAAAATGACCTAATTTTATTTCTGTGAGCCTAATGGCTAAAAACTGTATAAATCAATGTCCTAAAAGTACTTATTGCAGCATGTGCTAATGGTTCCCAGATAGATGTGTATACTATACACAGTATGTGTAATTTGCATAAGTGTTTTAATGATTTTATAAACCCTAATTTCAAAAAGCACTAACAAATCTTAGCTTATAGCATCAAAGGAGAAGCCAGACAGTTATTTACTTGTATGAAAAACAAGTAGCCTGCGATTTTACGTTTTGTAGTTAACGCTCATAAGTCTAAGCACCACCATCTGTTGACAGAAAAATACCGAGCTTTTTGAGGTATGTTGGGCCTCTGTTGGAAGACCTACACAAGCTAAAACTTTCTGGATGCATATCTATGATTAGTTAGCTAGTTAATTAAAAAGTAATGTTACAATGAAAAGAAATGTTTGAAATATTCATCTTCAACTAATACCCTTATAGCACAAGTGTCAAACTTGAGGCACCGGGGCCAAATCCAGCCTTTTAGAGCATCCAATTTGGCCTGCGGCAGAAAGTACAAAAGTCAGAAACCATGAATCATTGTGTAAATTACCAACTAGTTCATTTATAAGTATCTCCAAAATAATATGCAAATTCAATGAAAGCAGTAATTTTTAATTGCAAATTATTAAAAGAACAAAATTTTTCCAAAATACTTACCTTTTGTCTACCCATGCTGTTGGGAAACTTTTTGATGATGCCAATTCCATTGTTTCATGTGACTCACTGTTTTCTTCTTCTATCATGCTAAAAATGTTAGGGTAACAGGGTTGCACGAACGTCTTGGGACAGATTCCTTGATAATAATTCATATTTATAATAGTATATTTATTACAACAAATGTTTCCACAATTACAAGAGACATCTATCAACAAAATAATGCAGAATATAGGGAGCTTATGTTGCATTATAATTGTTTTAGTTGATTTTCAATTTGGTCATCAAAAGGGTGGGACGAGAGAAAAATGCCATTTTACATTTGGTATTAAAAATATATTTTTTCAATATTTTCTCCAAATTTAATTAGATTTGGTGTCAGGACAAGTACAAGTTACTCATCAACTAATTGCTTTAACAATTTGAACATGGATTTTATTAAATTTATTGGCTGGGATGTAAAATGTCCTCCAATTCTGGAATGATTTATTTTATTAGTAATGGCATTACGGTAACGCGTTACAGCCCAACCCTGAGTGATTCATTGGAGCCCTGTCCACTGTTACCCAATATTTGTGGTGTGATACAGTTTTTCTAAGCATAGGCCATTTACAAGTGAAAAATAATTTAGTCAAACTAATTTGATGGTTTGGGGTGCTGGGCATGGAGGTTCTGCAGCTGGACCCTCTTGCCCTCTTGAATGAACTTGCGAGTTATATAATTATTCTTATGAACTATTATGTAAATATTACATAATTATTCACTCTTAGGCCCTATGCTACAAATCTAGATAGTTATAACCTGGATTAATCTCCGTTAGCGGGATTCAACTCACCACACATTCCCTGTCAGAGAGAAACTGTCTTATGATAGTTGACAACAACATGCTAATTTAAGCAGATTTCAGCCACGGTACATGCGCGTTCGAATAAAAGTGGTGGAGATTGCAGTGTCTGGCCGATCACTACAATGGAGAACCTGGCAGAGCGAGCGTGATCACAGGAGGAACAGCTTATAATCTTAATTATATATAAATATAATGAATTTCTATCCATGATGACAGAGAAGAGCAACAGTAGTGTTGCGCACCAGAAGGAGGAGCTTTTATACTCCCTCAGATCTGATCCACTTCATAACTTGGTCCTGACTGGTTAGATGTTGCTTAAGTTTAAAATGATGAATAATTAAAATCCATAATTCAGACCAAAAACAACACTGTTGTTACAGAAAAGGCAGGAATGAAAGATCACAGACAGGAAGCTGCTGACACTGTTAATGTGTAAAAGTATGATATTATATTAATCCATTATAAGAGATATCCCAACCAATGGATTGATATAATCAATAATGTGATTCTTTTACGCATTCACAGAGTCAGCTGATGAAGCCTGTGTCTCGATCCGTATGCACAGACAAGTGAAATCACATTATTCATTGAATTAATGACTTCACTCATCCGCGTATATGATCGAGACACAGGCTTCATCAGCTGACAGTAGATCAGTCCATCAGATATAAATGATTACCTTTCCTAAAGGATGTCATCGGTAAATGAAAAGATTGCATCGATGTCTAAATATTCTATAATATAAAAATGTCGACGCAGTGTGGATCAGCTGTCAGATCAGATCCACACAGAGACGTGTTCACTCATCACCTTTTATTGGACAGCTCGCTTTCTAAGAGAGCTGATTGGTCAGGAGGCGGGACTTTATCACTCGCTAAAATCCTAGCCATAGCAAAACCTGCTCTCGACCAGGCTAGTCGTTCAGCAGAAGTTACCATGGGGATTGAGCTCCGTCAGACATTAGCGAGCTTCGTAGTCCAGCGCATACTGATTAAATCCTGGAAGTTAGCGTGGTAAGAGGTCAAGATTTATAACATGCCCCCTTAGGATTAAAACAAATTTCAAACTGTGTTTTTACCTTTGAAGCAAATTAACATTTTTATTTTATTTTATTTATTTATTTAGTTTAACATAATTGTAGGTTCTGTCTTTGGGAGTAACCACAATTTTTGTTTTTGGTCTTCAGAAAAAGTCCAGAAACTGCAGTCATTAAAAAAAAGTAAAAAGTCAATTTTATACAGCGAAACGTGAATAATATTACATGAAGTTCTCCTCTTGACAGGGTACCAGTTCATTAAGCATTACAACTATCTGTTTATGACAAATTAACCTAACATAACACAAGTACAGTATGTGTTTGAGTCTGTGTGAGGTGTAATGTAAGATACCATCATCACATGCTCAGAGAAAAGGTGACCCTAACCAGTGATCCACATACTTCACATCCAGTGTCGTTTAGAAATCCTGCTTAAAATCCTGCAGGAAGAAGCAAACTTGACCACTGCATGACCACAGTGGACTTTCAAACATCCTCTTAGAATAGAACATTTGATGTTCCTACATATAATACAGTGCGACTGATACATACATGTAATTACCTCCAGCTTTCTTCACACAAACCATGACATTTAGAAAATAATTGAAGGCCTATCAAATAGATAAACGATGTACTGTGTTTTGCCAGTTTTGCCGCAGCAGCTTGATAGCACAGGATGGACGTTTCTGTCTCCTGTTTATTACCCAGTCCAGCTGCCATGACAACAGCCGTCATGACAACCAGCCTCCTCACCTCTCTGTGGTGATGGGAAGAGAACAGAGGACAGAGAAACCTCAGAGAGCATCCTGTTCTCATGCCTCGCTCTACTTCCCTCCATGTTTCTTCTTCTTCTTCTTCTTCTCCTTCTCCTACTCCTTCCTCCTCCTCCCATTTGACACTAACAAGCACTGCAGGAGGTATATGTAGTGCAGGAGTGCAGCCGTCCTATTAATCCCTCTATGGCTGGGAAGATGGCATTAAAGTTCAAATAGCCCAGATAAACTTGTTGTTTGATTATGAAAAACATTCACTCAGTGAGACTTAATGACTGTGTGTTAAAGAAGCTTGAAAGTGAAGGTGTAGCCGTCAGAGAGGGGGGAGGGTGGGAGTCAGTCAAGGATAAACAGGAGAAAGAAACATCATTTTAAAGCTGAATAAAAGGAAAGCTTGTGGAAAAAAAGAGTTTGAAAAGGATAAAAGCCTTGTGAGGATGAATGGATGGTGGCTGATGAGTACATTGATTTGGACAGATTGTAAAAGGTTTGGAGTTAAGGTAAAAGTCAGTGAGTCATCGGCCTGCTTGTGTGTGTGTTTGCGCGAGTGTGTGTGATGATGATGTGCGTGCACATAAAGTCTGGGATCTGATTGGTTTGTGGCTTGTAGCTCCATTGATTACCAGCTACCTGCTAATGCTGCTAATGACATCCTTCACTGCGCTCCAAAATCTCCATCTCTTCATTTCCATCGTGTTAGTTTGTAATTAGACTTGAACACAGTCTGTGTCTCTGACTTACTGATGCATCGCACAGCTTCTCTTCTATTTGACGATCTGTCTTTCTCTTTGTGTGTCTGAAAGCACTCCAGGTCCTCTAAAGCTCAGACTGAGAGAAAGTGTCATCTAGATTTAAGCAGCTGGTTTCACTTATCAATACACGGTTTTAACTGGAATAGATGCTTCAATCTCTACCCAACATGTTTGGAGTAAGGGTAACTTTTTTGCTCCAACATTTCTTTAATTAATGCTGCGCTTCTATTCGAGCATGAACGGTAAAGGATTGTTAGGGACGGTGATGGATTCAGGAACAACTTGTAAAACTCGCACAATACATTTCAGTGTTGTAAAAACACATTGGTGTTCTTTTTAGAGTTGTTCAAGTTGTTCCTGAATCCATCACCGTCCCTAACAATCCTTTACCGTTCATGCTCGAACAGAAGCGCAGCATTAATTTGAAGCTTGGACAGCGCGACCAAGGAAATCGGAAGCCTGGATGGCTTTACCGCAGTGAACAATCAGTCTCGCATAAGTATCTCACTTCACCGCAGTACTATCTCGTGGCCATGCGTTATTATCTCTTGGCAATGCATTATTATCTCGTGGCCACGCATTTATTAACTTGTGGCCACGCATTTATTATCTCGTGGCCACATGATAGTAGTTTTTTTTCTTCCAATGTCACCAGTAGTTTTTCGTTAATGAAGACTTGTTTGATGGAAGTCAAAAGTCTTATTGATGGAGCTAAACCTTTAAACAAACTTGCCTCATTGTGATTAGCAACCAATATGTGCTTATTATACATTTATTTATATTTATTATCTTTGTCAAGGAAGTGCATGTTTTTTACTGGAATTTATTTGTTTGTTTGTTTGTTAGCAAGATTATGTGAAAGGTACAGAACCAGGGCTGGTTGTAGGCAGGCATATATGAGGGGGCAGTCAGAAATGTTAAGGGGGCATCATATGTACACATCATGCTCCATCCCCTGTGCTTATAGTAACAGTGTTTTCTTCATTGAATTGGGTTGTTAGCTATGTGTCCAACCCCAACCTAGAGAAGTGGATTGCACTTAGTCAGGCCTCTACCTTCAGACATGTCCAACTTGGGTGTCCTACTTGAAGATTAAGCTCCTGTTGGTATATCTCTTAATGCACGCAAACCCCCTGACCACAATAAGGTGGTAATCCCTTAAAGGGGGGAATCCCTAATTCAGATTTGATCAAGCAACAACATAACATATATCTTAACTGGATGATTTTGATTTTGGTTCTGTGTTGATGACTTCACCCAGAGGGAGGGGCCGTGGGGTCCCGGGGGGTTTTGGTGAAACTGTGTGGGTCGGATGGGAGTGAATTTGAACAGTAGTGTCTGTTTCAGTCTCCCTAAACGGTAACCAATCCCCTGTTGGCTCTGTCATGGTCGCCATGGTAGCCGTGGTAACTATTGAGTACGGTCTGGTGACAACAGGGTGTGAAAGGAGGGCAGGGGGACCGGGGGGGGCTTCGGGCTCGAAGGTGGGCCTTGGCCAGCTCTGCTACAGCCCTGGAGTCAGCCGAAATGTGCACCTCAGCCCTGGTGGTGATGGTGGGACATGGTTGGGCTGTGAGAGGGCCCTCTCTGGTGGTGATGAGACCCTGTCTCCCCCCCTTTCACCTCCTCCCCCTGCTCATTCACATCTTCTACACGACATATGATGAGAGCTTCCACCTTCTCCAGAGTCTCATCCTGTAAACGTATCCCCAGGTTGCGTCTAGCCGAGGATGAGGCTGTCTGGAAGGGGTCTCGCCAGTCTGCTGTGGGCATGCCCAAGAGGGCTTCAAACTCAGCCTCCATGGCCACCGTGTAGTGCAGTGACGTGCGGTGAGGTTCATTGCTGGTGAGGCTCTGACTTTTTCAGAATCAGATTTACAAATATTTGAACCCATTTATAGAATAGAATAAATTCACCATTCGATTGGCAGCTTGCACATTGACTACTGGTTGTGTTTTACATCTCGTATCAACATTATTACACACACACACACACACACGTAATATTCATAGCACCTCAGAGAAAAAGTGCATTTGTGCTGCACCCTCATTGTTTTCTTAATTTGCCATTGCAACTCCACAATTCATACTCAATGAAAAATAAAACAGCAGTGTATTCATGGTCTTACCTTTGCTCTTAGTGTCTTACACACTGATCAAACTCAATTATGTTCTCAGTTTAGTCAACAGCAGCAGAAAGGCAATTTTAATGGAAGATTATTCAAATTAAATGTACCTTTCACAGACAATGAATGTTGTATTCATCATCAAATTTGTTATAATTACATTTGAAGATGTTAGTTAACTACAGCATGCAGAATTAACCTTGTTTTTTACTCTTCCAGCAAAGGTGATTCAACTAAGTCAACTGTAACAAAAGTTGGCAACACATTCAATTGTACAGTAGCACTTCCAGTGGTGATATGGCTAAAAACAGGAAACCTGTGTGTGTGGTGTGCGGTGCGTCCGCAGCCACGGCTGAAATTGTGGCTAAAAGCCTGGCTCTCTGTAGTCGTGTGTAGCGCGGCGGCCCCTGGTCCGTGTGAAGTAGTATGAGGAGCGCCGCGGCCGCGGTGTTTGTCACGGTCCCGACGGTAGGAGACCACCGTCTACCCGCCCTCATATCCCCGTCTATCCATAACAGGAGTAAAAGGAAGAAAAAGCAACTCAGTAAAAGGACGTTTTGGTCCTTTAAAGGACTTTCTTCAGGCAGGCATGCTTACTAACACACGTGTAAAAACGCGCAGGAACTAGAGTGTAATAGATGTGTCTCTCATGGAATCTGAGCATTGAGTGAGGAATCATAATTTTTTATTTGAGGGGGCACTGCCCCTTCTTGTCCTCACATAGGGCCGACCCTGTACTGAAAGGATTTTTGTTCAATTTTAACGAAAGTTAAGCCTTCGGCCATGGAAGATTCCATTAAATTTGGTAGGGGATCCAGACCAATTAACTGAGCTTGGATCGCTTACAAAATCAATCTCATCATTGGTGAAATTTAAAAAATGCATGTCTCTGTTCATAATTGACCAATCTTTACATTGACTTGGTTATTTCGTGTTGGTTCTTCAATTACTTTACCAAGTTTCATCCAGATCAGATCCAGTTTGCGCATTCCATCCTGATTTTTTTAATTTTAAATGGGGGTGCCAATTAGGGTTGCCACAAGTACCTCGAAAAAGTAGTCTGACTACTGATTGCTGATTACACGTTTAAAAAGTAACTCAGTTACTGATTACTTGATTTTAAAAGTAACTAAGTTAGATTACAAGATACAAGATATGAGTTTCATTCAGCAGCTGCCGACAACACCCTCAACATAAAAAAATGAAACCAGTTTTTCCAATAATCGCTTTAATGAAAGTGCATTTTAAACAGTAATGTCAAAAATGTATCTCCTGACAAACTTGTCTGAAAAACATACGCGTTTATAAAAAAATAAAATTAAAACAGTCTTATGTACCTGTATGTATGTGTACTGTATGTACCTGTAGCTGTCATATTTAGGGTGCATTCACACTGGTTTAGTACCAGACTCGGTCTGAATGGGCGGGGGACAGCTGATCGTTTTATTACCTTGGTTTGGCTCGGTTTGCATTCAGAGCCGAACTTCTGATTAACACCAAACAGCCTCTGGTGCAGTTGCATGAGCAAACCACTTGAGGGGGCAATACTGGAGTAGAGAATTCTCTTAGCAGAAAAACTGAAACCTGAAAAAGAGGCTCTCGTCTATTGGTGAGTTCTTAAGAGTGCGCAGAAACGGTGGTGGTGGTTTTAATGCCCCGTTTGGCCGTTGCAGGCTCTCCTAACCACCCACATCTCCAATACTTCCTGTCTTTAGTCAGCGCTGAGAAGAGTTGCGTTCACCTGTTCGATCTGCTCTAGAATTTGTTTGCGTGTTCGCATTCGAGCAAGTGAATTGTAGAGCGTTCACGCCAACGATCCTAGACCGTTTTAAACGCTCTAGGATCAATGCAAACACACCCTTACTCTGAGTACGTAACCGTGGAGTTGTCCTCATGTTAAAAACATGAGGAGAATTACATATATAGTAACTGATAGTGATTTGGATAACTTTAATCTGATTGCTGGTTTGGAAATAAAAGTGGTCATATTATTATATATATTTTATTTTGAGCTTCTGTGTGATCCTATTCATCCCATTTTCTAGTGACGTAGATTTGAGGAAAAGGCTGATGCTTATTTCCTACATGTACAGTCAACTTATCGTTAGTTGAAAACTCATCAGACAACTTTGCAACGTACTTCAGGATGTTAGCATTATAATTGCAAAAATAATTGGAATAACACGAGATAATGAGTCACTTTCTGAGAGCACAACTGATCGTTACATTACAAGGGTTGGAGATAAAAATGCTTCTAGATGGTACATGCTGTTCCTTTAAAAGACCTCCTATGGGCAGGGCATGAATTATATGCATCATTTGACATAAAATAAATGTCATTCTTTGCTTCCCACTGAAAGCTATATTAAAACTAATTGTAATCTACATGACCTCCTCTACTCACCTGTGATATAAACATACATCAACTAGATAATACTGTAATGTGCAACAATGTCAACGTGGATTGGAATCAGAGAAGTGGTGCACGTGGTACAACCATGTCCTTTCTTCAACTCTTTCTCCTTCACTGCCTCCTTGTCCCTCACTAACTACGTCCCACCCCTCTCCAATTTGATTTTCTTGCATGCTTCATGCTCTCTGGTCCTCAGGCTTGTGGAAATAGATATATGTTTGGGATTATATAATCAAGCTGTTATGTAATGCAGAGAGAGAGAGAGAGAGAGAGAGAGGTGGGGGTGGCGCTTGTGTGGATTGTATGTGTGTTGGAGAATCTAGTGTTTTATGTTTGGATTAAACCAAGTCCCACCCAGCCACACACACACACACACACACACAGTTTTAAAATCCTGTGGTGAATCACTGGTTGGCGTTCTGATTGTCTTATTGCACAGTCAGTGTGTACTTGGTATCAATGTGTGAATCCTAAAAACTCAACTGCTTTAATGGCAGTGCCCTCTCCCACTCGTCCCTGACTTGTGCTAAACTTTAGTGCATGTTTGTTGAGGTGTGTGTTTGTGTCCTGGCAAATACAGGGGCTGCGTCCAAATAGTCCCTCCTATCTCCTTTACTATCCACTGTTCCTTCACCCCCAGAAGTGTTTAAGTGGTGGCCGTGATAAAGAGCGTCCAAATTTTCTTTAAGCTGAGGAAATGAGGCTCAATGCTTCCTTTTTTACCTCCTTTAGCCTAGGGAACACTGATGCATCCTTTACCAAAGGAGACGAGATAATGCTGACCCACAATTCCTCGCGGCGACAACATTTAAAGGGGCGCGCACACCCAAGCGCTTATGGAAACTCACGTATCTTGTAAGTTACCGATGCAATAATATGCCTTGAACAACTTTAAATAAATAATCTAAAACCCATATCTTATTATATGTAAGACATATTATTGGATTATAACTGATATAAAACAGACACTGTGGTTCAAGAAAAAGGGATCAGAGACATTTTAAGCACATTTATTCAACATAATTCATATTTTTGAGTGGAAGGTGAGTGTGAGCAACGTGACGTTCTTTTAGTTTCACTTGTTCCTCGCAGTCTGGTAGCCTCTTTTCCTTTGATTTACATTCAAACCTTGTGATATTTGACGTTTTATCAGCAGAAAGTGTTATAAATGTTGTTTTTCGACGTCCATTATCAGAAATGTCTGGTCTTTTCACCACGGCAGACGTCACTAACCTAGTTGAAGTGCGTCTGATTGTCAAAACAAACGACATGCCGACATTTTGGAGGTTTTCGGAGACCCGACATTTTGCTACTGACAAAACTTCCGGTTAACTTCAAAACAAGAGCCCTATTTACAAAACCATTAAAAGAAAATGGAAGTCAAGAAAAAAAAGCTTTTGTTTAGAAAAGGGGATGTTTGACTTTTAGCTTGATGCATCATGGGGCGGTTGAGTATAAATAGCGTACCCACCGTGCATACTTTAAAAACGCCCCGAAAAGAGCACATCCAGGTGTTTTTTGCGTACTCAATCTTTCCATACTGTCTAATTTGAACACACTACATACTAATTTTGACGTCAGACTTAGTACACAGAGCTGCCAAGCCTAACCCTTTGAGTGTGACAGTCACGCAATTTGACACATTCTCACACCACACTTGACATTTCTCACGCTTATATTTCCCCATTCAAAATTACTTATTTTTTTTCATTATAATGAGCTTTAGTCCTCGGGACTTGCCGTAGCTCGAGTAACTCTGATTGACTGACCGAGATAACCAGTCCCAGACCAATCCATGCCTCCTTATGCCTAAATCTAACCAACCATGGCAGTCATCACAGAATAATAAACCAATCAGAAGCAACGTAAGGCGGGTCGTGACGAGCTGGTCTCTAATGACACCTCACACAACACGCACCGGGTCGTCGACATGCTTTCAGAAAGAAAGTGTTTCTAGAAGTCAGACGCCGTCTGAGATGGTATGTAGTAGGGATGGGCAGTGTTGACAAAAAAATGTATCCGGATAATTTCTAGTATTTATCATGATAAAGATAAAAATCACAATAAATAAAAACTATGAATAAAAAAAATAAATAAAAAAATTCACAACTTAGTGTAAACAGGTTCCTTACAAACACAATTAAATCTGAATACATCAACACATTTAAAAAGGCTGCAATAGCTGCTGACTCAAACAGCTCATGAGCTGATATTTTATGAAATATATTTGTGCATGTGGATCACTGTTAGTGTTACTGTATGTAATTCATTTATTTCCTCACTTGAAATAAAATTATATATATATATATACAGTATATATAAAAAAAAAGCACATTATAAGCACAAATAACTTCAATGGTGTTTTTTTTTTTTTTTTTTACTGGTGATGAAACATAAATAAAAAAATATTGCGTTTCACAAGTTTTGACGGATGCATATTAGTTATTATGTTAACATTTATTTCACACAACGTGTGACATGTTTAGGTTTTATTCTTCCATACAAGTGTTAAATCTGACAATAAACAAATCGGTGGCTCTCTGTGGTTTGATGATAGTAAAACGTGTTCTTTTTATTTGGCCTATTCCTTATATGCAGTGGTTAGCGTTAGCTCTTAGCTCAGTCAGTGTGTCGGTGGGTTAGCTTAGCATAGTTAGCTTTAGTTGACTTTCCAGTTCATAATCGTTGCTACGGGTTCATCTCTGTCCCCGTGTTTGTGGAACTTTGGGTGGACATGACGGAGGAACTTGAATAGGGTCCCTTTTTTGGATGGTTATCTGGTTTTAACCAAGTAGCGGTCCATGATGTATCGCAGCATAGTAGCTTCTGGTAGCCGTGACGGACACACACACAGACGGTGTGTGCAGGGGGCGGTGGCGGTGCACACCGTGCAGAACTTCCGTAAACAGTGTTCCGGAACGCGTTTTTTTGGGGGGCATTCTTGGCTAAATTGAGGGACAAATGGCTCGTGGCCCTCGCTAATTTCCGACATGGGAATTTATCGTTTATATCGATGGATGACAAATTCTTACCGGTGAGAATGTTTTTGACGATAAATCATAAACGATAAAATATCGCACATTCCTAGTATGTAACTACCCATTTTTGCTCACTGTTTATATTGCTGTGTGTGTGAGTTATAGTGATGGTTTACTCATTTAAAAAACAAACACTGCATGTGTTTTTCTTCTCTTAACTAACTTTCTCTGTAGCAGAGCTGCTGCTGAGGCATTCTTAAAGGGACAGTGTCCTGAATGTGATTTGCAGAGCTGCCCTGAAAAAAGCAACGCTACATAATTTAATCACATTTCAGCCTTAATGAAGGAAAAAAGTCAAAAGACACAACATTTTGTTATTGTGCTGCTAGTGATTAATGAAAGGGTATTTGTGGCTCCACTGACTTTGACCCATTATTGTTTTTCTTGTAAAACTATTGAAAAAAAAATAAAAATATAAATGCAGTTTATATTGCCTATAGCCATTTTGGGGATTGGTCCATATCACCCAGGCCTAAAGTAACCAAGACAGTAATGTTTTATCTTTATCTTTATGATTGTAAAAACTGTGTGAAATGAGGCGTTCAAACACTGACATAGGATTTTATGAATATGAGTGTTACCTCAATAACAAATAGAAATCACTAGACTGATATGCTGACTTGTTATGTAGCAAGTGTTGTTAATGCTACACCACTTTAGTTAAACAAAGTAAAAAGACTGTGTGTGACGATAAGAACTTGTCAGCCCTTTTGTTTGATGTTAATTGTACATGGAACCATGTCTTTTATTCCTTTTTTCCATTTAGTGTGATGATCTTAAGTAAGTGAATTGGTTTGTTTTATTGGTAAATAACTTTAAAATAGTCAACATTTTTTGAATGAAAAGAAATTGAGATGTGATTATTTTTTTTCCCCCATATCGCCCACCCTACGTGTGTGTCCCTGTGCTAGACATTAACTTAAATTAATTAAAACTCTTATTCAGCTACTAAGTGTTATGAACACTGCTAGTAGCTGAATTGCACTTTTAGGTTATATCAACATAAATACATAGTAAATGAAACAAATGCCTTGTTTAATCTATTGTTCATTTGAACTGTTGTTATGATTATTTTTGTATGTAATAATGCCTTTCTATGGACCTTGAGTCTGCTGCTAAGACATTCATTCAATCAAAAATCACTTGATGCTTTAGTTTTTTTTAAATAAATTGCTTTTTAATGACCTCCTTTCTGTTGCAGACAAGGAGGGCTGAGGTAAAGGTAGCACTGCCTTGGGCCCCAGTGTTTTAAGTGGGAGCCCCATGCCTCTGTCATCAAGGCATCAAAACCTGAGACAAAGCAATCAGGAGACAATAAGGCACACCACCAAATCGCCCTAAAAACGTCATGTATTTTCTTTTTCTGTAAATGAAAAAGTTTAGATGCATTTGCTTGCAGCCTCACAGCTTGAGTAGAACACCATGGTCCTGTTCTGAGTGTGTCAGAGGTTGGAGGACACGAACGCAAAGGAGGATGGCAGAGTTGCTCAAAAAAAAATGTCCTTTTTATTAAACAAAAAAAAAAAAAAAACCGTGGGGAGGGAAGGACACCACAGAATAGGAGCAAGACACGGTGCGACAATAATCCAGAAATCATTCTGTGTCCAAACATTCAGCTAAATACTGAAGGAGGCTTGATTGGGAACAGGCCACACTTGTGTTCCAAACATTAGGGCGCTAATCACTCACAAGCCAAACACACTGTAATCACTGATAGGTGGAGACACGAGCAGGAAGACCTGGGAACACAAAGACACAAAGGGGGGTAAGTTACGAATCTAGATTACCTCATCGCGCTAACTTCCAGGATTTAATCAGTGTGTGCTTGACTACGAAGCTCGCTAACGTCTTACGAAGCTAAATCACCATGGGAACTTGTGCTGAACGACTAGCCTGGTTAAGAGCAGGTTTTGCTCTGGCTAGGATTTTAGCAAGTGCTGAAGTCCCGCCCCCTGACCAATCAGTTCTCTTAGAAAGCGAGCTGTCCGATAACAGTTGGAAAATGTGATACAGTGCATAAATTTTCCAGTCTTCAATAAAACAAAACGAGAGATACTCAATACTCTTTATTTATTGGTTTATTTAATAATAATTAATGGTTGAACACAAGCTATATCAAATTGGAAATGTACGCATGTATCAGTGTGGACAAATAATAAATACATATTGAGAGAATGGTGTTCGATTCTCCAAATGTCAAATGTCATGCTTTCTTTAAAAAATATTTGCTCTATGATTAAAATGTGCAATTAGTTACTGAAATGTATAACATTTATGCATTTTAACGAAGGGTTTGGAACATACGAGGAGTTTGCTGGGGGCATTGCCCACCCAGTGGTCAAAAGTTTTCATTACAGTTTTCCCAATTTTTAATAGAACTTACACAATATACAAATTATATATGTTGTTAAACTTTTACATGCTTGCAATTGATATGGATCCTACCTGTTGTTTAACTTAGTGATTTACATCTGCCAGTAAGTCTATCCCTCCATGTTAAAGTGTACAGTATCTCCCATATTAAAGCACATGTATCGAATGTTGTATGATACTGTATATCATGTAGAACATAATAAACAATAACGCTGCTTAATTTGAGCAACTTTACTTTCTCATTCTTTAAGTTACACTGGGGGCTGAACATGTCAAGCTGCATTTTTCATTTATTTTGGCAGGTCCATAATACAGCTTTCAAAACTTATGTTACAGAAATTATAATAATAAGTTAGATTGGTAAATTTGTTTTCATTCCTTATTTGTGAAGCAAAACTTGAGACGTTTTTTTTTTTTTTCTACCCCCCCCCCCCTGGCAAGAACCTCAAACTCCGCCCATGGTTTGGAAGTCACTTAAGAACAAAGAAATCTCCGTAAAGATTGTCGACAACCATCCACACTCCCGTTGCTTTGTGTCAGGGTGACTGAATTTGCTCAGGATGTAAGAAATGTCTTCCTCTCAGCAGCAGAGAGAAGCAGATGGGGTGCTATGTCAGGATGACAGTTTGGGGTTAGTTTTGCCCACCTGCAACTCTGATCCTGCTGCTTCTATCTACCACACAGCATTTCTATATCTGCCACTGTCTTTGATTTCTTCCAAATAACAGAGGCAGTTCTCTTCTGACTACTAATAACCTCAGGTTAAATAAGTTTGAGGGTTATATATTAAAGCTATGCTATGGGGTGCCAAGTGTAAAAATTTAGTATAAAAGTTGTAGCTAACACATTTTCATTATTTATCTCACTTTTCTCACATTTAGCACATTTTCCTATACATTTAACCACATATATAGAGGTAAAAAAAAGCATTAGATTTAAATATCTAAATCTAAACAGTATATGTTATATCTAAATGTTAAATCCAAGTCTAAATGTTCAATTTATATATAAATCTTAAATCTAAATGTTAAATCTAAATCTAAATGTTGAACTTAAATGTTTCGCACATATGCTAATTGGCCCTGCCCCTTGTAACCTCAATCAATACACAAGCAGAGACACACACAGTCGATCCCACCCAGCTCTTTACCCTTCACTGATGCCTGCCTGGGTGAAATGTGTGGCTGGTTGTCTCCCGGCTGCGGAGATCGAGCGTGCGGTCACGGCAGGTGGATGAGCTGCCCTTCACGGTACACTCTAAACACAACAGTGCAACACAGTTATTAAAATTTATTTAACATTTAGATTTAACATTTAGCATTTAGATATGATATATAACATTTAGATTTAACATATATTATTTAGAATTAGCTTTAATATTTAGATTTAAACATTTAGATTTAACATTTATATACAAAAGATTTAAAATTTAGACTTAAATTTAACATTTAGATTTAACATATAAATTTAGATTTAGATTTAAAATTTAGATATAGATTTAACATTTAGATATAGATTTAACATTTAGATATAACATATAGCATTTAGATTTAAATATTTCGATTTAATGCTTTTTTTTTTACCTCTATATATGTGGTTAAATGTGTTAAATGTAGGAAAATGTGCTAAATATGAGAAAAGTGAGATAAATAATGAAAATGTGTTAGCTACAACTTTTATACTAAATTTTTACACTTGGCACCCCATAATCTGCTGCATTGCATAAAAAAGTAAATACAAGATGCAGTACTTTAAGTCTGTCTTACATTAAGTTTTTAAAACATATCTGCAAATACGGAGCAGTT
Organism: Gouania willdenowi; assembly: GCF_900634775.1. Classification (NCBI taxonomy): domain Eukaryota; kingdom Metazoa; phylum Chordata; class Actinopteri; order Blenniiformes; family Gobiesocidae; genus Gouania; species Gouania willdenowi. The sequence goes on from NC_041054.1 coordinate 20,454,103, forward strand.
TTATCTCAAGTAGGCCTCAGCTTTTTTTTATTATTTTTTTTATCAATAACGTACCTTAATTACTTCCAGATATATTACATATAAAGTATGGAAGGCACAGAAATAATTAGGAAAGATTCTGTGGAATAAATTGAGAAAAATTGCAGGAAAATTTTACAATTCTACAATTTCATTTGGCATTTATCCAAAGCTACGATACAAGCACTTAGGGTTAAGGAACTTGCTCAACATCCTGCTTCCTAAAACAATACGTCACCACTGCCCACATTTAGAGTTCTTTCAACAATTTGTTTTTTTAAATTAAAAATGACTGCATCATAGAAACACTGTGAGCTATTTGGAGGGGCTCTGATCATCGACAAGTGTTTTATTTGTTAATTTACACAATGATCCATGTTTTCTGTCATTTTTGTTTCTCTCGTTGTACAAATTGGTTCTTGAGAGCTGGATTTGGCCTCAGACCCTTGAGTTTGACACATGTCCCCATAGAATTATCAAAATGCTGGCTTTTTTTTTTTTTTACAATAATACACAACTTGATAGCTCCTTTTTTTGTAGGTGTTTCACTGCATAGAGACAAAAGCAGCATCCTCACAGACATTTGTCATGATTTGGGTTCATTTCAATTTTATGGCACTATGTGGTGCATTATTAATAATTTTTCAATTTGTATGTCCAGAGTCAAGAGTTCTATTCCAGCTCACCTGATTTTCTGTTAATTTCTATTTCTTGTCCTGTAAATGTTTTACTATTTAGCATTGAAAGTGTCTATTCGTACGGTTGCCGTACGAACAACCCCCGGTGCTATTGGTACGGTTACTGAAGTACACGTACGTAGCGTCTTGGGGTTAGGGTTACGGTTAGTGTTTAGGTTATTTTTAGGGTTAGGTTTAGGGTAAGTTTTGGTCTTAGGTCAGTCATTTGGCCAGTTTAGGTCACGTGACTATCGCTTGACGTAAACTGGCCAAATAGGGGCGCTGCGTACGGATAGAATGTCGGTATATTGATACGGCAACCGTATGGATAGCCACTGCTTTTAGCATTAGGTTGGTAGTTTTGGTGTTTTCCAAGTCTGTGCTCTGTGGGTCTGGGCTCCTTTTGATATGTATAGAGAAGTAATATGCATGTAATATGTATACTTGATTTATAAATTGGTATATATATTATATACCAATTTCCCTTGAAATAATATGTCTCCAACTCACCATTTACTACCTCCACCAGCATATTACCATCAAAAAACCCTCCAAAGAATGCATGAAATGCTTAATATAGCCTGTGTCTGGTAAACAGTAACAGTAGCCAACAGTTAAAAGGACTCAAAGTGTTTGTGTTTTTTGTTTATTTCAGTGAAGGCAGGTGGTTGTTTTTTTTTTCGTTAAAAGCTCTGAAGCATGGGAACAAAAACACATATTTTCATTTTACATCCAAGCCATTGTTTTTGATTAATGAGGAAAGGCAGAGGGAGAAGAGCCAAGACACAGTAAGAGCAGTGAATTAGAAAGTGCAGGGAGTGTGCAAGGATGAAGTAAGAAAAGCTTTTAGGAGGATCACTAATGGAAAGGTGTGATATTTAGTTGACATAGAGAAAGATTAAAATTAATCATCTTCTGTGATTTACACTGAAATCAGCCAACCTCTCGTTTGTACTCTGTAATGTAGTTCAGCCCAGGTCTTAAAAACCTCCACGAGGCTTCTAGGCAAGGCAAGGCAAATGTAGTTGTATAGCGCATTTCATAGCAAGTCGATGTGCTTTACATGATCAAAAAGTGCAACAGAAAACATTCAACAGCTTACAATCAATAAGAGCAATAAAGCTGATATCCAGAGTTTCTGAGAAATCTATGTTTATGTATGATTCTTTTGAAATGTGAAAAAAATACCTAACTAGTCTTTTACTATGTTCTACTGTCAGTGGTCACTCATATACATTAATGTATATAAGTCCCGCCTTCGTCCTATAGACCCCTATACAAATGGAAACAATGGCTGACTGCACCCAGCCAATAGGCTTCAACTTCCTGTTTTTGAGACCGTCAATTAAAGTGAATGTGGAACTGTGCACGGAAACAAGGCAGCGCGTCACAACAGCAAACATGTAAATATGATTTTGGCTCTTACCTGACCCATAGACCTATATCAAAGCGACCCGATACGACCTTGTTATGTTCCGCGTTGCGCATGCAGAAAAGTAGAGGTGTGGCTTCTGGTAGATTGGGAGAGGCAGTGGGAGGAAGTGAGGCTGTTTAGGGCGGGACATCGAGACTTTTCTCAGAAACTCCGCATAGCAGCTTTAAAGTTGGCAAAAAAACAAAACAAAAAAAACCATTTAAAATCATCAGTAAAAACATTTAAAATCATCAACAACAACAACAAAAATCTCCCTCTCAATCATACACAGTCAAGAAAAAGAGTGCCTTTAACTTTGATTTAAAAATGTTCACATTGGATGCTGACTTCAGCTCTACTGGCAGTTTGTTCCACTTCATTGCAGCATAACAACTAAAAGCAGCATCACCATGTTTACTGTGAGCTCTGGGCTCCACTATCTGACCTGTGTTCATAGATCTGAGAGACCTGCTGGGTTCAGACCTAACTAACATATCACTGATGTATTCTGGACCAAACCTATTCACACATTTATACACCAGCAGCAGAACTTTATATATATATTCTGAGGCTGACTGGGAGCCAGTGTAAATATTTAAAGACTGGAGTAATGTGTTCGACTCACATGTTTGGTAAATCATTCAGACTCAAAAAAAATTCTTTAGCTTTCTTTAGACAATTTAAATGTGCCAATGCGGTTTACTCATTTTAATGACACTTTTGTAATTGGGTTATTTTCAGAGCCTGTAACAGACACATACCACAACGAGTCGTTTTTGAATTTTTGACAATTTTTTCACGTACCAGATGACAGTGCAGTGTCCAAGCCGAGGCCAAACACAGTGGACCGACACCAGCAGATGACATGGCAGCCCAAATCATCACAGACTGCGGAAACTTCACACTGGACTTCAAGCAATGTGGATTCTAAGCTTCTCCACTCTTCCTCCAGACTCTGGGACCTTGATTTTCAAATGATATGCAACATTTACTTTTATCTGACAAAAGGACCTTGGACCACTGAGTAATAGTCGGTCCACTGTGTTTTCTGAAGTCCACAGTAAACACAGCCATCTACCAGGAAATTTTAGAGCACTTCATGCTTCTTTCTGCTGAGAAGCTTTATGAAGATGCTGATTTCATTTTCCAGCAGGGCTTGGCACCTGCCCATGCTGCCAAAGGTACCAAAAGCTGGTTCAATGACCATGGTGTCACTGTGCTTGATTGGCCAGCAAACTGGTCTGACCTGAACCCCATAGATAATCTATGGGGTATTGTTAAGAGGAAGGTGAGAGACACTAGACCCAACAATGCAGATGACCAGAAGGCTGCTATCAAAGCAACCTGGACTTCCATTACGCCTGAGCAGTGCCACAGGTTGATCACCTCCATGCCACACCCCGTTGATGCAGTAGTTCATGCAAAAGGAGGCCCAACCAAGTATTGAGTGAATAGAAATGAACATACTTTTCAGAAGCCTTACATTTTTGTTTAAAATGTCCTTTTTTTATTGATCTTATGTAATATTCTAATTTTCCGAGTCACTGAATTTTGGATTTTCATTATCTGTAAGCCATAGTCATCAACATTTCAAGAAATAAAGGATATATGTCACTCTGTGTCATGAGCCTATATTATATATGAGTTTGACTTTCAGGAATAAGAGAAAAAATATTGAGCATTTTCATAATAATCACTGTAGCAAAACCATTATAAAGTTAATTTTTCACAATACTGCCAATTTACCTAGCTGCTCATTATCTAGTATACCTCTCTATTCACTCTTCTCTCAATCCTAGTTTTTATAAAAGGGGTGGGGCTAATCATGCTTGTTTGTGACACAAGATGGTCCCTAAGTATCACATGATCCAAAAACCAATTGTAATAGCCGGGTTTCAACCCATAGAGGGCAGTGACTCTGACATTTTACAACAAAATACAACAATTTGAAATACTATGACTAAAGTGTTGAGCATTGGATCAGGATCAATCAACAGCATTACTTCATACCCAAATACATTTGTTTAGTTGCTCTTTAACAAAGCCAAGAAAAATGGTATATAATGCCACAATTGTGAGTCTACACTAATCATCTGTCCCACACATGAGTACTTGTCTGCTCAGTGTCAAAGCACAACCTCTAGCGTCCTTCTGTATAATGAACTGCTGAAGGAAACAATAGTGACAAAGACGTGTGACGTGAACGGGTGTGAGAAGTTGGGGCGAAGGAAAAGGCTTCTGCAGAATGAATCGATGACAGAGAGGAAGAGAAGATGGATGAGGCAGATGAGGAGAGAAGCTGGTCTGAAAGTCAGAGTTGGAGGCTGGGTGGAGGAGGTGAGCAGTGAGTGCAAGGCTTTATTTAGTGCATGCCTACAGGTGTTGCCTAGTAACAGAGAGGAAACAGATCCAGGGAATGAAGATCATGTCTCCCTTTATCTTTTTCACTTCTTTTCCTTTCTGCTCCTGGCCTTACTTCTTTCTCCAAAAAAAAAAAAACAACAAAAAAAAACAATCTCAGCCAAGGCTTGCCCACACACAGGCAAACACACTTTTTTTTTTTTTCCAAGCTCCTCCTTCACATTCCCTTGTCACACACGGACAGAGCCAAAAACCTTCCCCTCATTAGCAGTCTGGGAGTCTGCTGTCCTCCCATCAAGAGGAGAGGAATGGAGTGTGAGGAAGAGAGATAAATGAAAGAGGAAAAGTAGACATGGATGAGGGAAAAAAAAAAACACCTTTCAAATATGTCCGCTTAAAAAGAGAAAAAGCACGTTTGCCAAGGCCGTTGCCATAGCATTTGTTGCTCTGTTGCCTTTCCTCATCACTTGGCTCAGTGTGTTTTCACTATTCAAACTCACAGCCGCCACAACTCCAACACAACATAGTGACTTCTAATGAGTCATACTCCTGTTCTTCATCATTTGGTACTTATGAGACAGTAAACAACTCAATGCACCGCTCTATTGATCTCTCATTGATTGGGGTTCAATTGAGGGCACTATGGGTGAATGTATGTGTAATTGACCAAGTTTACCTGTAAGCCTTTAAGGAAATACGAAGGCTATCACATGGGAATGGTTGAAGCATGAGTCTGGGATGGTTCATCTGTCTACTCTCACACAAATTACAGCAGCGATGAGGGTAATGATCCACGGATCTGTGTAGGTCTGGGCTGCTAAAGTGAGGGAAGCTTTTGTGTTTTAATCTTGTTATTCTCTTTCATCTGGGGAAAACATGCAAAAGCAGCCATCCTGAACGTCCCAGGGGATCTGACTACTGCCCGTGTTCATGCATGCATGTCTTGGGTTGCAGCAGTGAGTGTGTGCTTTGCATTTTAACATCAAATCTTTCACGACAGACTTGCCAAAGTGCTCAATTTCCCTCTCTATTTTTTCGGAATCACACTCAGGGATCATCAGTGTGCATCTGATTGACCTTGAGACAGAGATCACTTTTAGTTTTATCAATGAAAAAGTCTTGTTTTTTCAATTTTAGCTAGATCGTATTGCATCTTTAAAAAACCCATTGGGAGTCAATGGTCTGTGTTGTGACAGACTGGTACCTGTCATCGACATTGGAATTAGGTTTGGTATGCAATGGGACCAATTTTTGGTGCTTTTGTGTGCGTTCACTGTTTATGTGGTAATAACTTTGTTCACTAATAAAATATCACATTTATTTAAATTTAACATGTTTATTCCCAATACATATAATAACAATTACATCAAAACAACATCCAACTGTTTGCATTGTAACCAGGGCCTTAAATGAACTTTTTAGATCGCCAGCCAGCATGGCTAGTAGATTCTTAAAGTTACCAACCAACCAGATTTTCCAGATTTTTCCAGCAAAAATAAACTACATTATGAGTGCCACAGAATAGATTTAATTGTTGATTGCAATATATATAGAGATAAGATATAAATACATTAAAATGGTAAAAACTTAATAAACAAACTTAACAGATGAAAATTGGATCCATGGAACACTGTTTGATGTTAGAAAAAAATCAAGTACTAACTTCTTTTCAGATCCTCTTCTTTTTTTTTTTTTTTTTTTTTTTTTTTTTTTTTTTTGGGTACTTGTACTTTTTTTTTTTGAACACTTTATTTAAAGATTTTTCAGTTTTATACAAACAAACATTTAAAGAATCAGGGCTTGTTCAAACTTATTTTACAGAGATTTACACCACAATGCCAACCAGCGGCACATGAGCCCTAAGCTTGCGAAAATACACCCATAAAAATAGATTACACACACACAAAAACAAAAAGAAAAAGAAAAAACAAAAAGAAAAAGAAAGAGAAAAAAAAAAACAAAACAAAACAAACAAAAAAAAAAAAAAAAAAAAAAAAAAAAAAACATATGTCTATACAATACGCTGCACAACCCAACTCCTCAATGATTGAATTTTGCTTTACACATCCCACTCAAGTAAAAGGCAAACCTTCAACATAAGCAATGAAGGGCGACCATGTCCTATGATATTTATTTATTGACCCACGTAAGCTGTACCTTAAATATTCCATTTGCAGACACATCATCAACTCTCGTACCCACTGAATAAAGGAAGGAGGTTGTACGTCCTTCCACTTTGTTAAAATGAGTCTGCGGGCCAAAAGTGATGAAAAGGCAATGGCACTGGTCTGGTACGTAGTCAATCCATGTCCACTTGGGACAACACCAAACAATGCGGTAATCGGATTGGGATCAATCTTTCTGCCACACACATGTGAGAAGGCATCAAATATAGAACCCCAAAACCCACCCAATGTCACACAGGACCAAAACATATGGCACATGGTGGCGGGCGACTGTTTGCATCTTGGGCACGCATCATCAGAGGTACCGTATATTCTAGCAAGCCTGGCCTTAGTGAAATAAGAACGGTGAAGAACCTTAAACTGTATCAAACAGTGTCGTATGCAGATGGACGTTGAATGTATGAGCCCGATACTTAAATCCCAGGTATCATCAGATATTTTCATGTTTAGGTCCTGTTCCCAGGAAATCTTCACCTCAGCCAAAGAAGTAGGGTCTATATGATGCAACGCATTGTATATTTTGGAAATCTGTCCTCTGGAAATAGATTGTAACTGCAAGCAGTCTTCAAGGGGGCAAACATGTGATTTGTTTGGATACGTGGAGAAATGCTTTGATGCAAAGCTACGGGCCTGTAAATATCTGAAAAAGTGAGATCTGGGAATATCAAAATTTTTTGCTAAGTCTTCAAATGACATAAATGAGCCATTAATAAACAGGTCCCTGAAAAACACAATCCCTTTTGTTTGCCAAATTTTGAAACCCGACTCATTTAAGGCTGGTAAAAAAGAAGGGTTAGAAGTAATAGGAGTATAAATAAGGATCTGTTTGAAGGAAAAGTGGCGACGACATTGAAACCAGATACTGAGAGAGCTTTTAACCAATGGATTCGTGGATTTTATTTTCCCCTCTAATGGCAATGAGGAACACATTAGAGCTATGGGTGTAGTTGGAGGACTAGAACCCAGTTCCATAACAGACCAAAGTGGGCCGCCGCCCTCTTTAAATGTACGTAGCCAGGTGGAAAGTTTTACAATATTAGCTGACCAGTAGTAATACATAAAATTTGGTAGGGCAAGGCCACCTTCAGCTCTAGAACACTGTAATCTGGATTTCCGAATCCTTGGGCATTTCTGATTCCATATAAATGAAGTCACAATACTATCAATTTTTTTAAAAAATGTTTTGGGAAGAAATAAAGGCAGCATCTGAAAAAGATACATGAATTTAGGCAAAACGACCATCTTAACAGTATTAATACGCCCGGCAAGAGAGATGGGTAAAGCTGACCAGCGCAACAGATCCGCTTTGGTTCTATCAAGAAGCGGGGTGAAGTTATATTTAAAAAGACTGTTATAGGAATTGGAAATTTGTACCCCCAGATATGTAAATGATTTTTCCTCAATTTTGAATGGAATATTTATATAATCCAGGTCTTTAGCTAGCTGGTTTATGGGAAAGAGTGTACTTTTACCCAGATTCAACTTGTACCCTGACAAGCGGCCATACGAGGCAAGCAGTTCCAACATTCTCGGGATAGATTCCGCCGGGTCCGATATGTACAAAAGCAAGTCGTCCGCATAAAGAGATAATTTATGAATAGCTCCTCCTCGACTAATCCCCCTAACACCTTCATCCGAACGCAGTGCCACAGCCAAAGGCTCGATTGCAATATCGAAAAGCAAGGGGCTCAAGGGGCAGCCCTGGCGGGTACCTCTATATAGTGGGAAATAGTCTGAAACAATATTGTTAGTCCGAACTGAGGAGAGTGGCACTGAATATAAAATCTTAATCCATGATATGAATTTTGGCCCAAAACCAAACTTGCTCATGACCGATAACAAATATGGCCACTCCACACAGTCAAAAGCCTTTTCGGCATCGAGAGAGACAATCACTTCAGGCTGATCTGTGGAGTGGTCAGAATACAAAACATTGAATAAGCGTCGAATGTTAAAATAGGACTGTCGATTTGCAACAAAGCCAGTTTGATCTTCGTGAATGATTGTGGGAGCGATACTTTCAAGGCGGAGTGCAAAAATTTTTGTAAGAATTTTATAGTCCACATTTAGTAGACTGATTGGCCGATAAGATTCACATTTTTGAGGGTCTTTATCTTTTTTTAGTAACACAGAGATTGTGGCTTGGGACAAGGTTTGCGGCAACTTATTATTTGTATGTATTTCTAAAAACATATCACAAAGTAGAGGTGCCAACTTATTTGCAAATGCCTTGAAAAAATCACACGAAAACCCATCTGGACCTGGCGCTTTGCCGCTCTGCAGAGACCCAATCGCCCCTAAAATTTCAGCTATGCATATAGGTCTCTCAAGTGACTCCTGTTGATTTGTCGCAATTGTAGGAATATCTAATCTACCTAGAAATAAATCTATATCGTTTGTAGTACCTGCAGTCTGACTGGTGTAGAGTTTTTGGTAAAATGTCTTAAAAACTGTATTAATCTCTTTAGGGTCAGTTGTTGTTCGACTAGAGTCTACTCTGATTTCAGGTATTGAGTTATCTGAGACCGACTGACGCAGCTGATGCGAGAGAAGTCTATTGGCTCTTTCTCCGTGTTCATATAGCTTTTGTCTTGTTCTGAGCAAAAGTTTCTCAGTCTGTTTAATTGAAAGAGTTTCAAATTCAGATTGCAGCAATAGTTTTTGTTTGTACAGATCCGGAGATGGATTACTAGCATATTGTGAGTCCAGGTTTGCTATAAGCTCAGTTAGTTCCCTAAGTCGATTAAAACGTTTTTTATTTTTCTGGGCTGCAAAGGAGATAATTTGGCCGCGCAGGTATGCCTTAAGAGATTCCCATAGTATGGATTTTGAGATGTCTGGGGTATCATTAAGGTCCAGAAAAAAATCTATTTGATACGTTAAGTATTTACAAAATTCTTCATCAGACAACAAAGTTGAATCAAATCTCCAGACCCGCTGCACGGCACAAGAATTCGGAAATGTAATATCTAGTTGAACCGGTGCATGATCAGAAATAACAATGGTATGATATTTACATTTGGTAACTTCAGGAATAAGAAAATTATCCAATAGGAAATAATCAATCCTAGAGTACGAGTGGTGTACTGGGGAGAAGAACGAATAATATTTTGCGACGGGCTCGGTTGCACGCAGCGGGTCAGAGATACCGTAATTTTGGAGAAAGGAATTGATAACTAAGGCTGATTTGGAAATCTCTGCAGATTTGCGCGCCTTCGATCTATCCAGACTTGTATCAAGTACAAGATTAAAATCCCCTCCCATTATCAAATAGGAAGTATTGAAATCAGGCAATAGGCCAATGATTTTCTTAAAAAATTGTGGATTATCCCAGTTAGGGGCATAAACATTTAATAATGTGACCGGAGTATTGTGCAATTTACCTGTAATCATGACAAAACGACCGTTGACATCATGTGTTACATTTAAACAAACAAAAGGGAGATTCCTCTTAATAAGTATAGCGACCCCTCTGGCCTTGGAATCAAAGCCCGAATGGTACACTTGTGAAAACCAGTTACACGACAGTTTATTACCCTGAGTGGGGCGCAGGTGTGTCTCCTGCAAAAAGACAATGTCCGGTTTAAAGGTCTGAAGATGAGCAAAAATCCTTTTACGTTTGACCAGATTATTAAGTCCCTTCACATTCCATGTAATAAATGTTGTAGAACAGGGCCCAGCTGTTTGCAATGGATTAGAGGAGGTGGCCATGTTCACACTGAGTATGGGCAGTCATGGTGGGTGTGAAGCAACATCTGTATGGAGCAAGTGAGTGCAGCCAAGTAAACAAAGAAAGGAGAAGTAAAAAATAAATAAATAAAAAATAAAATAAAATAAAATAAAATAAAATAAAAAAAAAAAAAAAAAAAAAAAAAAAAAAAAAAAAAAAAAAAAAACACACACACACAATGTAAGAAATCCAGCCCCCACAGGCTGTCTCCTCCACGCAGGAGGAGACAGCCTCAGCCCACCCCCCAAAGAGCCTAAATGTAACATGTAACTTGTTCTAATACTAACATTCCCCTCAGCAGGGAACAAAAGGTTTCTAAAAATACTTAACTGACAAAATACGGTATGACATCAAACACTGCCATCCAACTTACTACTCTACAATATGCGGGTTAAGAGAGAACAATTATATTAACAATCACATTATGAACCAATGAGTTCCCCATCATTATATTATATTCAGCCCTCATCCTGTCTGCCATTCTGCACTAAATGCTTCATGGTGTAGTCCTTAGCAGCCACTGGATCGGTAAAGAACTTTTCCCCCAAAGGCGAGGAGATCCTCAGTTTTGCGGGATACAGCATACCATATCTAACGTCCTGGCAGCCGCGGAGCAACTCCTTCACATCCTTGAACGCCCCTCTCCTCCTCACTACTGTAGGCGGCAGGTCCGGAAAGATGAGGATCTTGTCATTATTGTAGAGCAGGGGCCCGTTCCTCGCCGCTTTGCGTAGAACCTCCAGTTTTTCTTGGTTGTAATGAAACTTAACAATGAGCGGCCTGGGTCTCTGTCCTCTCACCGGGGCTGGTTGTAGACTGCGATGCGCCGCGTCCAGTGTGGGGGCCGCATCCAAGCTCAAAAGTTCCTGAAGTAGCTTAGCCACACAAGCAACAGGTCGTGTCCCGGTCTCAAACTGTTCTCTTACCCCAAGTATTCGTATGTTGCAGCGGCGTTGTCTTCCCTCCAGGTCCTCAGTTTTATTCACAAGGGCTGATACAGTCTCTTTCAAACTGTGAACCTCTTCCTCCAAAACCACCACTCTATCGGAGTATGTGTTTGTAGCTTCTTCCAAGCTAGTTAGCCGGGCCTGGTGGTCGGAGAAGCTTGTGGCTAGCGGGTCTATTTTTGCACATAATTCCGTCCGGACACCATACAGTTGCTCTTTGAAATGACTGCGGAGGGAGTCAATGGTCTCGTAGAGCGTTTGGCACTTGGATTCTACTTTTGCCTCCAACGTACTAATCTTTTCCACAACAGTTTTTTCCAAGTTAGCTATCGCAGCCATTAGCTTAGCCGTATCCGGGGATGTAGCAGCAGCCTCGGCTGCTTTAGCGAGTTCCGCCTTTTTGGAGCTTTTAGATCCAGACATTGCGAAAATGATATTTCACACGGCACTGGTACTTGCAGTAGGGTTTCAGATGACGGCAGGTAGCGCTTAAATGTCAGATAGTAACATATATTTATAAAAAATCGGTGAAACCCTGCGGGGCAACAATGCTACACGTCCTCACATGTCGCTGCTCACGAGCGCCCCCCCCTTCAGATCCTCTTCTATCTTCATTTTTCAACTCCCGATAAATATATCCACATATTTGTTTGTTTGTGCCTAACCAATTTTACATCATCATTCTGTCTGACTCCTCCGATAACAAACCATAAGACAATCACGCTCCCCTAAGCACGTAACCAATTGTTGTATGACACGTCACGATTTAGTGTTCATGGGAAATGTAGGATTAGTACAACCAGCAGTGTTGCCAGATATACATTACATTTTAAAGTCTAAACACACACAAAAACCCTCAAATTCTGTGACAGAAAACAGCCCAACCTGGAAACAAAGGTGCAACATCGTTTCTGCACCCTGTCGATTCAAACAGATGCAGTGGTATTTGTTTCATTCGTCACCAGCCAAAATGGCAGGTGAGGCTACAATGTTACCCGCCAAATTAACTTTGGCGGGTTGGCGGGTGTTCATTTAAAGCCTTGATTGTAACATCCCATTTGTTTTACTATACAACTCAATTTCTTAAAAATGCACAAATGAAAATGCAGCTCTGTCTCCACCCTTTCCTCTGCACACACCCAACACAGCATAACGTGGATGGCTGTTCATCATAGGAATGGGATCCACACAAGGTTCCTGCTGCTTAACAGAAGGTTTTCCTTGCCGCCATGATGAATTCATGCTGGGTGTGGGATACATATGTATGTGTATATACGTATATATGCATATGTGTGTATCCATAAAATGAAGAGTCCGTCCTTAAGACTGCTCTACTGTAAAGTGCCTTGAGATACCATTGGTTATGATTTGGCGCTATACAAATAAAGATTGATTGATTGATTGATTGATTTGACTTTTGTAAAGGGAGTCACTGTTGCAGCTCTGACTTGAACTTTAGGTTTAACCATGGGTAAGATGGAGCGAAGTGCTAAGTTTAAAAAGTACAAAGATCCGCTGATAATGACGACTAATGAAATCTTAAACACAATGGCTTATTAACCTGGAGCCGACGAAGATGACGAGGCTTCATTTGCATCGTCATTGTCGCTGTTGCTGCCATCACCAAATGTTAAGATTATTTCTTCTCCTTGATGATGGCTGCAGATGACAAGTCGCTAACGTGTGTTTAAATCAGTGCTTCATCAGTTTAGAAGTATTCCCGCCTCTGCCGTTGCACTTTGCTTCACAAATATTGCATTGAGCGTAACCTGCATTGCATTTTGAAAAGTGGAGGCATACTTTTGATGCTTGTTCAGCAGTAGCTACTGCCGTCATTATTCTCTTAGGTGTGCAATGCTGTGTTAACATGGAAAAACACCTACTCTTCCTCTCCCTCGCATAGTCACAAGGATACGTTTTGGTATAGGTACATGGTACCGTTCGATTTGACTTGAATCTGTACCGGGTCGTACTTATGGAATTCAGTCGGTACCTATAAACAGGGGTGGACTGGGACCAAAATCCATCCGTGGCATTTTCTGTCCAGACCAGCCCACTACATTATCAGCTCACAACATGTAGAAGCCATTTTAGGTCAGTAATGCTCAACATGTGGCTCTTTACGTTTTAATTTTAATTCCCCCAGAAATCCTTAAAAGGGGGGAACACCTTTTTACACTTTTCCTTTGGCCATTTTGCAACTTCCTTTGTCCCATTTTTGCCCCTTTTCAAAACTTTCAAAACACAGTTTGCCAATAAATATCCTTTTGTTCCTATTTTTTGTCCATTTTTGCAAGTTTTTTTATACTTTAATCCAATGTTTGTCCTTTCTTTAATTTTTTGGCCACTTTTCATCCCAATAAGCTACCTTTTGCCACCAAAATACCACTTGTTTCATATTTTCCTGACATTTTGCCTTTTTTTGTTTCATATTTTTGCCCTTTTTCCACTCTTGTTTGCCACATTTTGCCTGTTTAAGCTACCCTTTGCTATTACATACTTCCTCTTTATTTGTTCCATTTTTAGGCCACTCTTGACTGCTTTTGGCCCATTTTAGTCACTTCACTCTTTTCTTGCCACGTTTTTGCCACTTTTGGACCATTTTTGGCCACCTGTTACCATGTCAGCCTCCACTTGCTCGTAAAATAAAACACGTAGCGCACTCCAACTTGGAGTCAACGGCCCACCGGGACAATGCTCGGTATGCCGGATGATTAGTCCACCCCTGCGTATAAATGCATGTGTGAGAAATTACAGTTGCTTGTAATTACAGTAATGTGAGACTCACACTAAAAACTAGATCCAGAAAAACAACAGAAATGGATGAAAATAGTAAAAAAAAATATATGATGGTGTAATGTGTGTGCATGTATTAGCAGCATGCAGAGCGTATTGAGGGTAGGTGATTCATGGAAAGACTCCGTGTGATTGATTGCAGGTGCGGCACATGTGATTAATTGCACTTGTTTCATATTCCAGTATAACGGCTGTAATGGGAGCGCTACCAGAGCATACAATGCTTCAGAGGAGCAATAGAACTAAGCTAACAGAACTTTGTATAAATACTGGGCAATAAAGATCCAGAAAATCTGTTTATTGATAGAATTAATCGAAGAGGGAAAATTGTTATGAGCAAAAAAAAGAAGCAGTCTGGCCTCATGGAAAGCAGGTTACGAGTGAATGCACAGCTAGAGGCTAAAAATAGAATGTTTCCCACATGTACTGTGCCATATTAAATATGTATACTTAGCCCTATCTGCTAAGAATGGCAAAGATGCTTCAGAGAAAGAGAGAGAGCGATGGGGAGAGGGAGGGAGAAATGGGGGTGAGGGAGCTGCCAAAGCTTGTTGAAGCCTCCATCCCTTTGCCAGAGCTTACATAAGAGCTAACAGGAGTTTAAAAGGAAAAAAGTACAGGCTTTACACTCTTGATCTGTATTTAACTCACACATATAGCTGCAGAAAGAGACAGACTTGACCAATACCAGCACCTACTCCCTCTTTAGAAATCTATATTTGTCGGCTCTACGCAAATCACTACAATACATCTTAATTTTACCAACTCCATGGTAGTGGGTGTGATTAATCATCCACAGACATAGAATATGAATGATTAAATCTGGACTGTTTGTGTGGTATATTTTATTGAAATCAGTTAAATACTTGATTTTGATTATAGGTACTGTAGGTGTTTTGCTGCTACACTATTAATTGCCTTTTAGAAAATTGGAAAATGACAATTTCAATTTTTAGCTAAATAGAAATACTACTAATAACTGGGGATAGGATAGTAAATCATCCTGTCAACATACTTGTTAAGTCATAAACAGAAAGGAAAAGTATTCAGTGTTAACTCAGTGACAAAATGCACGTACCTTGAAATGTGGTTACCTTGAAACTCACCATTTCTTATGGCTAACTGAACTAAGAACAGGTTGATACACATCCGTCTGAATGACGGACAGAGTTCCTCTACAAATGTCATGACATAAGACTTTAATCAGTTGTGTATATAACTACGGTCATTAGTTTTGGTCTGTCATTGAACCAGCTGTATCACCACAGTTGGCAGCTCTATCAGACACTGGAGGCACACAGCATGTGAGACTGGGCTGTGGAGGAACTATGGCCCCTGAGCTTTTGGGTAGTAGTCCCATGATGTAACGCGGTTCACCTTTCACGGCCTCGGTGTTTCACAGATTTTTTTTACAATGCAATTTTTGCATGTTTTTTTTTTTTTTTTTTACAGCGTATGAATGTGCATTGTGTTCTGCATCCTGATTGGCTAAGGGAGAACTTGCGCATTGTGTTCGTGTCCTGATTGGCTGATGCATCACGAAATGTCCATATGTCCAGATTACATACAAAGTCAATGGCTAGACGCACTCCAGATGCGAAATCTTTCCTGTGCGGCGGTGCACTGCAATCCGCGCATCATTTGTTGACGATAACGTCAGGCCGTCAACACGGACACCGGTCTGTTCACCCATTCACCCATGGAGTAGAAGCTGTGTGTGACCACCTGGAGCTGTATGACACGGCCTTTATAACCGGGACCGGACTAGGAAGGATTTGGCGTGGAGGAAAATCAGCGAGGAGGTGGTAGTAGCAGGTAAAAGTTCTCTGTAGTTTTTTTCTTTGAAAGTCGGCACTGAGCTCCGATAGATTAGCCGCTAATCACACCGGCTTTTTTCACTGGTGGTTTATGTTTGTGAGAGGAGGAAAAAGGAGCACAGCTCCTTTCTTCAGCAGGTAGTGAAACTCACCGAGTTGAATGTGTCGGTGGTGGGCAGGGTTTTGCTTCAACAATATGAAGAGAGTGGGGATATTTTTTGATCCTGCACACTCTGAAGTGCTGTATGTTTGCAAGTTTTCTATCCAACAAAACCCACAATGTCGACGTCTGTCTGAGAAAAGTCTAAGAAGTGTGTGGGGAGGGGTTATACAGCCTTAAAACATTTATAATAATTGTAAAACATAAAGCTGACTACTTTGCAGATTTCGCCTTTTGCTGGTTATTTTTAGAACGTAACCCCCGCTATAAACGAGGGACTACTGTACATGGAGATTTACAAAATTTTTATTCACATAAATACAACCCATTATTTCCTATTTAAATTGGTAAAAGTGCCACAATTCATGCCAGTCTAAAATTAAAACCAAATCATGTCACCATCATGACATTCTTAAAAAAAAATTTCTTTCCGTGCATAACAAGTTTAACAAAAACAGTGTACAAAACCCAGATTTAAGATATGGACAGGTTTTTTTTTCAACAATATTAACACGTTTACATTTTCTCACAGCAATTGAGACCTTTGGCTCAATTGACTACGTCTCGTGCAGCTGAAAAGACACACTTTGCTCATTTGATGGAACGATACGCTTCACCACCCACCTTGCAAAATCACGATACCACGATACCACAGGTCAACAATATATCTTGTGACCTTTTAATATCACGATATCTTGTCACATGATATCTTTTCCCAAAAGTATAGTGTAGAATCAGTCAAGGAGAAGACTTTAAACATTAAAATATTTGAGCTGTAAGCTAGACCTATTGCTGCACAGAGAATCAGAGCTACTTTAATAGTGTGCTTGTATATCATTGATAATGCAATGACTGTGTAAGCATCAAACTTTTTATGCTGGTGTTTCTAATGACCTGGACAACTCAATTTATTTCTTTGATTACCTCAAACAGATGACTAGATTTATTAATCAATAACCCTGATTCATGTGAAGCTACAAGCACCATTGTGGTTCTCTCTAGCTGCATTTTCATTACCCTTGGAAATGTGCAAAATTTAAATAACGCAATAAAATCTGGTAATGAAAACCAAAATTTTGAAAAACACTCAAATATCACAAAAAAGTTTTTACGCTTTCATGAGGAGGAATTTCAGAGGTTTTGATATTGAAATGTGTCGTAAAAGCGCCATAGAAACGCCTTTTCCGCAATTACACGTCACAGGACGTGACGTACCTGATCACATTACTACCACATTAGGTGTGAAACAACAAAGGAACACAGAGTGTTATAAGGAGGTTTGAGGCGTCCATCTTCCTGCGCCAAAGTCTCGTGGGATGAGATTTTGCGGGAGTTACGAGGCTCCTGCCCAAAACAACGTTCAATGGAAACACGTTCAAAGCGCAATTACGTGTATTTTGTTGACATTTAGAAATATTGCTTTTATTTTGCGGAAATCTGTAATGGAAATCCAACTTCTGTTCCCTTCACAGTAGCAATGTGTAATGCCATAAATCTGACAATACGATACGATTCATGGTTTGCGTTTCTTAACACGATACATCACGATACTAAACAATACAATATACCTCATAATATATATATCACCTTAAAAAGTATTTATTTTAAACTTGTCAGAACAAGTAAATGGCAACTTACTTTAATTCAAGTACAAATATCAAAAACAAGTGGTATGTTTATCAAACTGTCAAATTATATTTTTACAAAAAAGTTAAACTTTTGCTTCTACAGCACATTCCGATTCTTTGACGTTCTTAAAAAAAAAAAATAAATAAATAAAATAAAGTGCAACTTCCAAGCTAAAATGCATTGAGGAATGAGGTAGTTTAAAAATGTCTGATATGGTTCACTGACACCTTTTTTTTTTTTTTACTTTGTCTGCACATGCTGTTGAAGGTCAACACTACATGAAGTGCTATCTCAAACAACAGTGATGCATGTTTTACTATTGCAATTAAATATACTAGTATAGTGCCCGTTGGAAGCATGTTTTCATATAGTGGGAGGAGCTCAAGTAGAGTTGTCATTTATGGCCAAATGAGTATGTGTATGAATGTATCAGCCAGTGTCTGTTTAAAACTAGTCTTGAACCAGTGTTGATGAATGATCAAAAGATTAAAAAAACGCCTCCATGCCAGTAGTGCTACAGCAAATTATTATTTTAGTAATCGATTAATCTAACTTTTTATAATCGATTAATCGGATTAACGAGGAACATGTTTATAAATGGGAATGAAGGGAAACATGTTTTTTTTCTTTTTACTTCCATCTCTTTATTTAACATCACAGTTAAAAAAGACAACAGTACAAAAAGTGCACATGTTCTCATTTGAAATGCCCCAGAGCTGATGATATATCAAATCATAAATAATTAAAAAAAAGGTTTTAAAGAAGTGCATGAAAAATAGGTATTTTGTTGCTTAAAAGGACCTGAGATTTTAGAGCAATAACAACAAACATTAAACTGTTACCAGGACTTGTTTTATATGTAACGTTTCTAAACTTCGCAATAAGGTACATAACAGAACATTAGTTTAAAAAAAAAAAAAAAAAACAGTACACAAAGTGCCATTGAAATGTCCCAGAACTGATAAGATATAAAATCATAAATTATAAAACAGTTTTGAATAGCTTTGCTTTTTCAAACATCTGTAATAACAAAAACACACAAATAAATGCTATAAATATATATATATATATAAAGGTTTTAATAAGTGCATAAAAAAGAGGTATTTTTGTTGCATAAAGGGACCTGAGATTTAAGAGCAATAACAAATGAACATTAAATCAAAATCAAAAACTGTTGCCAAGACTTGTTTTATATAACGTCTCTCAACTTAACTGTTGTGTAAATTATGTAACTTTCATTGCACAACACAATGACACACACTCGTCCCACAAATTATCACTCACTCTTCTTCAGAAAGGTTGCATTGCAATGCTGAAATATTAGCATGTCTACGTGCTCCTGGCTAAGGCTGGTTCTTCTCTTAGAGGCTGTGTTGCCAGCAGCATTGAACAGCAGTTTGTTTATTTTCTCATGCATGGCACGTAAAAAGGCACCAAACCCTTACAGACTTCTGTGAAGTCAGGATTTCACTTTGTGGCTTACAGGTGAAGGTTCTTCTGCTTGACATCTCTGCCTGCCAAGCCTCCTCCAGCGCACTTATGGGCGGCTGGGACCACCTTTCACACTTAAAACCTAACAAAGTTTCGTCACTTACCCGGTCACTGAGCTATCCTCTCCGCTTTCCACTCTGACATGCCTACGTCTAGGTGCTGCATCATTGTGGTCGTACTCCCGTGCCATACCAGGTCCGACTTGCAAATGTTGCAATTTACGTGCTTCTTTTTATCGTTTAACGTAAAGTGCTCCCACACTTTGTTTTTATTCCTTTTCTCTGCTTCCGCCATCGTTCCGTGCTCCTCTTCTCCTTTTCTTGCTGCACGCCGTCTCCATGACAGTGACGTCACAGTTCTGCAACATCGTTGCGCAACACGACGAATCGATGACGCAATTCGTTGTCGATGCATTTGATAATCGATTATCAGCGATTACATCGATTCGTTGTTGCAGCATTACACGCATTACACATATCTAATTTTCTCCAAATTAAGAGCAGAAGTGAGGAGTACTGATAAATCCTACTCAAGTAGAAGTACTGTTACTTGATTGAAATTGTACTCAAGTACAAGTAAGTCATACATAAAATACTGAAGTACAAGTGAAAAGTAGCTCAATTAAATAGTACACAAAATAAATGTCACTAGTTACTTTCACCTCCCACGTTTATTTTTGGTAATAAATTTTGCCACAGTTCCCTTGCATACAGTAAACATCTCATGTATAAACTCATTCTCTGGTCTTTGGAGAAAGCAGACGTGTTTTCATTCGCTCCGATAACACGATCTTGGCTACAGTTGGCTACAGCTGAACAGCCTGAAAAATTGGGCCCAAGACTAAAGGAAAATGGTGTAAAAACCGCAGGTAGGCCCTTCAGAACCCAATTCGGGTTTGGAAAAGGTCAAGGAGATGATACGCGAGGGTCTACGAAACCTATCTGCCGAGATAAAGTCGTTGGAAAAGACGCTGGAAAACTCACTGGAAAACCTACAAAGCGAAGCAAAGGTACTGAAAGAAAAGAATGAAAAAAATGCTGAAGAGATAAAATTGTTGAACGCCAGGGTTGAACAGCTGGAACAAAAGGAAAGGGAGAAAGATGTCATCATCACAGGCCTAAAGATAAAACCCAGGAGTTACGCGAGTGACGAAGAAACAAAATCGATTGAACAACAGGTCATTGACTACCTGGAGTCGAAGGACATTGTCCTGAACCCTGACAACATCAACTCCTGCCATCTCCTGCCAAAGAAAAAGGATAACAGAGCTGTAAAAATAACCTTCACGAATATGAAATTCAAAGGAGAACTACTGAAGCAAGGAAATAAACTGAAGGGAACGAAGGTGTACATCAATGAAAACCTGACTAAACAAAATGCAAGCATTGCATGGGTAAGCCAAATAAAAAAAGGAGGAAAAATTGTGAGGACGTGGACAAGAAACTGCAGGATTTATATCTCACCACTGGGAGAAGAGAACGGAAAACCAATCCTCATCAAAACGATGGAGGACTTGGGAAAATACGAAGGATCCACCTAAACAACAACATTACTGATGGTAATCATGGATATGGACCCAGATCTATATAAACACTGGAAACAAAACTCAGACTGTGATTATTTTACGGAGACTGAATTAAATGTGGAAACCAAGAGTAAAAAAGTCATCTATTCATTTCAATTGCTAGGTGGTGGGGTGATTAAGGATTACATTAAATATAAATTCAAAGTGTTTGTCATATGTGCAGTTAGAAACACGTTTTCCTGTACAATGAAATTACTACCTTGCTTATGAACTAAGATATAATAATGTGTTTATACAAGTTAAATCTAACAGTGGAAAATACAACACTGCCAATAGAACTAACAACAGCTGGATTAACCTTGATGTAGAGACAAAACAAGCTGCAAACTTGTGTGTCCAAAAGAGACATTCCCGAGTGGTGACATTATGGATGAAAAGGGAAAAAAACTTCCAAACACCTTCGAAAGAGGAACTATTCTTGAACTGGAGGAATGCTAACAATGTCTGGCAGGGAACAAGGCCAACACGAACAACGATAGAGAGGAGGAGGAATAAAAACAAGACAACACTGACTACAGATGAGAATACACAAAAAAGGACTGTTCAGAACAACTCAAGAATGTTTGACCAGAGAGACATGTAAACCCATGTAAATTTGCGATGGTAAAACAGGGGACGGGACCCAGATAAGCAAACTGCTTCTCTCGTCTCCTTTTGTACAAAAAAAAAACAAAAAAAAAAAAATGTAAAAAAAAAAAAAGTGAATGTAACCATGTTGGAAATAAACTGAATAAATAAATAAAAATAAAATAAACTTAAAAAGGAAGAGATTAAGTCTTGCACAATTGGAACTTTATTTAATTTCCACAAAGGTATCTGTATAAAATACAAGGTTTGTCAAAATGTACAATTTAAAAAAAAGTGAAATAACACCAATTAATTTAATTCAAAATTTAAAAAAAATTGCAGGCTCTAAGTATAGCTACATTTATTAACTCTAAAACAGAGAAAATAACCTCCATTCAATGCTTTACGTTTAATCTGATTGGTCGGCTATCATGTGATGCATTTCATTGTTGTCTGGTCATTTCATTTGTTGTAGTTTCACAATGTCCTTTGATCATTTTAAAACAAAAAAGAATAATTTACTCCGAAACGGTTGGGTGTAGAAATGTAACAAATTACTTTACTTCTTTTAAATCATACTTAAGTACAAGTAAAATTACTGATTTAGAAATATAATTTTAAAAAAAAGTTCAAGTACCCACAAAAGGCAATTATATTACAGTAACACATGTACTTGTAATCTGTTAGTTTCACATCTGATTAAGAGTAGATAACATCCTTAATCCTGTATGCCACTGCTGGAGGAGCATCATCCTTCCATTTCAAAAGAATCAAACGTTGAGCTAAAAGTGTTGAAAAGGCCATTAGTTTGCGTTACCCAATCTGTAACCTCTCCAAAGTGACCCCAAAAAGCCACATAAAAGGATCTGGAGTTCTATTTGATCCAACTACAGCAGAAAGCACACCGCAGATACCAACCCAGTATTCCTGAATTTTAGGGCAGAGAATGTAAATGTAAATTAAATCTTAACAGACAGAGGCCCTACCAGTCAGAAAGTCCAGGAGCCACTCACAGAGGATGATCTGTAGTCCGAGAGAAAACAGGTTGTGTGTGTGCTTGTGTGGGATGACCGTATTGAATGCAAGGGTCGTAATTCTCCAGTGTCCTCCCTTGACTCTTTTTTAAGATGCTGTGTCCAACTAAGAGCGGTTCAATAGCCATATATGAAAGAGAAAAAACAAAGGCAGTTCACGTCGCCCGGATTGGCGCTACCGGGGCCCCACCTTGGAGCCAGGCCCGGGGTTGGGGCTCGAGTGCGAGCGCCTGGTGGCCGGGGCTTTGCCCACGGGCCCCGGCCGGGCAGAGCCCAAAAGGATGACGTGGGTCCGCCCTCCCGTAGGCCCACCACCCGCAGGAGGGATCATATGAGGCAGATGCAGTGTGGATCGGGCAGTCGTCCGGGGCGGGGGCCTTGGCGATCTGATCCCCGGCTACAGAAGCTAGTGTTAGGGATGTGGAATGTCACCTCTCTGGCGGGGAAGGAGCCTGAGCTTGTGTGCGAGGTGGAGAAGTTCGGACTAGATATAGTCGGTCTCACCTCGACACATAACAAGGGCTCTGGAACCAGCCTTCTCGACAGGGGTTGGACTCTCTTCTACTCTGGAGTTGCCAATAGTGAGAGGCGCCGGGCCGGGGTGGCTATACTTCTTGCCCCCCGACTTAGTGCCTGTACGTTGGAGTTTACCCCGGTAGACAAGAGGGTAGCCTCCCTCAGCCTTCGGGTGGGGGGACGGATCCTGACTGTTGTTTGTGCCTATGGGCCAAACAGCAGCTCGGAGTATCCACCCTTCTTGGATTCCTTAGAGGGAGTACTGGAGAGTGCTCCTTCTGGGGATTCCCTCGTTCTGCTGTGGGACTTCAACGCTCACGTTGGCAGCGACAGTGAGACCTGGAGGGGCGTGATTGGGAGGAACGGCCCCCCTGATTGGAACCCGAGTGGTGTTTTGTTGTTGGACTTCTGTGCTCCACAGATTGTCCATAACAAACACCATGTTCAAGCATAAGGGTGTCCATATGTGCACATGGCACCAGGACACCCTAGGCCACAGTTCGATGATTGACTTCGTAGTCGTGTCATCGGACTTGCGGCCGCATGTCTTGGACACTCGGGTGAAGAGAGGGGCGGAGCTGTCAAATGATCACCACCTGGTGGTGAGTTGGCTCCGATGGCGGGGGAGGATGCCGGTTAGATCTGGCAGACCCAAACGTATAGTGAGGGTCTGCTGGGAACATCTGGCAGAGTCTCCCGTCAGAAGGAGCTTCAAATCCCACCTCTGGGAAAACTTCAACCATGTCTCGGAGGAGGCGGGGGACATTGAGTCCGAGTGGGCCATGTTCCGTGCCTCTGTTGCTGAGGCGGCTGATCGGTGCTGTGGCCGCAAGATAGTCGGTGCCTGTCGTGACGGCAATACCCGAACCCGTTGGTGGACACCGGGGGTGAGGGATGCCGTCAAGCTGAAGAAGGAGTCCTCCCGGGCCTTTTTGCCCTGTGGGACTCCGGAGGCAGCAGACAGGTACCGACGAGCCAAGCGGAGTGCAGCCACGGTCGCCGAGGTAAAAGCCCGGACATGGGAGGAGTTTGGTGAGGCCATGGAGAACGACTTCCGGACGGCTTCGAAGACATTCTGGACCACCATCCGGCGTCTCAGGAGGGGGAAGCAGTGCACCGTCAACACTATGTATGGTGCGGATGGTGCGCTGCTGACCTCGACTCGGGACGTTGTGGATTGGTGGGGGGAATACTTCGAAGACCTCCTCAATCCCACCGACACGCCTTCCAATCAGGAAGCAAGGCCCCGGGACCCGAGAGTGGGCTCTCCTATCTCTGGGGCTGAGGTTGCCGAGGTGGTTAAAAAGCTCCTCGGTGGCAGGGCCCCGGGGGTGGACGAGATCCACTCGGAGTTCCTCAAGGCCCTGGATGTTGTAGGGCTGTCATGGTTGACACAACTCTGCAACATCGCGTGGACATCGGGGGCAGTGCCTCTGGATTGGCAGACCGGGGTGGTGGTCCCCCTTTTTTTAAGAAGGGGGACCGGAGGGTGTGTTCCAATTATAGAGGGATCACACTTCTCAGCCTCCCCGGTAAGGTCTATTCAGGGGTACTGGAGAGGAAGGTCCCCCGGGTAGTTCAACCTCGGATTCAGGAGGAGCAATGTGGTTTTCGTCCTGGCCGTGGAACTGTGGACCAGCTCTACACCCTCAGCAGGGTCCTCGAGGGGGTCATGGGAATTTGCCCAACCAGTCCAGATGTGTTTTGTGGACCTGGAAAAGGCATTTGACCGTGTCCCTCTGGGATTCCTGTGGGGGGTCCTGCGGTAGTATGGGGTATCGAACCTCCTGATACGAGCTGTTCGTTCCCTGTATGACCGGAGTCAGAGTCTGGTCCGCATTGTCGGCAGAAAGTCAAAATCATTTCCGGTGAGGGTTGGACTCCGCCAGGGCTGCCCTTTGTTACCGATTCTGTTCATAACTTTTATGGACAGAATTTCTAGGCGCAGTCAGGGCGTTGAGGGGGTCCGGTTCGGGGGCCTCAGTATTGCATCACTGCTTTTTTCAGATGATGTGGTCCTGTTGGCTCCAACATACCGTGACCTTCAACTCTCACTGGATCGGTTCGCAGCCGAGTGTGAAGTGTCCGGAATGAGAATCAGCACCTCCAAATCCGAGTCCATGGTTCTCGACCGGAAAAAGGTGGAGTGCCTTCTCCGGGTTGGCGATGAGGTTCTGCCCCAGGTGGAGGAGTTCAAATACCTTGAGGTCTTGTCCACGAGTGAGGGGAGGATGGAGCGAGAGATCGACAGGCGGATTGGTGCGGCGTCTGCAGTGATGCGGAGCCTGCACCAGTCCGTCATTGTAGAAAGGGAGCTGAGCCAAAAAGCGAAGCCAAAATATTGCGGAAATATGATCGTTTCAGGCTCTTATTTATGCCATTTTTCGTGCACCTTATATTACAACTTGTCTCATTTAAATTCTTATTATTGTTCTTCAAAATAAGAGCATCTGTAATTCTGACGGAACTCAGGAAATAGTAAGAAACCCACAAAAATTGCCTACAAAATAAAATGTTCATCTAAAACAGATAATAGGGTTATTTACACTTACTTCACAGTTTTCATCTTTGGTACAAATGAGACATCTAACCATCTGACTCCATCCTTTTTATGATCAACGGTTCAGGGTCCAGGTGGTGGGGGTATGTACCAGCCAACATCCAGTTTCTTTTTGTAAAAACACCATGATTGACATAAAAAGTCAAGAAAGATATAATGAATAAATAAAAATGTATTGAGGATTTTTGGCGACATGCAAAACCTCCTCAGACTCCTCAGAAAGAACAGGTGCTGCTGTTTTCACCATATACTCTATGTGGTGTTGAGTGTTAAATCCTTGCAGATGTGGACCCCCAGATATTTGAAGCTGCTCACCCTCTCCACTCCCTGTCTTTGGATGAGCAGTGGCTGATGAGGGCTCCTCTCCTTCCTCATGTCCACTGTCATCTCCTTGGTTTTGTCTGTGTTAAGGGTAAGGTTGTTGTCCTAACACTAGGGATGGGCTATATGGACTAAAAAAATTATCCCGATAATTTCTGGTTTTTATCATGATTGCGATAAACGTCATGATGAATAAAAAACTATAAATAAATAAAACGATTCCCAACTTAAAGTGAAAAAAGGTTCCTTACAAACACAAATACATTTGAATACATCAACACATTAAAAAAGGCTACAACATCTGCTGACTCAAAGAGCTCATGAGCTGATATTTTAGAGAATATATCAGTGCATGCGGATCACTCTATTAGTGTTATTGTACAAAATTAATGTATTTCCTCACTTAAAATGAAATTTTTATCTAAAAAAAAAAAAAAGCACATGAAAAGCACAAATAACTCAATTGTAATCCTTGAATGCTTTTAAAATGAAACTGAGAGAATTTGAGACTGCCTCAGTTGTCTGTAATTGTTTTATTTGATTCTTATGTAATCCTGTCATTTTAATGTAATGTAAATGTATTTCTGTTCAGTGTTGTAACTTTGCTGCCTCTTGGCCAGGACTCCCTTGAAAAAGAGGTTTTTAATCTCAACGGGATTTTTTTTTCCTGGTTAAATAAAGGTTAAATAAATAAAAAAAAACAATCAGTGTTTTTACTGTTGCTGAATCTTGTTTCATTCATCTTATGAGTTACATAACATTATGGTTAATAAATAACTTTCTGATTTCCTGTAATTAAACCTGATCAAGCTGGAGATTTAATCATTCAGTATATCTATGTGTAATAATCTCAATATTTACATTAGTCTAATGGGACCAGCTTTGTCCTGTGAACACGTAAAATATAATTAAAAAAGATTGCGTTTCACAAGTTTGGACGGATGCATAGTGACATTAATATTATGCTAACGTTTATTTCACACAACATGTGAATTGTTTAGCTTTTATCCTTCCATACAAGTGTTAAATCTGACCATAAACAAATCGATTTCTCTCTGTGGCTTTATGACAGTAAGACGTGTTCTTTTTGTTTGGCCTGTTCCTTATATGCAGTGGTTAGCGTTAGCTCTTAGCCCAGTCTGTGTGTTGGTGGGTTAGCTTAGCATAGTTGGCTTTCGTTGAGTTTCCAGTTCATATTCATTGCTACGGGTTCATCTCTGTCCCCGTGTTTGTGGAACTTTGGGTGGACATGACGAAGGAACTTTTATAGGTTCACTTTGTTTGATGGTTATCAGGTCTTAACCAAGTAGCGGTCCATGATGTATCGCAGCTCGGCAGCTTCAGGTAGCCGTGACGAGCACCACCGTCTGTGGGTGTGAGAGCTGGGGGCGGGAGGTGTGATGCACACCGCTGGGGAGCTCCCGTAAACAACGTTCCGCTCCAGAGAATAATAAGTTGACAACATACAGGGGCAGTTTTGGCCTGTGGAACAAGGATTTTATGGGCATTCTTGGCTAAATTGAGGGACTAATGGAATTTATCATTTATATCGTGGGATGACTTATTCTTACCGGTGACGATAAATCATAAATGGTAAAATATCGCACATTCCTACCTCACACCAGTGTTAAGGCTCAAACATACTTGGGCGGACATCCTTTAACCTTGCATCCAGGTGTTACACGTTAAAAACATCCGATTTGGCTGGTATAGTGTTTTAAATATCAAGACAAAACAATGCAATTTTGCGACACAACAAACCATTAAAAAAAATACAACCTATTCTAAAAAAAAGGAAAATATATATAATACACTATAATACTATAATACACTATAATACTATAATACCTACATGTAGAAAACATGTACAGTGATTGTAAATGGTGTGTTTCAAATTTATTATAACTTTTTAACTTGTAACTTCATTTTTTTGGGCGGTGTAATTTTGCACCCCTCCTGCCAATGGTGACCTAGATGGCCGCCTAGGTTGCCTAACGGGAAGACCGGCCCTGGCTACAGGTGTGTATAGCGTACCGATATTATGGAGCAAGTGTCTGACTAACTCTGACCTAGTATCGTTATTGGGCTTAGAGACGCAAAATAAATGTCTCTGCAGGGTTTTTCTCTTGTTATAGCAACCATTAGCTTTACACTCCACCATTGTTTAGAAACTTAGAACAACGGAACACCGTTGCCTAGCAACAGCTACAGTAAAGAAGGATGTAACTTTGGAACTCACGTGTCATGTGGCATTCATTTGAGTTCCAGTCACAGATTGACATACACTGAACCTTTCACAAGGTACAAAACTAATCTTTGCGAATCTTTGCCAACAATTGTTATAAACTCTGAAAGCAAGATGTCTTACAACAGAAGAGGCCGCAACATCAGGTTCTCAGCCCGGCCATATAATGTTACAAACCATGGCCGATGGACAGAGCAGTACTACCGAGATGAAATAAAGCGGCTGAATGAAGTATTCATGATGGAAAGGAACAATGGCTGGAATGCACACTGTCATTTAGAGAGGATGGCTAGGGAACTGGAGCTAACCAAAGCTGAGGTTTTAAGACAGAAATACATGAAAAAAGTGTTAATAAAGAAGGAGAAGGAGGCAAGGGAAAATCTGGAACGGGTGGAGAGATACACTAACCCAGAAACTCTCAGCACCGTCAAAATGGCCAAGCAGATCCACGACATCAGACGGCAAAAGAAAAAGAAGGTCCTTCACAAGGAATACGAGGAACTTAAGGTAGCCTACATTGTTCACCAGGAAAGGTTTAGCAAAGAGCTGCAAATAGAGAGAGATCTGAACAAAGTTGTCCAGGAGAATATGGCCCATTGTCATGCAGAGCTTATCAGCCAACATGAGAGTGAGATCATGGCTCTAAAGCAGCAGATTGATGGTCTGCAGCATCAGCTGAAGAATGAGAACAAGGCTGGCACTGATAGAGTTTTTCCACCGGGCAGGAGCTGGAGCTAACTTGGAGCTAGCGCGTGTTTTGGCTCCGGGCCATTCTGTTTTCACCAGCATAGCTCCAGCTCTCGGAGCCAAAAACCGGGGCTACGCTGGCCCCACTTTAGCTTCTGGTCTACAGCTCAGCTCTGAAGTGGGCGGGTGGTAGGCGGGGTTATCCACGGTCCTCCAAAAACGAAAAGCAGCCATTTTTTTAAGCTGGTGAGCGGCTGGTCACGTTAGCGCAAATCCGACAAAAAACGTTTAAAAGTGAGTCCAAAGTAAGTCCAAGAAGATAGAGCAGTGGTCAGAGGAGGAGAACATTGTTTCCTGGTACTGTGGGAGTCTGAAGAGATTCAGGGGAAAGTGGACGGAGCCGCACGGACCGAACAGAACTACAGCCATGGGGGAGCTCGTCCTGTAGAACTGTTACTAATCCCGGTAAGTTTTTCATCCTGTTGTTAAACTACTACCAATATTAACTTGCTACAATATTCCCTCATCATTATGATGAACGTTACGTCTAATGTGGTGCAGGCTAGCCAGTTAGCCACTGGTTAGCTAGGAAACCATAACAATGCTTTAATATTCCTGAAAGCAGCAGTAATATATCATTAACCTGTATTCAGAACTTCCCGTATTGTTACATAATTGTCATGTAATAATATTACTGAACTATGTGGTAACAACGTTTCTGATCATTTCAGAGTTGGATTTGGAAGTTCATCTGTAGCTCAGCTCGTCTTCAACTCAGAACAAATCCAGTTAGATTTATTCATTCTATGCAAACATGTACAAGATTATCTGTTGGTCCATCCTAAAATATCATTTGTTTATGAACAAATGAAACTATTATTAAGAACTAATATAGTTTTCTATTCCTGGACAAAACCA
Source organism: Gouania willdenowi (assembly GCF_900634775.1). Taxonomy (NCBI): domain Eukaryota; kingdom Metazoa; phylum Chordata; class Actinopteri; order Blenniiformes; family Gobiesocidae; genus Gouania; species Gouania willdenowi. Next base: position 20,483,762 of record NC_041054.1, read on the forward strand.
GGCACATTTTAATCAAAAAGCACTGCACACTCTTTATTGTACAATTGTTTTACTATATTTGAGTTACTGTCTTGAAGTTTGGGGAAATACATACATGACGAACATCCAATCGTTATTCATAATGTAAAAAAGATCCATCAGACTCAGACATAACGCTGGATACAGAGAACACACACATGGATTATTGTTAAAAACACCAGATTTAAAACTCCAGATCACATCCAACTCAAAACTGTCCAAATGATTTATAAAACAAGTAAATGTTTACTTCCAAAAGGTTTGCAGAAAAGATTTTTAGAGAGAGATGGGGAAAATAATTTAAGAGAACTACCTTTCAAGATGAAATATGCTAGAACAACAGTCAAAAGAATGAGTATAACAATACCAGGGGTTAAATTATGGAACTGTGTAAGGGATGAAACAAAACAACATAAATCAGTTTAAAAAGTTTTTAAAATCATATGATGTTAGTAAGTATAAGAAAGCAACAATTTTACCAAGTACATGGCATATGTACATTCATGTGTAAGTACATATGTATATATGTTTGATGTGAATGTATAAACTGTATATAAAACTTGTGTAGAATATATAGTTAAAATAGTAATATAAGCTAAAAAATTTTTTGTGTGATTATCTAGAGAGCTTTGTTTAGTTTTGTTGTGATAAGGTAGGTTTGTATAAGCTTTGCTTCAACCTACACACTTTTGGCTTAAGGATTACACAATTGAGTGTTTGTTTTTGTATTTTCTGATTGTGGAGACTGCCAAAATAAATAATAAATTCAAATATTATTTTGAATGCTTCTATGCAGGGAAAAAAGGAGGATGATGTTAATGCAGATTTTCTTCCATGGAGCAGTCAGGGACACAGTTCATGGACCAGAACCAGCAGGACCAGAACTATGGCCATGGTCCATAACCTCCAGCTCATGATGAACTCCACAGCACTGGTGTTGATTCTGGAGTAGATAGAATCAGGCTTTGGCCCTTTCTAATAGAAAACCCACAATCATTTTTTAAGTAAATGTTAATATATATTGAGTTGATTTGAACATCTATTTTTACTTTGTGTAAATAAAGTTACTTATTTTGTATTCTACAAGGACTTTGTTCATTGTTTGTTGCCTACTTGTAAGCACACATGTATTTTATTTTTATTCAGATAATTTAATTACTCTTTACATCCACTTTGTTAGATAGAAACATAACCTGCTGTAACACACACTATTAGGTTTGTATTTTTTTTTATTTTGATACATTTATAGAATTGAGAAGTTCATACAATACTCACCTAATGAGTAGGACATTTAAATAGAATGCAATTAAGATTTCCTCAATTCAAAATGTATTGTAAAAAATCAAACATCAGCAATAGATATAAAACAATGGAGTCAATAAGGTGTTGTTGATCATTAATAACACAAGTTGAACAACATGATGAGGACACAAACGTTTTAATAAAGCATCCCTTCAGTCACACACAGTAAGTCCTTGTTCCAAATATATTAGAATGAAATGACATCAGGACTCCTTAGTTTGACACAAACTTGAGCTGATTCTGGTCGTATTGAGTCCCACCAACAGCATGGTCACGGATGTGCACAGTCAGCATTAAGAGCATCTATAATGATAAACAAACAAATCAAAATCAACTCTTTGCCTTTATCTGCTGTACTTATGCAGGCGTAGTTGAAGCTAAGTAGCTTAGCAAATGCTAACACGGTCATTGTTAAGCAATAAAACGTCTTTGATAATTACCTGTGTTCACAAATGTCGCAGATTCCTGTGACTCCAATGAAGATGGTTACATTTGTTCAGCAGAATCTATACATAGGATAAGATAGTATTCATACGATGTCAACAGTCAAAACATGGGCTTCATTATGACGCAAGTGCTCATGGGCAAACTGTTACGTAATCAGTGACGTACTGACATATTGTGGTGACGCAAGGACGTGGCTCCAACTTGCCGCTGCTGCGGTGGAAAACCAAACCGGTTCTTCAGCAAAACAGGAGGAGCTCTGAAGTACCTCGGGTACCAGCCCCAGCTCCAAAAAAAACCTCCGTGCTCTTGGTGGAAAAGCCCTATGAGGGGATAGCTGTGTAGGAGATGGCTTGATGAGAGAAGAACAACCTCTGGCCATCTAGTGGTCCTGTCGACCATGGTAAGGAGGTGAGTAAAGCCTTGGGAGGGGGGAATTGGACCCATCAAGTCCAGATGAACAGGCAAACCTTCTCTCAGAAAACAAAAATGGCTTGATGTGGCGATGTATTTTGTCCGCTGACATGGCACAAAGGCTGCCCAGCTCCTGATGTTCTTTCTAAGGCCTGGCCAGACAAACATTTCCCCCACTAGTACTACTACTTACGTATGGAAGTAAATCTGCGCCATTGGATTTTAAATTCAAATTTTTAGCACTGATTTTTTTTACATTGACTTTTTTAACATTGATTTTTTCTTTTTGCATCGAAAACAGACTTCAAATTTTAAAAGCCATCAAATTTCTAGCACTGAATTTGCTGGACATTGAATGATTTGATACAGGGATTGATTGCTTCTCCTTGGTTACCCGGATGTTAATATTTTGATCAAATAAGTAAACAAAATAATAATAAAAAAAAAAAATATATATATATATATATAAAAATGTAAATAACCTAACCAAACACTCTCTGCTTGGTTAGCCCGCTAACAGAGAGATATCCCGGATATACTTAACCAGCTTCGTAGTACGGGCCCAAAAAAAAAATAATTAAAATAATATTAAATATATAGATGAAAAAACGCATGAAAAAGGAGAAAAAAATGATTTTTTTAAATTAGCAACTTTCTGTGTAGAGTATGCAGGTTCTCCTCTTGCTTGCTTGGGTTTTCTCCGGACACTCCGGTTTCTCCCAGCAATGGGAATTGATAAGAGTTTAACAATTCTGATTCCATTTTCGATTCTGCTTAATGGTCTGGTTCTGTTTCAATTCTCTTGTCAATTCTCATTTAAAAAATAAATAAAATAAAATATCCTTAATTCAGATTTTATCAAGCAACAACATAACATATATCTTAACTCGATGATCTTGATTTTGGTTCTGTGTTGATGACTTCACCCAGAGGGAGGGGCCGTGGGGTCCTCTGGGGTTTTGGTGAAACTGCTTGGGTCAGATGGGAGTGAATTTGAACAGTAGTGGCTGTTTCAGTCTCCCTAAATGGTGACCAATCCCCTGTTGGCTCTCTCATGGTTGCCATGGTAGCCGTGGTAACTATTGAGCATGGCCTGGTGACAACAGGGGGTGAAATGGGGGAAGGGGTGCCGGGGGGGCTTTGGGCTCGGAGGTGGGCCCTTGCCACCTCTGTTACGGCCCTAGAGTCAGCTGAAATGTGCACCTCAGCCCTGGTGGTGATGGTGGGACATGGTTGGGCTGTGAGAGGGCCCTTTCTGGTGGTGAGGAGACCCTGTCTCCCCCTCTTTTACCTCCTCCTGCTGCTCATCCACATCTTCTACATGAGATATGATGAGAGCTTCCACCTTCTCCAGAGTCTCATCCTGTAAACATATCCCCAGGTTACGTCTAGCCCAGGATGAGGCTGTCTGGAAGGGGTCTCGCCAGTCTGCTGTGGGCATGCCCAGGAGGGCTTCAAACTCAGCCTCCATGGCCACCGTGTAGTGGTCCTAGAGGATGAGCATGGTGGTGTGTTCCCAATAATCAATGTTTGTGCTATGTTACAGGGGCTGGCAGGGTTAATTAAGGTGGACAAATGATTAGTCAACCTCTATATTGTGGGAGGGGGCTTAGAGGCTGAAACATTCTTTAGATGGTTGGCCAGTTTTATAATTTTTTAAATAACACACACTTTTACCGCAAAATCTGGGTCATCAGACTGGTGTTTATCATCCCTGGTGTTGTGGGTAGGCCTGGGTCGATAACAGATTTTGCTGGATGATATATTGTCCCAGAAATTATTGCTGATAAACGATATTATTGTCGACATTTTTTAGACCAAATTAACCACTAATGGAATGATAACATATCATAATAATGCAAGAACACCCTTTCAAATGCAATCAACTTGTATTTCTCATTAGCATTTTTTACCTTTGTAACTGGAATGTCAAGAACTTTTAAATATCTTAAACAATTAAAATGGTTTGATTTACCTAAATCTAAGATTGCCTGGCGGTGGTATACTATTTTAGAGTAATTACGCTGAAAGTTCACTGAGAAATTATTAGAACTGAGTTATCTGCTGTTTAATATCCGTTGCTAACACTAGCCTCTGCAGCTGTCAGGCGTGCCACCAAATATGCATGAATATGGCAATATATCAAGTTCATTTTCATTCAAAAAATTGTGGCTAAAAGCCTGGCTCTCTGTAGCCACGTGTAGCGTGAAGGCGCCCGGTCCGTGTGACGCAAGCATAGGCTGTTATAGACGCGGTCTGTTTGTCACGCACTTTTCTCTCGCACATCAAACACACACAGATGCGCAGTGTGGGCTTGAGACAGTGGATCTATTGACATTGAATAGGCAATGACAATAGCGCAAACAGTTTACTGTACATCACAGTTATGAATTTGAACTTAAAAAGAAGCACTGTCCTTGAATACTGGCGATAATGTTGACGTGCAGGTTGGGCCTGACAGGCATGTAGGTTTCTTCTGTTTTTTCTCCCTGTCTTGCAGGGACGAACGAGGGATTAGAGCCACCTGGTCAGGAGCTGCTGGGCTGCTGATTGGACTCCTCTGTTGTGGCTGCACCAATCATCTCTGGAGCCAGTCTTGACCAAGGTCTGCCAGATTGTCCTTCTCTGTCTCGACACTGCATGAGCTGGTATAGAAAATGTTTGTTGTTCATTGTAAGGAGGTATGGGATTCAGGCAAGTTGGGTACTAGGTACTATTTTATAATTTATGATTTATCGTCAAAAATTTTCTAACCGGTAAGAATAAGTCATCTCACGATATAAATGATAAATTCCATTTGTCCCTCAATTTAGCCAAGAATGCCCATAAAATCCTTATTCCACAGGCCAAAACTGCCTCTGTATGTTGTCAATTTATTATTCTCTGGATTGAAACGTTGTTTACGGGGGCTCCGCGGCCGCGGTGTGCATCACACCTCCCACACCCAGCTCTCACACCCACAGACGGTGGTGCTCGTCACGGCTACCTGAAGCTGCCGATCTGCGATACATCATGGACCGCTACTTGGTTAAGACCAGATAACCATCAAACAAAGTGAACCAATCCAAGTTCCTCCATCATGTCCACCCAAAGTTCCACAAACACGAGGACAGAGATGAACCCTTAGCAATGATTATGAACTGGAAACTCAACTAAAGCTAACTATGCTAAGCTAACCCACTGACGCACAGACTGGGCTAAGAGCTAACGCTAACCACTGCATATAAGGAACAGGCCAAATAAAAAGAACACGTCTTACTGTCATAAAGCCACAGAGAGAAATCGATTTGTTTATGGTCAGATTTAACACTTGTATGGAGAATAAAAGCTAAACATGTCACACGTGTGAAATAAATGTTAGCATAATATTAATGTCACTATGCATCCGTCCAAACTTGTGAAACGCAATATTTTTTAATTATATTTCACGTGTTCACAAAGCTGGTCCCTTAAGACTAATGTAACTATTGATATTATTACACATAAATATACTGAATGATTAAATCTTCAGCTTGATCAGGTTTAATTATAGGAAATCAGAAAGTTATTTATTAACCATAACGTTATGTAACTCATAAGATGAATGAAACAACAGTAAAACACTGATGGAGTTATTTGTGCTTTTCATGTGCTTTTTTTTGTTTAGAAAATAATTTTATTTTGAGTGAGGTAATTAATTAATTTCGTACAATAACACTAATAGAGTGATTCACATGCACTGATTTTTAGTGTGTTGATGCATTCAAATGTATTTGTTTTTGTAAGGAACCTGTTTACACTTTAAGTTGGGATTTGTTTTATTTATTTTTTAGTTTTTTATTTATCCTGATGTTAATCGTTAAAGTGATAAATACCAGAAATTATCGGGATCATTTTTGTAGTCCACATCGCCCATCCCTATTGGGTACTCTACATTTGCAGCACGTAGATAACTTGGTGTCATACACATTAGATAAGAGGTTGGTGCCACCCGCTCTACTTTAACTAAAACTCTTTTTGTAGATTAGTTAGTCAGCCTTTTTAGGTTCTTTTTGTTTTTGCTGAAATTAGAGAAGTTGATAGGCTGGGGTTTTGTTAATATTTCCAGCCTTCCCCCTCAGTTTGCCTGGGTGCCAGGCTCCAGGTTAAAAAATCATTGTTCCCCCTTCATTGGAGTAAAAAAATAAATAAATAAATGAATAAATATATATATATATATATAAATATATATGTGTGTAAAATCATTCCTGTCCCCCACATATTGGTCCATTATTAACCTCTCACCTTTTAATAGCACAATACCACTATTATTATATATTATACAGGTAATATCACACACACACACACTTAATGTATTATAAAGTATATGATTTGTAAATACTGTCTAAGGCATTTTTTCTGCAATTGTCTTTGTGTTGTATGTGGAAAAAAATAAAACAAAAAGATTATTTTGATAAAGGAAAAAAAAATTGATTTTGGTTTTAAAGTGAATACTTTACAGTTGCACTGCTGTTGCTTTTCTGATACACCAACCTTGTTATTTACCCCATGTTTATTGAAATTACAGAAGACGACCAACACATAGTGAGCAACCCTGTGCACCAACGAGGGAAACAGATTCATTATTAACCGTAATGATTCAGTGTACTGGGAATGGGAGCATAATAGAAGGAACCTGCGGAGAATGAGTGTCCCTGCACAGCTTCACATCATACAGTATCACTTATTCACTCACAGTGTTGCATCACATTTATCCATATTTCAGCTGAATCTTGATGCCACGTATAGAGTTTTTTGGAATAGCATTAAAAAAAAAAAATCCATTGGTAGTTTGATGATCAGCAGATAATACACAACGTGTGACCCATTTATAATTGATGCAAAAGCACCTCCAGTCTTCCATGCACTTTATAAGACTACATACAACATATCGTCAAATGTGTGTTCATGTGTACAATTTGTCATGTTTTAATACATGATGACTGCATTACTCTTTGCACTTTTGAACAGCTGAGTCATGTTAGTTTAAACAGTACAGATCATATTGTATCCACAGTGCAACTCACAGTGTCTGCTGAAGGCCAAACTCAAACTCACATGCAGACATACAGTACATGCACACACACTATCAAGGATAGATAACAGTGGCACCCAACCTTCCTCATAATATACACGTCTTCATCATCCTCCAACGTCTCCACTGTTGGGAGCATCTGACTCCCTCCTCTTCTTTCTTTCAAGGTTGGGACTTTTCTCATATCTGTATAAAGTTTAAGCTATTAAAACTGTTAGTCTGTCTTGCTTTTCCTCTGGCCGGAGGAAGAACCTTTTTTGACCATCCTGCTTTGTTGCTGGCCGCCCTTCCAATACAGAATGGGACATTCTCCTTTTTTGTACTCTTTTTCATTTAGTTTTATAATAAATCCTTTTTATATAAAATCATCATGCTTCGACTGGACTCCATCATTCAACCAGAGCAATAAATCATGTCTCCAAATAAGGTCAACCGCAAATTTGGCGTCACGAACAGGATACGGATTGTTTACGAGGGTATCGGTCAAAAATGTCTAAATGTAAACTTGGTTGAGGCTGCAGTCCTCAATCTCCATCTCAATTTTCCTGAAATTGAGTAAAAACAAAAGAGTAAAAGAATAATCGTTCAGAAATAACAAAGAAGAAAACGTGCAAGCTCAAAAAAAATCATGGCCAAGAAAAGAATAAAAAATGAAAACTTAAGCTCCAAAAGCTGAGGCAGCACAAAAGAGGGCTCTTTCTTCAACGGATATAACCATATCTTGCATTGTGGGTGGCCTCCCCTCAACAAGAAAATAAAAGGAAAGAAAAGCAAACAAAACCCTTTTGTTTGTATTTCTCATAAAGGCAAAAGCAGTGTAAATAAATGAGCAATATAATGAATAAAAGCAAAGATAGATGATGGGCACACATGGTCTCATGTGACAAACAAAAGGGTTCTGTGTGAAGTTATGGTGGTCTTGTGTTTCAGCTAATAGTGATGAACTTGAGTGTGTGACTATATGTCTGGTCTGTCTGCTTAGAGCACACCTTCTTTTAAGTGTATCTCAAAGCGTGTCAGAGAATGAATGAAAAAATAATCTAGCGTATAGTCAGAAAACAGAGGGGTTGGTATTGTCCTATCGAAGGAGAAGCTTGTTGGCTATTTGCTAATTGTCGTCCCCCCCCCCATGCCAAAGTTCAAGGCTAAAGTGAGCTAGCGATACCACCAACGGCTGTGGTGGACTAATTATGGCTTGGTATCCTCGTGGCTTGTGAAACAAGGTCTTTTTTTTTTTTTTTTTTTTTTTTTTTTTTGGTGAAGGTGTTCCAACAGACATGTGATCAGAGTCTGCAGTTGCTGCCGCATCGTTCAGGCAGTAATCGTGGCATCCCACTCATTGGTGGGGGGAGTGTCCAACCAACTCCAACGCCCACAGGTTCTCAGTCTTTGATGATGGGGCGGGATGTGTTAATCCCAGCATTGGCCCATTCCATAGACGATGAAGTGTTGACTTTGGACTGAGCGAGTTATTTCGCTACAGCATTCCTTTGCTGAATGGGAGAGTTGAGTCCTTTGATTGTCGATTTCCTTCTGAAGCTTGGTCCTTTGAATGATGTTGACATTTCATTAGCATAAAAGTTGAAGGTGATTTCATTCATTAAGAGCTTTCATTGATAATGTCGTTTCTTCAGGGAAAACCGCAAAGCCAACAGAAACTAACAATAAAATAATAAAAAAAATTATAGTGATGATAAACAGTAATATTAAAATAAAATGAAATACTGTAATCATCTGTGTGTGTGTGTGTTTTAGTGTGTGTTGTTCATACATAATTGAAAGTGGACCCCAAATATATCAAAAAATTAAATTAAATGAAATTTTAAATAAATAAAAAAATAGTGTTTGTGTTGCAGTGGCTTAGCACTATTCTGTAGGCAGAGGGAAAGGTGAGAAACCACAACGTTGTGGCAGTGTGTGTGTGTGTGTGTGTGGGTGTGTGTATAAATCAGCTCTCTGTGTCTCTCTCTCTCTCTCTGTGTGTGTGTGTGTGGCTTTCTTTCTGTGTGTGTGTGTGTGTGTGTGTGTGTGCGTGTGTTTTTCTCCGTGGGGGACAACACACGCCCGTACGTTCAGCTGAGAGAAAGCCGAAAATGCACAGAAAACAGAGCAGCTAACACATGTCCAAAATGAAAGCATTAAAGCCAAACAACCAAAGGGAGAAATCTGATTTCATTCACAGGTTTAAACAAAATAAAAAAACAAAGAATAAAAAAAGCAAAACTCACCGAAAGCTTGCCGGTTTCATGATCCGAGTTCACATCATACCGAAATTGTAGACGCGCATGCATATATTATTTGTTTAGTGGATTCTTCATCATATTTAAGAACTCTTATCCAATAATATCCCACTGATATCTTCATCTGTCTGTTTGATCCTCATTATTAGTGTTTTACTCCCTGTACTCTTCACTACAGTTTATTGGATTAGGTTAGGGTTGGGGTTTTAATCTATTTTGATGTCGATACAGAGGTGAACTCGGTACATGGCACCGGGGTGTTTCGGAAACTTTGGTTGCCTGTCTATCCTATGGTCAGGACCTCACAGGCTGTCCGTGGAGGTGCCCGAACAAAACCAAAGTAAATAATGACCGGCCGTCCTAGATGCCTGAACAAAAATATCCGGAGCCCAAAGAAAAACATAGGGAACTTATAATATTTAAAAGCAAAGAACTTCAACCATTTGAGCCTTTCCCATGTTTGTCTTTTTACTGTGTCAAAACACAGAACATCTGAAGGAGGAGAAAACCTCCAGATGAAATCAATACAATACTTGACTGGTCACCTGTCTATCAACACAGAGCGAATATATATATATAAAAAAAAAAAACTCTTCCTCACCCTCCGCGGGCGGTCTCTTTTTTGCTTCAAGCTCGGGTCCTCTACCAGAGGCCTGGGAGCTTGAGGGTTCTGCACAGTATCTTTGCTGTTCCTAGAACTGCACTTTTCTGGACCGAGATGTCTGATGTATTTCCTGGGATCTGCTGGAGCCACTCCTCCAGTTTGGGGGTCACTGCCCCGAGTACCCCAATCACCACGGGCACCACTGATGCTTTCAACCTCCAGGTTTTCTCCAACTCTTCTCTGAGCCCCTGGTATTTCTCTAGTTTCTCGTGTTCCTTTTTCCTGATGTTGAAGTCGCTTGGTATTGCTATGTCGACCACAACGGCTTTCCTCTGCTCTTTGTCCACCCCCACAATGTCTGGTTGGTTCGCCATTACCATTCTGTCCGTCTGTATCTGGAAGTCCCACAGGATCTTGGCTTGGTCATTCTCTACCACGTTTGGAGGTGTTTCCCACTCTGACCTTGGGGTTTCCAGCCCATACTCTGCACAGATGTTCCTGTACACTATACCAGCCACTTGGTTATGGCGCTCCATGTAAGCTTTCTCTGCCAGCATCAGTTATGTGCTGGATTGTCTCATTGGCCTCTTTGCACAGTCTACACCTGGGGTCTTGTCTGGTGTGGTAGATCTGAGCCTCTATTGCTCTGGTGCTCAAGGCCTGCTCCTGTGCAGCCATGATGAGTGCCTCTGTGCTGTCCTTTAGTCCGGCTCTGTCTAGCCATTGGTAGGATTTCTTGATATCCGCCACTTCAGTTATGTTTCGGTGGTACATCCCGTGTAGGGGCTTGTCCTCCCATGACGGAACCTCCAGCACCTCATCTTTTGTTCCCCATTGTCTGAGACATTCACTGAGCACGTCATCTGTTGGAGCCTTGTCCTTGATGTACTTATGGATCTTGGATGTTTCATCCTGGATAGTAGCTCTCACACTCACTAGTCCTCGGCCTCCTTCCTTCCGGCTAGCGTACAGTCTCAGAGTGCTGGATTTGGGGTGGAACCCTCCGTGCATGGTTAGGAGCTTTTTTCTGTCTTAACATCTGTGGTCTGTATCGCATCCTTTGGCCAGCTTATTATTCCTGCAGGGTATCTGATTACTGGCAGGGTGTAGCTGTTTATTGCCCGGGTCTTGTTCTTGCCATTGAGCTGGCTTCTTAGGACCTGTCTTACTCGTTGGAGGTATTTGGCTGTAGCCGCTTTCCTTGTCACCTCTTCGAGGTTGCCATTTGCTTGTGGGATTCCGAGGTACTTGTAGCTGTCCTCAATGTCTACTATTATTCCTTCTGGGAGTGAGTCCCCCTCTGTGTGGACCACCTTCCCTCTCTTAGTCACCATCCGACCACACTTCTCTAGTCCGAATGACATCCCAAGGTCTGCACTGTATATCCGGGTGGTATGGATCAGTGAGTCGATGTCTCGCTCATTCTTAGCGTACAGCTTGATGTCATCCATGTAGAGGAGGTGACTGATGGTGGCCCCGTTCCTGAGTCGGTATCCATAGCCAGTCTTGTTGATTATTTGGCTGAGGGGGTTCAGACCTATGCAGAACAGCAGTGGGGACAGGGCGTCTCTTTGGAATATGCCACATTTGATGGAGACTTGTGCAAGTGGCTTGCCATTGGCTTCAAGGGTGGTTTTCCACAGCCTCATCGAGTTTGCAATGAAGGTTCTTAGAGTCCTGTTGATGTTGTATAGCTCCAGGCATTTAATGATCCAAGTATGTGGCATTGAGTCATAGGCCTTCTTGTAATCAATCCAGGCAGTGCTCAGGTTAGTATGTCGGGTTCTACAGTCTCGAGCGACTGTTCTGTCTACCAGGAGCTGGTGTTTGGCACCTCTGGTATCTTTACCGATTCCCTTCTGAGCTCTGCTCATGTATTGATCCATGTGCCCGCTTATCTTAGCCGCTATGAGCTTCCACGTTGTGGAGAGGTAGGTTATTGGACGATAGTTGGATGGGACTGTACCCTTTGAGGGATCCTTCAGGATCAGGATTGTGCGCCCTTCGGTTAACCATTCAGGGTGATTCCCATCTCTCAGCAGTTGGTTCATTTGTGCTGCCAAGCTCTCATGGAGTGCCGTGAGTTTCTTAAGCCAGTAGGCGTGTATCATGTCAGGGCCTTGTGCTGTCCAGTTTTTCATACCTGAGGCTCTTTCTTGGATGTCTGCCATTGTGATGGTAACTGGATTCTGTTCAGAGAGGTTGCTGTGGTCCTCTCTCAGAGCCACCAACCACTGTGCATCACTGTTGTGTGCTGCCTCCTTCTCCCATATGCCTTTCCAGTACGGTTCACTTTCCAGCCTTGGTGGGTCTGCTCTGTTATTGTTACCCTGCCACTGAGCGTTCACTTTCGCTGGTTGAGTTGCGAACAGACGATTTACTTGTCTGGCTTCGTTGTCTCTCGTGTATCTCTTTAGGCGGCTGGCCAAGGCTTGGAGCCTTTGTTTGGCAATTTCCAGTGCTTCAGGTATGGGCATCTGGCTGTACCTTTTGGGTACTTGCTTTTTCATTGCACCTTTCAAGGCCTATATATATATATATATATATATATTAAAAGAAAAAAAAAAGCATATTTACCTTATTTGTCCGAATTGGTGTTTGAAGATGAACCGATGATTCGTGGTCCAGTCTCTGTCCAGGAGGCAGACCACCGCGGGGCACACTCGGAGTCCCATGCCAAAACCTGTCTTTGGGTTTTTAGCGCGTCTGCTCTCCGGTATTGGTCCGCGGCAGAAGTCCCCCCAGAGCAGAAGATGGATCCTGTTCGTGATCGCCAATTTGTCACGGCAAATTTGCGGTTGACCTCATTTGGAGACATCATTTATTGCTCTGGTTGAATGATGGAGTCCAGTCGAAGCATGATGATTTTATATAAAAAAGGATTTATTATAAAACTAAATGAAAAGGAGAACAAAAAAGGAGAATGTCCCATTCTGTATAGGAAGGGCGGCCAGCAACAAAGCAGGATGGTCAAAAAAGGTTCTTCCTCTGGCCAGAGGGAACAATAACAATAATCTATTTGTGTGTTCTCTGTATCCTGTGTTATTTATCAGTCTGATGGATCTTTTTTTGCATTATGAATAATGGTTGGATGTTCATATTATTGATGAGAGAATATTGCAGCAAGTGAATATTGGTAGTAATTTAACAACAGGGTGAAATAAAACTTACCATTAGTAACAGTTCTACAGGACGAGCTCCTCCATGGCTGTAGTTCGGTTTGGTCCATGGGGCTTCGTCTACTTCCTCTGAATCTCTTCAGACACCCACAGTACCAGGAAACAATGTTCTCCTCCTCTGACCACTGCTCTGTCTTCTTTGACTCACTTTGGACTCACTTTTAAATGTTTTTTGTCGGATTTGCGCTAACGTGACCAGCCGCTCGCCAGCTTAAAAAAATGGCTGCTTTTTGTTTTTGGAGGACCGTCGATAACCCCGCCCACTTCAGAGCTGAGCTGTAGCCCAGAAGCTATGTGGGACCAGCGTAGCCGAGGTCTTTGGCTCCGAGAGCTGGAGCTATGTTGGTGGAAACAGAATGGCCCGGAGCCAAAACACGCGCTAGCTCCAAGTTAGCTCCAGCTCCTGCCCGGTAGAAAAGCCCTATCAGGGAGCTGTCAAAAACCTTGCCTAAGCTCTTGACCGGCTTCTCTGTGATGGTTGGGATGGCTGTGCCTGTGATGTTGAAACAAAACTTGTCCTCTACCTTCCCTTTTCTCAGCACCATGGACCTTGACTTGGCTGGTTTGAATCGCATCCAGGCCCAATCCATCACCTTTTCGAGTCCCTTCAGAATCCACCGGCAGCCTGAGACTGATTCCGTCATAACTGTGAGGTCATCCATGAACGCCCTAATGGGGGGTTGCCGCTGTCTGGATTTCGATAGGGGTCCTCTGCACTCTGGCTCAACAGACTTAATGAGTATGTTCATGGCTAGGGAAAATAGTGTCACAGAGATAGTGCACCCTGTGATAATGTCAAGATGGCCAAGCAGATCCACGACACCAGACGGCAAAAGAAAAAGGAATACGAGGAACTTAAGGTAGCCTACATTGTTCACCAGGAAAGGTTTAGCAAAGAGCTGCAGATGAAGAGAGATCTGAACAAAGTTGTCCAGGAAGATATGGCCCATTGTCATGCAGAGCTGATGAGCCAACATGAGAGTGAGATCATGGCTCTAAAGCAGCAGATTGATGGTCTGCAGCATCAGCTGAAGAATGAGAACAAGGCTGACACCGAGGGGATAGCTGAGCAGGAGTGGGCTTGGTAAACAATGGAGAAGGAGTTAACAAAAGAGGACTTCCAGCAGGAGGTGGGCAATCTAATTCAGAACACATTCACCAACACCTCCCCGAGTGTCACTGCAGAGCTTCACACTCAGTCCATCTCAACATCCATATCTAATGTCACCCACACAGAAGAAGAAATATGTGATGGAAACCTCTCAGACACAACAAAGTGATCATTCTGGCAAAAGACAAGTTCGTTCTTGAAGAGAAAGAAGTGAAAAGAGCAATAAACATTACTTTTAAGTTTATTTGAATGCTAATTGTTGATGAAGCGCTCTAAACCAAAAAGAATGAGCCCACACACATTTCTAACTATTGCAATTTTTGTACTGCTGTTCTTGACGTAAATTTCTCACGCAATTCTGCGGACGTGATGTCAACGGCTTGGAAATAAATCGTAAATAAAGAAGAAGACAGTTTGGAGACTGAAAGAAGACATGCACAGTGGACCAAACTGCTGTTTGGTTCCACGGATGCATGCAGAGGAATGTGCACAGGTCTTACAGGAAACAGTCACGACCGTGTAACAGTTGCAGTGAGGATCAGACCACACTTTTTTGTTTGAGTCCGACCCAACAGTGAAAACCTCATTTTTTATCTCAAAAAATTACATATTTGCATTTGTTTTAGTGGTAAGCACCAATTTTATTAACAAACAACTGATAATGTCAACATCAGATCAGTGCACGGATAACAAGCGAATGTGCTCTGGCAGCGCTCTTCCTGTTCCTCCTTGCACAAAGGAGGAGGTAGCAGTCCTACTGCTGGGTTGATACCCTTCTACGCCCCCCTCCACGTCTCCTGGTGTACTGGCATGTCTCCTGGTGTCTCCTCCATGCTCTGGACACCTGGACAATGTGTTAGGAGACACAACAAACCTTCTTGCCACAGCTCGCATTGATGAACTATCTTGGATTAGCAGCACCACCTGAGTGACTTCAACGGATTGTAGACACCGCCTCATGGTACCTACAGGGTGGGACACTGATAAAAGCAAATGTGACAGCCAGAATGGATGAGAGCAGAGAAATGGTCTGTGGACACCACCTGCAGAATCACTCCTTTATGGCGGCCGTAGCTCAGTCCTTCTTCTCCTCTTGCTTGCTTGGGTTTCCGCCGCGTCCTCCGGTTTCTCCCACCAACTTATCCCGATAATTTCTGGTTTTTATCACGATTGCGATAAACGTCATGATAAATAAAAAAACTATTGTTACAGTGAAATTCACGGTTACCTCGTTTTTGACTTGAAAACACACTCTGCGGTGATAAATGATGAAGACCAGACAGGAGAGATGATGAAGTATTAAAAATGATTTAATCTAAACTAAACAAAAAGGTTCAAAGCGGGATAGACAAAGAAGTGGTCTCCTCTGGCCAGAGGAGAGGCGCGAAGAAGGGACCAAAAGTTCCTTTCACACACATTTATACCCCACTGTCCCACCTCCCCCCTTCCACAGATAATAAAGAAGAAACCAGGGGGGGAAGGTCAGTCTGCCGGAGGTGACACCTCCGATGTCGGGGTGAAAGTTAGATGTGTGTGTTTGTGGGTGTGTGAGTGAGTGTGTATGTATGTGTGTATGTGTATATGATGTATGTGTGTGTGTATGTGATGTCTGGGGTGGGTTTGGACGTGCTCTGGCCTTGGAGATTAAACTGAGGCCAACTGACATTCCTTTAGAGAAGCTGTATTATGGGAGTATGGGCCCACTGACTTTGCAGGAAGAGGAAAAGACATCAGACAGGCGTGGAAAGTTACAAATTGGGGTATTAAGTTGAATGAGATCAAAAAGCAAATATATGAGTATACATAATTAATCAATTTTGCCACCACACTATAAATAAATAAAACAATTCCCAACTTAAAGTGAAAAAAGGTTCCTTACAAACGCAAATACATTTGAATACATCAACACATTAAAAAAGGCTACAATATCTGCTGACTCAAAGAGCTCAATAGCTGATATTTTATAGAATATATCAGTGCATGCGGATCACTCTATTAGTGTTATTGTACAAAATTAATGTATTTCCTCACTTAAAATGAAATTTTTATCTAAAAAAAACAAAAGCACATGAAAAGCACAAATAACTCCATGAGTGTTTTTACTGTTGCTGAATCTTGTTTCATTCATCTTATGAGTTACATAACGTTATGGTTAATAAATAACTTTCTGATTTCCTGTAATTAAACCTGATCAAGCTGAAGATTTAATCATTCAGTATATCTATGTGTAATAATCTCAATAGTTACATTAGTCTAATGGGACCAGCTTTGTCTTGTGAACACGTAAAATATAATTAAAAAAGATTGTGTTTCACAAGTTTGGACGGATGCATAGTGACATTAATATTATGCTAACGTTTATTTCACACAACATGTGACATGTTTAGCTTTTATCCTTCCATACAAGTGTTAAATCTGACCATAAACAAATCGATTTCTCTTTGTGGCTTTATGACAGTAAGACGTGTTCTTTTTATTTGGCCTGTTCGTTATATGCAGTGGTTAGCGTTAGCTCTTAGCCCAGTCTGTGCGTCGGTGGGCTAGCTTAGCATAGTTGGCTTTAGTTGAGTTTCTAGTTCATAATCATTGCTATGAGTTCGTCTCTGTCCCCGTGTTTGTGGAACTTTGGGTGGACATGATGAAGGAACTTGTATTGGTTCACTTTGTTTGATGGTTATCAGGTCTTAACCAAGTAGCGGTCCATGATGTATCGCAGCTCGGCAGCTTCAGGTAGCCGTGACGAGCACCACCGTCTGAGGGTGTGAGAGCTGGGGGCGGGAGGCGTGGTTCACACCGCTGCGGAGCTCCCGTAAACAACGTTCCGCTCCAGAGAATAATAAGTTGACAACATACAGGGGCAGTTTTGGCCTGTGGAACAAGGATTTTATGGGCATTCTTGGCTAAATTGAGGGACAAATGGAATTTATCATTTATATCGTGGGATGACATATTCTTACCGGTGAGAATATTTTTGACGACTAATCATAAATGGTAAAATATCGCATATTCCTACCTCACACCAGTGTTAAGGCTCAAACATACTGAGGCGGACATCCTTTAACCTTGCATCCAGGTGTTACACGTTAAAAACATCAGATTGGGCTGGTATAGTGTTTTAAATATCAAGACAAAACAATGCAATTTTGCTACACAACAAGCCATTAAAAAAAATACATCCTATTCTAAAAAATAAGAATATATATAAAACACTATAATACACTATAATTCACTATAATACTATAATACACTATAATACTATAATACATACAGGTAGAAAACATGTACAGTGATTGTAAATGGTGTGTTTCAAATTTATTACAACTTTTTAACTTGTAACTTCATTTTTTTGGGCGGTGCAATTTTGCACCCCTCCTGCCGATGGTGACCTAGATGACCGCCTAGGTTGCCTAACGGGAAGGCCAGCCCTGGCTACAGGTGTGTATCCCGTACCAATATTATGGAGCAAGTGTCTGACTAACTCTGACCTAGTATCGTTATTGGGCTTAGAGACGCAAAATAAATGTTTCTGCAGGGTTTTTCTCTTGTTATAGCAACCATTAGCTTTACACTCGACCATTGTTTAGAAACTTAGAACAACGGAACACCGTTGCCTAGCAACAGCTATAGTAAAGAACTCACATGTCATGTGGCTTTCATTTGAGTTCCATTCACAGATTGACATACACTGAACCTTTCACAAGGTAAAAAACTAATCTTTGTGATACTTTGCCAAGAATTGTTTTGAACTCTGAAACCAAGATGTCACACAACAGAAGAGGCCACAACAACAGGTTCTTAGCCCGGCCATATAATGATACAAACCATGGCCGATGGACAGAGCAGGACTACCGAGATGAAATAAAGCGGCTGAATGAAGTTATTATGATGGAAAGTAACAATGGCTGGAATGCACATTGTCATTCACAGAGGATGGCTAGGGAACTGGAGCTAACCAAAGCTGAGGTTTCACGACAGAAACACTTGAAAGAAGTGTTCATAAAGAAGGAGAAGGAGGCAAGGGAAAATCTAGAACGGGTGGAGAGATACACACACCCAGAAACTCTCAGCACCGTCAAGATGGCTAAGCAGATCCACGACACCAGACGGCAAAAGAAAAAGAAGGTCCTTCACAAGGAATACGAGGAACTAAAAGTCGCCTACATTGTTCATCAGGAAAAGTTTAGCAAAGAGCTGCAGATGGAGAGAGATCTGAACAAAGTTGTCCAGGAGGATATGGCCCATTGTCATGCAGAGCTTATCAACCAACATGAGAGTGAGATCATGGCTCTAAAGCAGCAGATTGATGGTCTGCAGCATCAGCTGAAGAATGAGAACAAGGCTGACTCCAAGGGGATAGCTGAGCCGGAGATGGCTTGATGAGAGAAGAACAACCGTGGGCGACCGTGGCTCATGTGGGAGTGGGTCGTCTTCTGATCGAGAGGTTTGGGGTTCGATCCCAGTACCTGACTATGTGTCGAAGTGTTCTTGGGCAAGACACTGAACCCTAAGTTGCTCCCAGTGGTCGACTAGCGCCTTGCATGGCAGTCCTGTCCCTCTGGTGTGTGAATGTGAGAGTGATTGGGTGAATGAGCTGATATGTAAAGCGCTTTGAGACTGCTTCAGTGTGGTGATAAAGCTCTATATAAAATCAAGTCCATTTACCATTTCTGTATAAATGTATGGTTTCGAGAGACAAGGCGTCATAATGATGGATTCATTCAGTGTAGGACATCACTGAAGGCCTAGGTGTGAAATGCATGGCACACCACTGGTAAGGAGGTGAGTAAAGCCTTGTGAGGGGGTAATTGGACCCATCAAGTCCAGATGAACAGGCAAACCTCTCAGAAAACAAAAATGGCTAGATGTGGCGATGTATTTTGTCCGCTGACATGGCACAAAGGCTGCCCAGCTCCTGATGTTCTTTCTAAGGCCTGGCCAGACAAACATTTCCCCCACTAGTACTACTACTTACGTATTGGAAGTAAATCTGTGCCATTGGATTTTTAATTAAAATTTTTAGCACTGAATCATTGATTTTTTTCTTTTTGCATCTAAATCAGACTTCAAATTTTAAAAGCCATCACATTTCTAGGACTGAATTTGCTGGACATTGGATGATTTGATACAGGGATCGATTGAAAAAATAAATAAATAAATAAATAATATTAAATAAATAGATGAAAAAATGCATGAAAAAGGAGAAAAAAATAATATTTTATTTTAGCAACTTTCTGTGTAGAGTATGCAGGTTCTCCTCTTGCTTGCTTGGGTTTTCTCCGGACACTCCGGTTTCTCCCACCAATGGGAATTGATAAGAGTTTAACAATTCTGATTCCATTTTCAATTCTGCTTAATGGTCTGGTTCTGTTTCAATTCACTTGTCAATTCTCATTTAAAAAATAAATAAAATAAAATATCCTTAATTCAGATTTGATCAAGCAACAACATAACATATATCTTAACTGGATGATTTTGATGTTGGTTCTGTGTTGATGACGTCACCCAGAGGGAGGGGCCGTGGGGTCCTCTGGGGTTTTGGTGAAACTGTTTGGGTCAGATGGGAGTGAATTTGAACAGTAGTGGCTGTTTCAGTCTCCCTAAATGGTGACCAATCCCCTGTTGGCTCTCTCATGGTCGCCATGGTAGCCGTGGTAACTATTGAGCATGGTCTGGTGACAACAGGGGGTGAAATGGGGGAAGGGGTGCCGGGGGGGGGGCTTTGGGCTCGGAGGTGGGCCCTGGCCACCTCTGCTACGGCCCTAGAGTCAGCTGAAATGTGCACCTCAGCCCTGGTGGTGATGGTGGGACATTGTTGGGTTGTGAGAGGGCCTTCTCTGGTGGTGAGGAGACCCTGTCTCCCCCTCTTTCACCTCCTCCTGCTGCTCATCCACATCTTCTACATGAGATATGATGAGAGCTTCCACCTTCTCCAGAGTCTCATCCTGTAAACGTATCCCCAGGTTGCGTCTAGCCCAGGATGAGGCTATCTGGAAGGGGTCTCGCCAGTCTGCTGTGGGCATGTAATTGGAATGTCAAGAACTTTTAAATATCTCAAACAATTAAAACGGTTTGATTTACCTAAATCTAAGATTGCCTGGCGGTGGCATAATTACGCTAAAGGTTCACTGAAAAATTATTAGAACTGACTGAGTTATCTGCTGTTTAATATCCGTTGCTAACACTAGCCTCTGCAGCCATCAGGCGTGTCGCCAAATATGCATGAATTTGGCAATATATCAAGGCCAGCAAACTTGTCAAGTTCATTTTCATTCAAAAAATTGTGGCTGAAAGCCTGGCTCTCTGTAGCCAAGTGTAGCGCGGCGGCGCCCGGTCCGTGTGACGCAAGCATACTGTAGGCTGTTATAGATGCAGTCTGTTTGTCACGCATGTTTCTCGCGCACATCAAACACACACAGATGCGCAGTGTGGGCTTGAGACAGTGGATCTATTGACAATGAATAGGCAATGACAATAGCGCAGTTTACTATACATCACAGTTATGAATTTGAACTTAAAAAGAAGCACTGTCCTTGAATACTGGCGATAAATAACAGTTTTTTTGTTGGAGTAGATTTAACTGCTTGTTAATTGTCGGCGTTGTTGTCATTGTTGAGCAGATCGCACTCCATCGTGTCAACAATAGTTGATCTGCTACTCCACAGTGACATATTTTTGCAACATTGAATATTTGACATTCTTCTTAAATACATGAATGAACTTGAAAGTTTTAGTTTTACGATCCATAGTGTTCCACAGACTGACTGCTTTGATTGAGGTACATACAGTCCCCTCCAAAAATATAGGAACGGCAAGGTCAATTCCATTGTTTTTGTTGTATACTGAAGACATTTCGGTTTCAAATCAAACATACATGATTATCAGACAAAAGTTCAGAATTCCAGCTTTTATTTCATGGTATTTACATCGAGATGTGTTAAACAACACAGGTCAGAGCACCTGTTGTTTGAAAGTGAGCAAAAGTATTGGAACAGACATTATTAGATCAACATAAAGTGAATAACATTTAATATTTGGTGGCATAACCCTTACTTGCAATAACTGCATCAAGCCTGCGACTCACTGACTTCACCAGACTGTTGCATTCTTCATTTGAAATGCTTTTCCAGGCCTTTACTGCAGCCTCTTTCAGTTCTTGTTTGTTTCTGGGGGGTTCCTCCCTTCATTCTCCTCTTCAGGAGGTAAAATTCATGCTCTATTGGGTTAAGGTCCGGTGATTGACTTGGCCAGTCTCAAGGTGCTTTCACACCGAACGCAACTGAAGTGACTGAAGCTACTCGATTACATTAAAATCAATGTAAATGACACAACCTGAAGTTATCTCCCCAAAAGCGACGTGATGTGTAATTTGAGCGTAAGACCTTCCACTTTTTCCCCCTGATGAAGTCCTTTGTAGTGTTGGCAGTGTGTTTTGGATCATTGTCTTGTTGTATGATGAAGCTTCTCCCGATTAGTTTGGATGCATTTTTCTGTAAATTGCCAGACAAAATGGTTTTGTAGACTTCAGAATTCATTCTGCTGCTACCATCATGAGTTATATCATCAATAAAGACGAGTGTGCCCATTCCAGAAACAGCCATACAAGCCCAAGCCATGACACTACCTCCACCATGCTTTACAGATGAGCTTGTGTGTTTTGGATCATAAGCAGATCCTTTTCTTTCTCCATACTTTGGTCTTTCCTTCACTTTGGTAGAGGTTTATCTTGGTTTCATCAGTCCATAAAAATTTGTTAAAAAACTTTTGTGGCTCATCTCTTTTTGGCAAAATCCAATCTGGCCTTTTGATTCTTTTTGCTGATGAGTGGTTTGCATCTTGTGGTATGGCCTCTATATTTCTTCTCTCAAAGTCTTCTTTGAACACTGGATTGTGATACCTTCACGCCTGCCCTGTGGAGGTCTGCAGTGTTATCTTTGGGTGTTTCTTCACAGCTCTCACAATGTTTCTGTCATCAGCTGCTGTTGATACCCTTGGCCGACCTGTTCGATGTCTGTTGCTCAGTACACCAGTAGTTTCTTTCTTTTTCAGGACATTAAAAATTG
This sequence comes from Gouania willdenowi, assembly GCF_900634775.1. Classification (NCBI taxonomy): domain Eukaryota; kingdom Metazoa; phylum Chordata; class Actinopteri; order Blenniiformes; family Gobiesocidae; genus Gouania; species Gouania willdenowi. The sequence goes on from NC_041054.1 coordinate 20,506,187, forward strand.
TTGTATTGGCTATGCCCAATGTTTGTGCAATAGCTCTAATCAATTTTTCCTCTTCTCTCAGTTTGATTTTTTTTTCCCATAGACAGCTCTCTGGTCTTCTTGTTTACTGAAAAGCAAATGCAATTTTCACAGGTGAAATGTCACACTACAAGCCAGCCATCAATACTGGGCTTTGTAACAAAGAAAAGAGTCACAGGTAAGAATATTTTATTTTTATTTTATTTAAATTTTTACTGGAAAGAATAATTCACAGACCATTCTCAGACATTTTGAAGGGGTTTTTAATTCTTCTCTATGGAATTAAGTATGTATATTTTTTTTTTAGAAATCATAGCCATGTTACATAACGAAGCCATCATTAGCATAAGCCCGACCCTGCTGCTGAAGCACACCAAACTTCCGCGGCCTACAGCGGGCGCAATTCGGCACCTCGCCAAAAACAAACCACCTATTCGGACTCGGGGGAATAAAACGCGTCCGCTGGTGCCACATTTTCCATGAAATTAGCACTTTTTTGGCACCAGGATTGTGTTTCGCCTCAACCGACGCAGTGCTGTCTTACTCTACCCACGAGGGAATACCAAGAGACTGCATAACTATGTACAAAGGAATAAAATAAATAAATACAACTTCTACATACTTACCTCAGTTCAAATAATTTGTAACCAGACCAGAGCTGCCTGGAGCACCTGGTTTCCTATATAAATATGGCACCCCACCTAAGGTCTCATACATAACTTTTGTTCTCATGTTATATTAAAATATGCTTGTGTTAGACATATTATTATTAATATTAATGTGCAATGATACAACTAAATATATTACCAAAACCAACTACAAGCAAACCACACAAAAATGATGTTAATCATGCAGATATGTTACAGTGCCAGACAGCATTATACGGAGAACTACTAAGAGACCAGGTGCTCATACTACTGGATAAGTTGGTACATTTTCAACTGGAAAGAGCTAAACTGATAATGATGCTTAATTTTTTTGTCTTCATTATCATGGATACCAGATTTCAAATTGTAAATGCATCATGCAAACAAAAACGAGGTAAGAAAATACATCATGCTAATAAATAGTAATAATAATAATAATAATAATAATAATAATAATAATAATAATAATAATAGCACTAGCACTACCTCCAACGGCTGTGGTGGACTTCTTATGGCTTGGTATCCTCGTGGCTTGTGAAACAGGGCCTTTTTTTTTTTTTTTTTTTTTTTTGGTGAAGGCGTTCCAACAGACATGTGATCAGAGTCTGCAGTTGCTGCCGCATCGTTCAGGCAGTAATCGTGGCGTCCAACTCGCAACTCATTGGTGAGTGTCCAACCAACTCCAACGCCCACAGGTTCTTAGTCTTTGATGATGGGGCAGGATGTGTTAATCCCAGCATTGGCCCATTCCATAGACGATGAAGTGTTGACTTAGGACTGAGCGAGTTATTTCGTTACAGCATTGCTTTGCTGAATGGGAGAGTTGAGTCCTTTGATAGTCGATTTCCTTTTGAAGCTTGGTCTTTTGAATGATGTTGACATTTCATTTGCATAAAGGTTGAATGTGATTTCATTCATTAAGAGCTTTCATTGAAGATGTCGTTTCTTCAGGGAAAACCGCAAAGCCAACAGAAACCAACAATAAAATAATAAAAAAAAATTATAGTGATGATAACAGTAATATTAAAATAAAATGAAATACTGTAATAATCTGTGTGTGTGTGTGTTTTAGTGTGTGTTGTTCATACATATTTGAGAGTAGACCCCAGATATATCAAAAAATTAAATTAAATGAAATTTAAAATAAATAAAAAAATAGTGTTTGTGTTGCAGTGGCTTAGCACTATTCTGTAGGCAGAGGGAAAGGTGAGAAACCACAACGTTGTGGCAGTGTGTGTGTGTGTGTGTGTGTGTGTATAAATCAGCTCTCTGTGTCTCTCTCTCTCTCTGTGTGTGTGTGTGGCTTTCTTTCTGTGTGTGTGTGTGCGTGTGAAAGCATTAAAGCCAAACAACCAAAGGGAGAAATCTGATTTCATTCACAGGTTTAAACAAAACAAAAAAACAAAGAATAAAAAAAGCAAAACTCACCGAAAGCTTGCCGGTTTCATGATCCGAGTTCACATCATACCGAAATTGTAGACGCGCATGCATATATTATTTGTTTAGTGGATTCTTCATCATATTTAAGAACTCTTATCCAATAATATCCCACTGATATCTTCATCTGTCTGTTTGATCCTCATTATTAGTGTTTTACTCCCTGTAGTCTTCACTACAGTTTATTGGATTAGGTTAGGGTTGGGGTTTTAATCTATTTTGATGTCGATACAGAGGTGAACTCGGTACATGGCACCGGGGTGTTTCGGAAACTTTGGTTGCCTGTCTATCCTATGGTCAGGACCTCGCAGGCTGTCCATTGAGGTGCCCGAACAAAACCAAAGTAAATAATGACCGGCCGTCCTAGATGCCTGAACAAAAATATCCGGAGCCCAAAGAAAAACATAGGGAACTTATAATATTAAAAAGCAAAGAACTTCAACCTTTTGAGCCTTTCCCATGTTTGTCTTTTTACTGTGTCAAAACACAGAACATCTGAAGGAGGAGAGAACCTCCAGATGAAATCAATACAATACTTGACTGGTCACCTGTCTATCAACACAGAGCGAATATATATAAAAAAAAGAAAAAACTCTTCCTCACCCTCCGCGGGCGGTCTCTTTTTTGCTCCAAGCTCGGGTCCTCTACCAGAGGCCTGGGAGCTTGAGGGTTCTGCACAGTATCTTTGCTGTTCCTAGAACTGCACTTTTCTGGACCGAGATGTCTGATGTATTTCCTGGGATCTGCTGGAGCCACTCCTCCAGTTTGGGGGTCACTGCCCCGAGTGCCCCAATCACCACGGGCACCACTGATGCCTTCACCCTCCAGGTTTTCTCCAACTCTTCTCTGAGCCCCTGGTATTTCTCTAGTTTCTCGTGTTCTTTTTTCCTGATGTTGAAGTCGCTTGGTATTGCTATGTCGACCACAACGGCTTTCCTCTGCTCTTTGTCCACCACCACAATGTCTGGTTGGTTCGCCATTACCATTCTGTCCGTCTGTATCTGGAAGTCCCACAGGATCTTGGCTTGGTCATTCTCTACCACGTTTGGAGGTGTTTCCCACTTTGACCTTGGGGTTTCCAGCCCATACTCTGCACAGATGTTCCTGTACACTATACCAGCCACTTGGTTATAACCCTAACCCTAACCCTGTCTAGCCATTGGTAGGATTTCTTGATATCCGCCACTTCAGTTATGTTTCGGTGGTACATCCCATGTAGGGGCTTGTCCTCCCATGACGGAACCTCCAGCACCTCATCTTCTGTTCCCCATTGTCTGAGACATTCACTGAGCACGTCATCTGTTGGAGCCTTGTCCTTGATGTACTTATGGATCTTGGATGTTTCATCCTGGATAGTGGCTCTCACACTCACTAGTCCTCGGCCTCCTTCCTTCCGGCTAGCGTACAGTCTCAGAGTGCTGGATTTGGGGTGGAACCCTCCGTGCATGGTTAGGAGCTTTTGCGTCTTAACATCTGTGGTCTGTATCTCATCCTTTGGCCAGCTTATTATTCCTGCAGGGTATCTGATTACTGGCAGGGTGTAGCTGTTTATTGCCCGGGTCTTGTTCTTGCCATTGAGCTGGCTTCTTAGGACCTGTCTTACTCATTGGAGGTATTTGGCCGTAGCCGCTTTCCTTGTCACCTCTTCGAGGTTGCCATTTGCTTGTGGGATTCCGAGGTACTTGTAGCTGTCCTCAATGTCTACTATTATTCCTTCTGGGAGTGAGACCCCCTCTGTGTGGACCACCTTCCCTCTCTTAGTCACCATCCGACCACACTTCTCTAGTCCGAATGACATCCCAAGGTCTGCACTGTATATCCGGGTGGTATGGATCAGTGAGTCGATGTCTCGCTCATTCTTTGCGTACAGCTTGATGTCATCCATGTAGAGGAGGTGACTGATGGTGGCCCCGTTCCTGAGTCGGTATCCATAGCCAGTCTTGTTGATTATTTGGCTGAGGGGGTTCAGACCTATGCAGAACAGCAGTGGGGACAGGGCGTCTCCTTGGAATATGCCACATTTGATGGAGACTTGTGCAAGTGGCTTGCCATTGGCTTCAAGGGTGGTTTTCCACAGCCTCATCGAGTTTGCAATGAAGGTTCTTAGAGTCCTGTTGATGTTGTATAGCTCCAGGCATTTAATGATCCAAGTATGTGGCTTTGAGTCGTAGGCCTTCTTGTAATCAATCCAGGCAGTGCTCAGGTTAGTATGTCGGGTTCTACAGTCTCGAGCGACTGTTCTGTCTACCAGGAGCTGGTGTTTGGCACCTCTGGTATCTTTACCGATTCCCTTCTGAGCTCTGCTCATGTATTGATCCATGTGCCCGCTTATCTTAGCCGCTATGGTGCCGGACATGAGCTTCCACGTTGTGGAGAGGTAGGTTATTGGACGATAGTTGGATGGGACTGTACCCTTTGAGGGATCCTTCAGGATCAGGATTGTGCGCCCTTCGGTTAACCATTCAGGGTGATTCCCATCTCTCAGCAGTTGGTTCATTTGTGCTGCCAAGCTCTCATGGAGTGCCGTGAGTTTCTTAAGCCAGTAGGCGTGTATCATGTCAGGGCCTTGTGCTGTCCAGTTTTTCATACCTGAGGCTCTTTCTTGGATGTCTGCCATTGTGATGGTAACTGGATTCTGTTCAGGGAGGTTGCTGTGGTCCTCTCTCAGAGCCACCAACCACTGTGCATCACTGTTGTGTGCTGCCTCCTTCTCCCATATGCCTTTCCAGTACGGTTCAGTTTCCAGCCTTGGTGGGTTTGCTCTGTTATTGTTACCCTGCCACTGGGCGTTCACTTTCGCTGGTTGAGTTGTGAATAGACGATTTACTTGTCTGGCTTCGTTGTCTCTCGTGTATCTCTTTAGGCGGCTGGCCAAGGCTTGGAGCCTTTGTTTGGCAATTTCCAGTGCTTGAGGTATGGGCATCTGGCTGTACCTTTTGGGTACTTGCTTTTCATTGCACCTTTCAAGGCCTATATATATATATATATATATATATATATATATATTAAAAGAAAAAAAAAGCATATTTACCTTATTTGTCCGAATTGGTGTTTGAAGATGAACCGATGATTCGTGGTCCAGTCTCTGTCCAGGAGGCAGACCACCGCGGGGCACACTCGGAGTCCCATGCCAAAACCTGGCTTTGTGTTTTTAGCGCGTCTGCTCTCCGGTACCGGTCCGCGGCAGAAGTCCCCCCAGAGCAGAAGATGGATCCTGTTCGTGATCGCCAATTTGTCACGGCAAATTTGCGGTTGACCTCATTTGGAGACATCATTTATTGCTCTGGTTGAATGATGGAGTCCAGTCGAAGCATGATGATTTTATATCAAAAAGGATTTATTATAAAACTAAATGAAAAGGAGAACAAAAAAGGAGAATGTCCCATTCTGTATAGGAAGAGCGGCCAGCAACAAAGCAGGATGGTCAAAAAAGGTTCTTCCTCTGGCCAGAGGAAACAATAACAATAATCCATTTGTGTGTTCTCTGTATCCTGTGTTATTTATCAGTCTGATGGATCTTTTTTTGCATTATGAATAATGGTTGGATGTTCATATTATTGATGAGAGAATATTGCAGCAAGTGAATATTGGTAGTAATTTAACAACAGGGTGAAATAAAACTTACCATTAGTAACAGTTCTACAGGACGAGCTCCTCCATGGCTGTAGTTCGGTTTGGTCCGTGGGGCTTCGTCTACTTCCTCTGAATCTCTTCAGACACCCACAGTACCAGGAAACAATGTTCTCCTCCTCTGACCACTGCTCTGTCTTCTTTGACTCACTTTGGACTCACTTTTAAATGTTTTTTGTCGGATTTGCGCTAACGTGACCAGCCACTCGCCAGCTTAAAAAAATGGCTGCTTTTTGTTTTTGGAGGACCGTCGATAACCTCGCCCACTTCAGAGCTGAGCTGTAGCCCAGAAGCTATGTGGGACCAGCATAGCCCCGGTTTTTGGCTCCGAGAGCTGGAGCTATGTTGGTGGAAACAGAATGGCCCGGAGCCAAAACACGCGCTAGCTCCAAGTTAGCTCCAGCTCCTGCCCGGTAGAAAAGCCCGATCAGGGAGCTGTCAAAAACCTTGCCTAAGCTCTTGACCGGCTTCTCTGTGATGGTTGGGATGACTGTGCCTGTGATGTTGAAACAAAACTTGTCCTCTACCTTCCCTTTTCTCAGCACCATGGACCTTGACTTGGCTGGTTTGAATCGCATCCAGGCCCAATCCATCACCTTTTCGAGTCCCTTCAGAATCCACCGGCAGCCTGAGACTGATTCCGTCATAACTGTGAGGTCATCCATGAACGCCCTAATGGGGGGTTGCCGCTGTCTGGATTTCGATAGGGGTCCTCCTTAATGAGTATGTTCATGGCTAGGGAAAATAGTGTCACAGAGATAGTGCACCCTGTGATAATGTCAAGATGGCCAAGCAGATCCACGACACCAGATGGCAAAAGAAAAAGAAGATCCTTCACAAGGAATACGAGGAACTTAAGGTAGCCTACATTGTTCACCAGGAAAGGTTTAGCAAAGAGCTGCAGATGAAGAGAGATCTGAAGAAAGTTGTCCAGGAACATATGGCCCATTGTCATGCAGAGCTGATCAGCCAACATGAGAGTGAGATCATGGCTCTAAAGCAGCAGATTGATGGTCTGCAGCATCAGCTGAAGAATGAGAACAAGGCTGACACCGAGGGGATAGCTGAGCAGGAGATGGCTTGGTAAACAATGGAGAAGGAGTTAACAAAAGAGGACTTCCAGCAGGAGGTGAGCAATCTGATTCAGAACACATTCACCAACACCTCCCCGAGTGTCACTGCAGAGCTTCACACTCAGTCCATCTCAACATCCATATCTAATGTCACCCACACAGAAGAAGAAATATGTGATGGAAACCTCTCAGACACAACAAAGTGATCATTCTGGCAAAAGACAAGTTCGTTCTTGAAGAGAAAGAAGTGAAAAGAGCAATAAACATTACTTTTAAGTTTATTTGAATGCTAATTGTTGATGAAGCGCTCTAAACCAAAGAGAATGAGCCCACACACATTTCTACCTATTGCAATTTTTGTACTGCTGTTCTTGACCTAAATTTCTCGCGCAATTCTGCGGACGTGATGTCAAATGACGCTGGTGCGCGTTCTCAACGGCTTGAAAATAAACCGTAAATAAAGAAGAAGACAGTTTAGAGACTGAAAGAAGACATGCACAGTGGACTAAACTGCTGTTTGGTTCCACGGATGCATGCAGAGGAATGTGCACATGTCTTACAGGAAACAGTCACGACCGTGTAACAGTTGCAGTGAGGATCAGACCACACTTTTTTGTTTGAGTCTGACCCAACAGTGAAAACCTCATTTTTTCTCTCAAAAAATTACATATTTGCATTTGTTTTAGTGGTAAGCACCAATTTTATTAACAAACAACTGATAATGTCAACATCAGATCAGCGCACGGATAACAAGCGAATGTGCTCTGGCAGCGCTCTTCCTGTTCCTCCTTGCACAAAGGAGGAGGTGGCGGTCCTACTGCTGGGTTGATACCCTTCTACGCCCCCCTCCACGTCTCCTGGTGTACTGGCATGTCTCCTGGTGTCTCCTCCATGCTCTGGACACCTGGACACTGTGCTAGGAGACACAACAAACCTTCTTGCCACAGCTCGCATTGATGAACTATCTTGGATTAGCAGCACCACCTGAGTGACTTCAACGGATTGTAGACACCGCCTCATGGTACCTACAGGGTGGGACACTGATAAAAGCAAATGTGACAGCCAGAATGGATGAGAGCAGAGAAATGGTCTGTGGACACCACCTGCAGAATCACTCCTTTATGGCGGCCGTAGCTCAGTCCTTCTTCTCCTCTTGCTTGCTTGGGTTTCTGCCGCGTCCTCCGGTTTCTCCCACCAACTTATCCTGATAATTTCTGGTTTTTATCACGATTGCGATAAACGTCATGATAAATAAAAAACTATTGTTACAGTGAAATTTACGGTTACCTCGTCTTTGACTTGAAAACACACTCTGCGGTGATAAATGATGAAGACCAGACAGGAGAGATGATGAAGTATTAAAAATGATTTAATCTAAACTAAACAAAAAGGTTCAAAGCGGGATAGACAAAGAAGTGGTCTCCTCTGGCCAGAGGAGAGGCGCGAAGAAGGGACCAAAAGTTCCTTTCACACACATTTATACCCCACTGTCCCACCTCCCCCCTTCCACAGATAACAAAGAAGAGACCAGGGGGGGAAGGTCAGTCTGCTGGAGGTGACACCTCCGATGTCGGGGTGAAAGTTAGATGTGTGTGTGTGTGTGGGTGTGTGAGTGAGTGTGTATGTATGTGTGTATGTGTATATGATGTATGTGTGTGTGTATGTGATGTCTGGGGTGGGTTTGGACGTGCTCTGGCCTTGGAGATTAAACTGAGGCCAACTGACATTCCTTTAGAGAAGCTGTATTATGGGAGTATGGGCCCACTGACTTTGCAGGAAGAGGAAAAGACATCAGACAGGCGTGGAAAGTTACAAATTGGGGTATTAAGTTGAATGAGATCAAAAAGCAAATATATGAGTATACATAATTAATCAATTTTGCCACCACACTATAAATAAATAAAACAATTCCCAACTTAAAGTGAAAAAAGGTTCCTTACAAACGCAAATACATTTGAATACATCAACACATTAAAAAAGGCTACAATATCTGCTGACTCAAAGAGCTCATGAGCTGATATTTTATAGAATATATCAGTGCATGCTAGGGATGTAACGATTCACTCAACTCCCGATACGATTCGATTCACGATACTGGGTTCACGATACGATTTTCTCACGATTTATTTTACAAAATGGGAATGTAGACAAATGACTGAAAAATATTCCTTTATTTTTTTGGGGAAAATACTATACTATTTTCCTTTTATTTTTCATTGTCAAAAGAATCCCTTGATAAACTATTCAAAATGATGCAATTTAACTAAAAATAAATCTTGAATGAAATAAATAAAGGAATAATACAAATGAAGAAGAAACCTATTAATTTAAATTCTGGTTCTATAGTAAACAATTCAAAACTGCATAATAGTTCTTTTTCTTTTTAAAAGTGCAACTGAAAATGTATTTTGTGCCTTAACAATTGGACTTTTAAAAAAAACAAAAAAAAAAAAACAGTCATTTTACTGTATTTACGTCAGATATTTGTTTAGACCAGCAGAGGGCGCTGGTAACCCAGTGGTCGGTTGGCATGCAGATATTCCACCAGTGAAGAAGAGAAGCTATGCTAGCAGACAGAGTTAATAGAAAAACGTGACTTTTACAAATATTCACGTAATATTACAGACATTCTTTCGGTGCTAAAGGAGTAGAGAATCATTTATGAGCATGTTTAACAGTAAATGGCGGCCAGAAAGAAAATAGTAGCAGATTCCACCCGTCACGTCCGCTTCTGGAAGGATTAATATATAGCGCCCTCTGCTGTTTAAAAAAAGTACTGCGATTCAATTTTCAGAGCATCGATGTGAACCGTGGTACCTATGAATCGATTTTTAACTGCCTTACGATTAATCGTTACATCCCTAGTGCATGCGGATCACTCTATTAGTGTTATTGTACAAAATTAATGTATTTCCTCACTTAAAATGAATTTTTTATCTAAAAAAAACAAAAGCACATGAAAAGCAGAAATAACTCCATCAGTGTTTTTACTGTTGCTGAATCTTGTTTCATTCATCTTATGAGTTACATAACGTTATGGTTAATAAATAACTTTCTGATTTCCTGTAATTAAACCTGATCAAGCTGAAGATTTAATCATTCAGTATATCTATGTGTAATAATCTCAATAGTTACATTAGTCTAATGGGACCAGCTTTGTCTTGTGAACACGTGAAATATAATTAAAAAAGATTGCGTTTCACAAGTTTGGACGGATGCATAGTGACATTAATATTATGCTAACGTTTATTTCACACAACATGTGACATGTTTAGCTTTTATCCTTCCATACAAGTGTTAAATCTGACCATAAACAAATCGATTTCTCTTTGTGGCTTTATGACAGTAAGACGTGTTCTTTTTATTTGGCCTGTTCCTTATATGCAGTGGTTAGCGTTAGCTCTTAGCCCAGTCTGTGCGTTGGTGGGCTAGCTTAGCATAGTTGGCTTTCGTTGAGTTTCCAGTTCATATTCATTGCTACGGGTTCATCTCTGTCCCCGTGTTTGTGGAACTTTGGGTGGACATGACGAAGGAACTTTTATAGGTTCACTTTGTTTGATGGTTATCAGGTCTTAACCAAGTAGCGGTCCATGATGTATCGCAGCTCGGCAGCTTCAGGTAGCCGTGACGAGCACCACCGTCTGTGGGTGTGAGAGCTGGGGGCGGGAGGCGTGGTGCACACCGCTGCGGAGCTCCCGTAAACAACGTTCCGCTCCAGAGAATAATAAGTTGACAACATACAGGGGCAGTTTTGGCCTGTGGAACAAGGATTTTATGGGCATTCTTGGCTAAATTGAGGGACAAATGGAATTTATCATTTATATCGTGGGATGACATATTCTTACCGGTGAGAATATTTTTGACGATAAATCATAAATGGTAAAATATCGCACATTCCTACCTCACACCAGTGTTAAGGCCTTTAACCTTGCATCCAGGTGTTACACGTTAAAAACATCAGATTGGGCTGGTATAGTGTTTTAAATATCAAGACAAAACAATGCAATTTTGCGACACAACAAACCATTAAAAAAAATACAACCTATTCTAAAAAATAAGAATATATATAAAACACTATAATACACTATAATACTATAATACACTATAATACTATAATACCTACAGGTAGAAAACATGTACAGTGATTGTAAATGGTGTGTTTCAATTTTATTACAACTTTTTAACTTGTAACTTCATTTTTTTGGGGGGTGTAATTTTGCACCCCTCCTGCCGATGGTGACCTAGATGGCCGCCTATGTTGCCTAGCGGGAAGGCCAGCCCTGGCTATAGGTGTGTATCCCGTACCAATATTATGGAGCAAGTGTCTGACTAACTCTGACCTAGTATCGTTATTGGGCTTAGAGACGCAAAATAAATGTTTCTGCAGGGTTTTTCTCTTGTTATAGCAACCATTAGCTTTACACTCCACCATTGTTTAGAAACTTAGAACAACGGAACACCGTTGCCTAGCAACAGCTACAGTAAAGAACTCACGTGTCATGTGGCTTTCATTTGGGTTCCATTCACAGTGACATACACTGAACGTTTCACAAGGTAAAAAACTAATCTTTGTGATACTTTGCCAAGAATTGTTTTGAACTCTGAAACCAAGATGTCTTACAACAGAAGAGGCCACAACAACAGGCTCTCAGCCCGGCCATATAATGTAACAAACCATGGCCGATGGACAGAGCAGGACTACCGAGATGAAATAAAGCGGCTAAATGAACTTATTATGATGGAAAGTAACAATGGCTGGAATGCACATTGTCATTCACAGAGGATGGCTAGGGAACTGGAGCTAACCAAAGCTGAGGTTTCACGACAGAAACACTTGAAAGAAGTGTTCATAAAGAAGGAGAAGGAGGCAAGGGAAAATCTGGAACGGGTGGAGAGATACACACACCCAGAAACTCTCAGCACCGTCAAGATGGCTAAGCAGATCCACGACACCAGACGGCAAAAGAAAAAGAAGGTCCTTCACAAGGAATACGAGGAACTAAAAGTCGCCTACATTGTTCATCAGGAAAAGTTTAGCAAAGAGCTGCAGATGGAGAGAGATCTGAACAAAGTTGTCCAGGAGGATATGGCCCATTGTCATGCAGAGCTTATCAACCAACATGAGAGTGAGATCATGGCTCTAAAGCAGCAGATTGATGGTCTGCAGCATCAGCTGAAGAATGAGAACAAGGCTGACACCAAGGGGATAGCTGAGCCGGAGATGGCTTGATGAGAGAAGAACAACCGTGGGCGACCGTGGCTCATGTGGGAGTGGGTCGTCTTCTGATCGAGAGGTTGGGGGTTCGATCCCAGTACCTGACTATTTGTCAAAGTGTTCTTGGGCAAGACACTGAACCCTAAGTTGCTCCCAGTGGTCGACAAGCACCTTGCATGGCAGTCCTGTCCCTCTGGTGTGTGAATGTGAGAGTGATTGGGTGAATGAGCTGATATGTAAAGCGCTTTGAGACTGCTTCAGTGTGGTGATAAAGCTCTATATAAAATCAAGTCCATTTACCATTTCTGTATAAATGTATGGTTTCGAGAGACAAGGCGTCATAATGATGGATTCATTCAGTGTAGGACATCACTGAAGGCCTAGGTGTGAAATGCATGGCACGCCACTGGTAAGGAGGTGAGTAAAGCCTTGTGAGGGGGTAATTGGACCCATCAAGTCCAGATGAACAGGCAAACCTTCTCTCAGGAAACAAAAATGGCTTGATGATTTACATTGACTTTTTTAACATTGATTTTTTCTTTTTGCATCTAAATCAGACTTCAAATTTTAAAAGCCATCAAATTTCTAGCACTGAATTTGCTGGACGTTGAATGATTTGATACAGGGATCGATTGAAAAAAAAAAAATAAAAAAAAATAAATAATATTAAATAAATAGATGAAAAAATGCATGAAAAAGGAGAAAAAAGTAATATTTTAATTTAGCAACTTTCTGTGTAGAGAATGCAGGTTCTCCTCTTGCTTGCTTGGGTTTTCTCCGGACACTCCGGTTTCTCCCACCAATGGGAATTGATAAGAGTTTAACAATTCCGATTCCATTTTCAATTCTGCTTGATGGTCTGGTTCTGTTTCAATTCTCTTGTCAATTCTCATTTAAAAAATAAATAAAATAAAATATCCTTAATTCAGATTTTATCAAGCAACAACATAACATATATCTTAACTGGATGATTTTGATGTTGGTTCTGTGTTGATGACGTCACCCAGAGGGAGGGGCCGTGGGGTCCTCTGGGGTTTTGGTGAAACTGTTTGGGTCAGATGGGAGTGAATTTGAACAGTAGTGGCTGTTTCAGTCTCCCTAAATGGTGACCAATCCCCTGTTGGCTCTCTCATGGTCGCCATGGTAGCCGTGGTAACTATTGAGCATGGTCTGGTGACAACAGGGGGTGAAATGGGGGAAGGGGTGCCGGGGGGGCTTTGGGCTCGGAGGTGGGCCCTGGCCACCTCTGCTATGGCCCTAGAGTCAGCTGAAATGTGCACCTCAGCCCTGGTGGTGATGGTGGGACATGGTTGGGCTGTGAGAGGGCCCTCTCTGGTGGTGAGGAGACCCTGTCCCCCCCTCTTTCACCTCCTCCTGCTGCTCATCCACATCTTCTACATGAGATATGATGAGAGCTTCCACCTTCTCCAGAGTCTCATCCTGTAAACGTATCCCCAGGTTGCGTCTAGCCCAGGATGAGGCTGTCTGGAAAGGGTCTCGCCAGTCTGCTGTGGGCATGTAATTGGAATATCAAGAACTTTTAAATATCTTAAACAATTAAAACGGTTTGATTTACCTAAATTTAAGATTGCCTGGCGGTGGCATAATTACGCTAAAGGTTCACTGAGAAATTATTAGAACTGACTGAGTTATCTGCTGTTTAATATCCGTTGCTAACACTAGCCTCTGCAGCCATCAGGCGTGTCGCCAAATATGCATGAATATGGCAATATATCAAGGCCAGCAAACTTGTCAAGTTCATTTTCATTCAAAAAATTGTGGCTGAAAGCCTGGCTCTCTGTAGCTGTGTGTAGCGTGGCGGCGCCCGGTCCGTGTGACGCAAGCGGTCTGTTTGTCACGCACGTTTCTCGCGCACATCAAACACACACAGATGCGCAGTGTGGGCTTGAGACAGTGGATCTATTTACAATGAATAGGCAATGACAATAGCGCAAACAGTTTACTGTATATCACAGTTATGAATTTGAACTTAAAAAGAAGCACTGTCCTTGAATACTGGCGATAAATACGTTTTTTTGTTGGAGTAGATTTAACTGCTTGTGAATTGTCGGCGTTGTTGTCGTTGTTGAGCAGATTGCACTCCATCGTGTTGTTTGGGCAATCAACACACGGGCAAATATTCATTTTAGTTTTTTCATTTTATTGTTTATTTAATTCATTTAAAAAGCAAAGGCAACAACAGCATTTAACATATGAATGAAAATGAGCAGAAAGAAGTAATAACTTATAATGTCTGCCCCCTATCAAGACAAGATCATTAACAGTTCCAGTTGATTTAAACTGCCTGATGCAGCCGTCTTAACAATTACAAGACATCAATACACAATAATACATATATAAACAATAGTTGATCTGCTAATCCACAGTGACATATTTTTGTAACATTGAATATTTGACATTCTTCTTAAATACATGAATGAACTTGAAAGTTTTAGTTTTACAATCCATAGTATTCCACAGACTGACTGCTTTGATTGAGGTACATACAGTCCCCTACAAAAATATAGGAACGGCAAGGTCAATTCCATTGTTTTTGTTGTATACTGAAGACATTTCGGTTTCAGATCAAACATACATGATTATCAGACAAAAGTTCAGAATTCCAGCTTTTATTTCATGGTATTTACATCGAGATGTGTTAAACAACTCAGGTCAGAGCACCTGTTGTTTGAAAGTGAGCAAAAGTATTGGAACAGACATCATTAGATGAACATAAAGTGAATAACATTTAATATTTGGTGGCATAACCCTTACTTGCAATAACTGCATCAAGCCTGCGACTCACTGACTTCACCAGACTGTTGCATTCTTCATTTGAAATGCTTTTCCAGGCCTTTACTGCAGCCTCTTTCAGTTCTTGTTTGTTTCTGGGGGTTCCTCCCTTCATTCTCCTCTTCAGGAGGTAAAATTCATGCTCTATTGGGTTAAGGTCCGGTGATTGACTTGGCCAGTCTCAAGGTGCTTTCACACCGAACGCAACTGAAGTGACTGAAGCAACTCGATTACATTAAAATTAATGTAAATGACACAACCTGAAGTTATCTTCCCAAAAGTGCCGTGACGTATTATTTGAGCGTAAGACCTTCCACTTTTTCCCCCTGATGAAGTCCTTTGTAGTGTTGGCAGTGTGTTTTGGGTCATTGTCTTGTTGTATGATGAAGCTTCTCCCGATTAGTTTGGATGCATTTTTCTGTAAATTCCCAGACAAAAGGGTTTTGTAGACTTCAGAATTCATTCTGCTGCTACCATCATGAGTTATATCATCAATAAAGACTAGTGTGCCCGTTCCAGAAGCAGCCATGCAAGCCAAAGCCATGACACTACCTCCACCATGCTTCACAGGTGAGCTTGTGTGTTTTAGATCATAAGCAGATCCTTTCTTTCTCCATACTTTGGCCTTTCCTTCACTTTGGTAGAAGTTAATCTTGGTCTCATCTGTTCATAAAACTTTGTTAAAAAACTTTTGTGGCTCATCTCTTTTTGGCAAAATCCAATCTGGCCTTCTGATTCTTTTTGCTGATGAGTGGTTTGCATCTTGTGGTATGGCCTCTATATTTCTTCTCTCAAGGTCTTCTTGAAACAGTGGTTTGTGATACCTTCACCCCTGTCCTGTGGAGGTCTGCCGTGATGTCAGAGTGTTATCTTTCACAGCTCTCACAATGTTTCTGTCATCAACTGCTGTTGATATCCTTGGCCGACCTGTTTGATCTTTGTTGCTCAGTACACCAGTAGTTTCTTTCTTTTTCAGGACATTCCAAATTGTTGTAATACATAATACACAGACAAAGCTGGTCCCATTAGACTAATGTAACTATTGAGATTATTACACATAAATATACTGAATGATTAAATCTTCAGCTTGATCAGGTTTAATTATAGGAAATCAGAAAGTTATTTATTAACCATAACGTTATGTAACTCATAAGATGAATGAAACAAGATTTAGCAACAGTAAAAACACTGATGGAGTTATTTGTGCTTTTCATGTGCTTTTTTTAGAAAATAATTTCATTTTGAGTGAGGTAATTAATTAATTTTGTACAATAACACAAATAGAGTGATCCGCATGCACTGATTTTTAATGTGTTGATGCATTCAGATGTATTTGTTTTTGTAAAGAACCTGTTTACACTTTAAGTTGGGAATTGTTTTATTTATTTTTAATTTTTTTATTTATCGTGATGTTTATCGTTAACGTGATAAATACCAGAAATTATCGGGATCATTTTTTTAGTCAATGTCGCCCCTCCCTATTGGGAACCCTACATTTGCAGCACGTAGATAACTTGGTATCATATTAGATAAGAGGTTGGTGCCACCCGCTCTACTTTAACTAAAACTCTTTTTGTAGATTAGTTAGTCAGCCTTTTTAAGTTCTTTTTGTTTTTGCTGAAATTAGAGAAGTTGATAGGCTGGGGTTTTGTTATTATTTCCAGCCTTCCCCCTCAGTTTGCCTGGGTGCCAGGCTCCAGGTTAAAAAAATCATTGATCCCCCTTCCTTGGAGTAAAAAAAAAAAATAAATAAATAAATAAATATATATATATATATATATATATATATATATATATATATATATATATATATATATATATATATATATATATATATAAAATCATTCCTGTCCCCCACATATTGGTCCATTATTAACCTCTCACCTTTTAATTGCACAATACCACTATTATAATTATTATACAGATAATATTACACACACACACACACACACACACTTAATGTATTATAAAATATATGATTTGTAAATACTGTCTATGGCATTTTTTCTGCAATTGTCTTTGTGTTGTATGTGGCAAAAATTTGAAAGAAAAAGATTGTTTTTATGAAGGAAAAAAAATGATTTTGGTTTTAAAGTGAATACTTTAAAACCAAGTAACACTGCTGTTGCTTTTCTGATACACCAACCTTGTTATTTACCCCATGTTTATTTAGACTACAGATGACGACCAACACATAGTGAGCAACCCTGTGCACCGACGAGGGAAACAGATTCATTATTAACCGTAATGATTCAGTGTACTGGGAATGGCAGCATAATAGGAGGAACCTGTGGAGAATGAGTGTCCCTGCACAGCTTCACATCATACAGTATCACTTATTCACTCACAGTGTTGCATCACATTCATCCGTATTTCAGCTGAATCTTGATGCCACGCATAGGGTTTTGTGGAATAGCATTAAAAAAAAAAAATCCATTGGTAGTTTGATGATCAGCAGATAATACACAACGTGTGACCCATTTATAATTGATGTAAAAGCACCTCCAGTCTTCCATGCACTTTATAAGACTACATACAACACGGGCTGATGGGAGGTGAATCTATAATTCAACACAGGCTTTTTGATGGCTTCTCCTCAGAGACCTCAGACGCCCCCTCTGGGTTTACATCCATGCTGCTTTTAATCCCTTATCTGCCTTCATTGATCCTCTGGACAATAACTCATCAACCATTTGAACAGTAAATGTTTTTGAGATCGTGAGAACGGTCGATGTTTAGATTGTGTGTGTCTAATAAGCAGCAGTAGTGCATCTAGTGACCAGCTCTAAGGCACTCTGGGAAATCTCCTGTGTTAGAGCCTGTCAGTGTCAGGATGGGGGAAGGAAATGGAAGAGCCACAAATCACATCTTATCTAATAAAGTTAATGTAATTCAGCTGGAAAAATGGAGTTAGGTTCCATGTAGGTATACAATTTTTACTTTTCCTTTGGATCCACAAATGACAAAATCTCACTTTTTAATAATAATAAAAAAAAAAGCCCACATACCTGCAAGCAATAATGAAAACAGGTCGGCTGCTTAGGTGGACAATCACAATATAGGGGCAATATTTAGCATAAAGGAAATGACTGGAAATAAAGGCGATAAGTAATAAAGTGTCATTCTTTTTCTCGTTATTTTGTCAACTGATTTTTAATAACTGGTTTTCCTGGAAAGTGCAGCCCTGTCCACTCTAACCTATTTCCTATGGCCATTTTGCAACTTCCTTTGTCCCATTTTTGTCCCTTTTGGCACTTTTTTTTTTTTTTTTCAAACTTTAGCTATATTTTGCCAATAAATATCTTTTTTCTCCATATTTTTTGTCCATTTTTGCAAGTTTTTTTTTTTTTAATATTTTCATCCAATTTTTTAATAATTTATTTTTGGCCACTTTTCATCCAAATAAGCTAACTTTTGCTCAATAAATAGAGCTTGTTTCCTATTTTTTCCTACATTTTACCTCTTTTTGTTCCACATTTATGCCCTGTTTCACTGTTTGCCACATTTTGCTCATTTAAGCTACCATTTACGTTACATGCCACCTGGTTCCTCTTTATTTCCCCATTTTTTGTCCACTCTTGACTGGTTTTGGCCCATTTTAGTCACCTTTCACTCTTTTCTTGCCACGGTTTAGCCCCTTCGGAAACATTTTCGGCTACCTGTTACCATGTCTGCCTCTACTCACTCTTCAGAAAGAAAAAAGAGTAGATGACCGGAGGGCCCCCATTGAGTCGACACTCCGGTCGATGCTCGGTATGGCAGAAGGCCAGTCCACCCATGGCCCTGTCTTCTTCTCACCTGTAATCTGGTTGACTCAGAGATGGTCTGCTTGGTGAGACTTCCTCCTCTACATCATGCTGCTTACCTTGTTGGAAACAGACCGTTCACATTTGTCTAGTCAAATTCCTGTGCGCAATTCATAATGAAGAAGTATGAAACTACAATAGTACACAAAATAACAAAATGATTAAAAAAATACACATAGTGACTCATAAAACAGACAAAATATCACTTAAAACAAGCACTCAAGCACACAAAATTACAAAAAGACACATAACAAAACAATTTAAACACAAAAAAATGAACAAACAAAGCAACACATACAGTATACAAAACTTAACCTTAAGGACTCTACAAAATGTCAACAAAAATAAACATCACATTCAAATACACAAAACTACAACAATAATGACTCCAAAAATGCACAAATTGATAACAAAAATTCACAAAATGAAAGAAAAATTCACAAAATGACAGAAAAATACACAAAATGACAACAAGAACACACATGATAACAAATACAATCACAAATAATGACCATTAAAACAACACACAATTTGAAAATGGACAGTCTCAAAATGACAGGAAAAATACACAAAACAACAAAAAAAATTCTAATGATAGAGTGTCAGACCTGTTTCTGTTACTGTTAAATAACCATGGAACTAAACATAACAACCCTGGATCAACCTGTCACTGAGAATGTTCATGGACACAATATTTTCATTTAAATGTTCACCTGCACTACTCATCAATGCACTACTGCACTATTATCTTATTATTATTATTATTATTATTATTGTATTTTTATTTTTATTTCATTATTATTATTATTATTATTATTATTATTATTATTATTATTATTATTATTATTATTATTATTATTATCTTGTTATTTTATTTAGTTTGCACATATTAGTCTAACTATTCTTTATATTTATGTTTATACTTCTTTTTTATTTTTTCTAGTTGATTGTTATTATTAGTCTAACTACTCTTTATATTTATGTTATACTTCTCTTTTATTTATTTTTCTTTATTCTAGTTGATTGTTATTATTTAATGTTTACACTATCAGAGAGAGCACAGTTCACCAAGACAAAATTCCTCGTGTGTATTCAATACAATACTTGGTCAATAAAGTTGATTCTGATTCTGAAATAGATACATCAACAACAAAATTTCAGAAGATGACAGAAAAATACACAAAATGGTTTCAAAATGCATACAGAGAAATCAAAAGAAAGGGCAATGATGAGTTTTAATCACCATTATTCATTAATGCAAATGTAGACAGAGCCATAAAAAGCTCCTTATCACCAGCTCCACATCCTCTAATAAAATCTCATCCTCACTGAGCTTACCTCATAAAAACTGCTACCCTACCATTTGCTTGCATCGCTCAAACTGCCTCAGCGCCATTTTATTAGCCGTCAAGTTCTTTTACTCAGGCACGTAAAGGGTTTTTTTCTGTGGTCAATTTTTTTCTGAGTACAAGAATCCACAGACGCTGTTCTGAGGACTTTGATCTCAGACTCCAGTCATTGCCTCCTGCTTTTTTTTTTTTTTTTTTTGTCAAAGTAACCTTTAAGGTAATTGATTTCTGTGGTGAATAACTGGTTTTGTCTCTGCAGCAGCTCACATGAACACATATAGAGAATAGGCCTGTTTGTATATCATAGTATTGATGTTGCCTTGATATTCTCAGCATATTTGATAATGTCATAAATATTTTGTGCCCTTTATTCACTTCTAACACTGGGTTTTCTCTCAATTGCTCTCTCTTCTTTGCTGTGCACGGATTTATCTAGTACACAGAAAAGAGTGTGCACAGGGATTTAAATGTGCAATGTTTTTGTTGGTGCATTTGTGAGAGACATTTTGAATAAAGCACAGTTAAGTGATGCAATAAATACAAGAGGGAAAGCATTCATTGATTCAGTCATTAACCAAAATCCATTTAAAATGGAAAAATGTGGCTTCTTGTGTCAAATATTATGTGATTATTTTGATGAATCAAGATTAATTAATTACAAAGTCTCAAACTCATTTGGTAAAATGTCACTTTTATCACATTAATGTGTGTAGGTTAACATCTAAAACCTTTTATTAAATAAGTCAAGTTAGATCCGGGCTGACAAATATAGATTGTATATCTACATGAATGATCATATACTGTGGTTTTTCCTTTTTTATTTGTGTTTTTTTATATATATATTATGTGTATTACCATAACTGATCAAAATAATAGGAAATCATTAAATGTCTAGTATTATTCTGTCACCCATCTTCATTTGTTCTAAGAACACCAACTACAGTACATAGAATTTGAGGTTTACTTTACCAAACTCGCCGTTTTTTTCTGGAGTTTTAGCCCTCTGAAAAGTTCTTTAGAAGGCTCCTAAAAACGGGCTGTTTTTTGGGCCTTCATGCATATGCATGAGTGGGCGTAAACATACACGCTACTTCAGCGTCACATAAATAGTCCATTTAAGACGATAGTTCCTCGTTTTGTCCAACAGCTGCATCGCATTGGGTCGCAAACACATCACATCATCCCATAAAGGTGATACAAGGTGGTATAACGGCTACTAAAAGTGAAACTGAGTGTGAGTGCTCTTCGTTTTATCTATATACTACTGAACGTAAAGATATTAACTGTAATATCATGTTGTCTTCGTATGTTTTACCTGTGAGGTAGTTTGAGAGGAAGGAGCTTACATTCTTATGAAGGGTAGGAGGAGCCTGGATTGTCAGGAGGAGGAGTTTCTGTCTTATGACTCATAAGGAGGGAAAATCAAACTTGCCCGTTTGGAGCAGAATTTTTACAAAATGTGGAATAGCAAGGGAGGGAGGAAACAGAATATTTTCATATTTGGTCCTCTGAATGAGGCTAAAGGAACGTATGTAGCAAAACCATTATACAGTGATTTTTTCATAATACTGCCCCTAAAGGAAGCTTGAGTACCCAGAGAAAATCTATCCTGAGAGAATCCAACCCTGTCATCCTGCCCCTTACAGAAAGATATGGTTTGCATTAGTGTGAGTGTGAGCAGTGTCTGTTCAAAGTGTTGCATGAGGCTGACTGATCACAGTGTGTTCTCATCCAGGATGTTGGGAACACTCACACCAGCTGCACAGAATGAAAATAGGACAATGCAGAGGACGGAACAACCTCGCTCATTAAAACTGATGAATGTGTCAAAGGAAACCCTCGGCTCCCAGGGTCCCGAGTGCGACAGAGAAAAAGCACACAATCAGCAGAGTTTGAATAAACTGTAACTTTTTATTGCACATTCCTGTTCGGTCTTGCGATGACCTTTCACCTTTTGAACCTTTGAGAACAAACGCTCAAGTCAAGTTGCCCAGTGTAACCAATCACAGGTCAGGTTCCCTTAATGAGTT
Organism: Gouania willdenowi; assembly: GCF_900634775.1. NCBI lineage: Eukaryota > Metazoa > Chordata > Actinopteri > Blenniiformes > Gobiesocidae > Gouania > Gouania willdenowi. The sequence goes on from NC_041054.1 coordinate 20,528,185, forward strand.
AGATTTGAAGCACAGGGAGGTCATGTCAATCCCATACTGGGAACGAGGGGAACGTTCAGTCCACGTCTTTGGGCTGACTTCATCACCCAAAGGAGAAGGGGGTGGTAGTGACATCATGGAGGAGACTTTAAACTGTATCCTCTCCCATTATAACCATTGACTCTTCACAACCTCCTCCTAAGTCCTTCTTTTCCATGAAATCCCTTGACCACACAATTTTTTTTTTTTCTTTTTTAACCTGTCCCTGTTTTCGTGACAATACCTGCAACATGCTTCAAATCTTATTTTGGCAACCACAAATAAATTAAAACATAAACATTCATAAAACACAATGTGACAGTTTTTAGGACGCTCTGAGAGATCAAATCAAACACATACAGTACAGAAACCTTAAATCAGAAATAAAAAATACAGAGATAAAGAGAAGCGTTTGCATTTCTGTTTTAAGTTTTTTTTTCTTCTTTTTTCCCCCTTTTGCTTTTTTCTTGAAAAAAGATATACAGTAGCTAGCTACCAATCACATATCACATGCAGATATAATACAACATAATCAGTTCACCCAGTTAGTGTCTGCAAACTACCACTCTAAACTAGATCACAAAATTATTTCTCTTGAAACCAGCAAACACTCAGCTTTTTTTTTTTTTTAAATATTTTTTTTTTTTTAGATATTTTGTCCTAAGATGAGTTGGCTTTTTATTGTCTTCTCTGGTGACAGGCCGAGAGAGTTCACTATTACCACCGACCCTGAACACACTAGGCCAATTTCAAAGACTACTAACACGCTCGTACACAATCACATACCAGATGGTGTGTAGATGTCTTTGTTTCTCTTTTTTTTTTTTTCCATGATGGGAGTGTCTCACTCACACACACACACACACACACACACACGCACACGCACACGCACACGCACACACACACAGAGACATAACAGGCGTTTGTGTTTGATACGGTGCAAAAAGAGACGCCAAAGTTGGGGTCAGTTAAATTTTTCAGTTACAGTTACGTTTTCAAATATCCATGTTCAATTACAGTTACCAGCATTTTTTTCAATTACAATTCAACTATAATGATTTTTTATCCTCAGAAAGTCAATTACATTTACGTTCTCAATTACAATTAATCACAATTACCGAGCCTGAAATAACTAACCTAATAAAAGTGAACCTTCCTCTTCTGTTATAGCATCTCTTACGAAATCAGCTGTAAAATACACTAAAAACAAATATCATCTAATTTATTTCAATCTATTGTTTACTTTGTTAGGCTTTCTAATCAATGACAATAATATAATTCTAATTGAGTGCCACAACAAAAATATTAATACCAATATTTTCATTGATTAGGAAGCCTAAGAAGGTAACCAAGGGATGAGTAACAAATTAGATGATAGATAATATTTTTAGTGTATTTCATGAGATGCTAACAGGCAGCTAACACATGAGGAAGGTAAAGTTTTATTAAAGGCTCAGTCATTGTGATTCATTGTAACTGAACTTTAGTAATTGAGAACGTACTTGTAATTGACTTAAAAGCGAAAAATAATTACAGTAATTGGAATTGGAATTGGAAAAAATGCTGGTGAACGTAATTGTAACTGAGTTGCAATTGAACATGGGTAACAAACGGGATTCCCACACCTTTTTTCACAATTTTTCAAAACTTTTTACCAAATTTCCACGGGTTTTTTAACGTACGCTAGCTGAAGTGATCTTAGCTACGCAGTTTTATAAAAGAGGCGGGGAGTGAATTTGCATGAATTTGTGAGATCTCGTGATTCCCGCTCAATTATGCAGTATTTTCACTTTGAAATAACGCTCAACATCTTTGGGTTTTAACACATTTTAAACGTTCAAATAAAATAATTAATATTTCCAGAACATTTCCAAAACAATTAAAAATATTCCATAACTTTTCAAGACTGGAAAATCATTTTTTTTTTTCCTCCTAAATTCATGACCGTGGGGACCTTGAATTAAAGATGCAATTGTAATTAAAAATTGTAATTGAATCCAACCCTGACATCACCTCCCCACTGCCTCAAGGGGATTGTGATGAAATTTGAGCCCCCCAGCACCGCCACCCCCCCTCCATCCTTCTGCTGTGGCTGCTCGTCTCTAATGACGCTCTGTAGAAATGTCAGTGGGAAAGCTGCTAATTGGACTGACATTTCACTAGCAGATAGCAAAACAAAACACACACACACAACAAGCTGGACTGGACGGACCTGCCTGGGTAGCTGAATCGTTGATTGATCGAGACCGACGTGAATTTTCATCATGAGGTCCTTGAAAATGGATGGAAATGAGGAAATCATTAATATTTCCACAGCAAATAAATCACAGGAGGTAAAGCACGTCGTTTGTATCCTCGGCTCTTATTCAAGACACCTGACATTTCCAACAAGTAGCCCAGGCAGTGATCAAAGCTTGCACCATTTGGTACTCTACCCCCCACCCCCCTCCCAGTCACTTATCATCATTTCCTCCTCTCTCCTAGAAACAGGCCATCCACACTGGCAGCAGTCCATCCCCTGTCTGTCTTCATTACTAGGTGTTACTGGCACCGTCGAGGCCACAGGTGGGCGTACGAACGCCTGCACGTTGTGTGTGTGTGTGTGTGTGCCTGTCTGTGTGTGCGCCTGGAGCGTCATTTCCTACCACCTCTTCTTTTTTTTTTTTTCTCATGTAGATTAAGAACGCTATGTGCACATTGATATTTGATCACAACTGCACATTAAAAGTACTAATAACGAGACGGTGGGTTCGATTTCACCAAACAGCAGAACTCCCTTTGGGCTTAAGTGTCATTCACAGTAAATCTGATTTCCCCTCTGGTTTAAAGGGGCCGTCTCCCTTGTTCACACATTCTCACAGACACACATCAGAACTCGTTTCCTCTGAAACCATCTGGTAGCTAAATTACGGAGCTTCTATGGTTAATTGAGGTTTCGTTTATCCAGACAAGGTTTTTCAGGACATATTTAGATAAAAACAATCTGAAAAACCTTGTCTGAATAAATGAAACCGCAACATACTATTAAAAAATAAGACAAAATGAATCTCGCAGGAACTATGGAACTTCTAGTCTTAGTCCTCGCCACACACTGCCATTCTATTTATCATACATAGTCTCTGCATGAAGCCTTTGTGACGTTTTCTCCCTCTGTTAGAAATCAATATCCATCTACGCAACAGTAAATGCTATATTTAGCCACAGGAGAGAAACGAAGTGAGGGAGTGAGCTAGAGGAATACGGTTAGAGAGAGAGAGAAAGAAAGAGAGCACAGATCCATGTAAATTACAATCATGTTGCATTGAGCTGTGAGCAACGGCACAGTTGAAAGAAAAAGGGGAAATGAAGGAGTGGATGCCCGTCTATTAAACATTAACAGCTTCATTTATATGTAAATGACCCGACAGAGAGGATGAGGATAGAATGGAAACAAGGACAGAGAGGAAGATGAGTTCCCTCAGTAGTCTTTCACACGTGTGCCCGATTTGTCTGACGGACACATGCATTGGTCTGTGTTGGAAAAATGTACAGACATCAAAATCCCTCATTAGTAGCACGCGTTCCCAGTTTAATGTCCGACGGAGTGACACACACACGTACATTTTCCATTCAGGCTTTCCAAACAGGTGAATGCATCCATAGGCGACAGAGAGATGAACCATGAGTCGTTTCTTAGTAGAGAAGTGACCATGGTTGGTGTGTGTGTGTGTGTGTGTGTGTATGTGTGTCAGCGCTCCGACCGTTTCAGTGCAAATGACAAAACTCAAACAAGAAAACATGGAGACACACAAAAGCAAAAAGGAAACAAAAATAAGTTCTGAAGAATTTGTCGAGTGGATGGTGAAGATGAGAGATTGTTGAGTTAGCGTGGTGTGACGTTTTGCACGTCATGGCTAGCTGGGTTTGTCCTGCTAGCACTGGATGGGGAGGTGGGGTTGGGGCGTCGAAGGGTCCGGTGCTCAGCCGTCAGACACAGGTGGGGACACCCAGCCGTACTTCTCATGGGTCTTCACCAGAGACTTAAACGTGGCCTCGGCTTCCTTGCGACTGAAGGCTTTTTTGGACTTTCCTGCTTTTCTACATATACGACCCTGCGAAATACAGAAACACAAGGAAGGACAAAACAAGGTAAATTTAGTGTGGAAAAGACAATATAAGCGTTCACACCTGGAATCGTTTTCTTGTATGTGTGACATGTCCTTCCATTGTCCAACCCTGACTCACTCCGCCCTGTTCCCTTGCCCCTCACCAAGGTGTAACACTGCCCTCTCTTTCATATATTCTCTCTTAAATAAAGTTTTCTTACCCTTCCTTAGGGAGGGATGTGATGGTCCCAATTATGCAATACAATAATAGCAGTTATTTAATTTAATTGCAATAATAAAACATGCCTAGTTGCCACAAAAAGATTGCACTACATATAGTTTTGAATTTCAACAGCATGTGTAGACATTTTTTGGTAGCACTTTACTTTGAAGTTTTATACGTAAAGGCTGACATTACGCTGTTGTTTGTTACCTTAACCCTACCTAACCCCACCAAATCCCTTCACCTCACCCAAAAAATGCCAACATAGCTCCAAAGGCATCATAATTTAGCGAACGACACTTAACAGCTTTCATGACACCTTGTTCATAATATTGACAGCGTTATGTCAGTCTTATGTATAAAACTTCAAAGTGTTACCAAATATTTTATGTTGATCAATGATGAGAGTTTTTTTTCCAACACAGAACGTTGTGGGTTAAAAAACTACTGTAGCCATATATTAAAGCTAAGCGGGTACAAAAAAAACTAAATGGTATATTATTCTGATTTTAACCAAACTGTCTTTTAGTCTCTTATAAGGTAAAAAGATGACTAAAGTGATACAGCCTAATTCCTGAATAGATATGATTTCCAAAATGGGAAAAGCCATTTTGCATTTTTACTCTATGTAAATAGTCTTGCCAGTAATAGTTATACCTGATCCCTCTGCGCTGTATTCATTTGTTTGATGGTTTTACGCAAATTTACCAACTCATTACAAACGCCAAAAACCTATTTTTTTTAACATTATTTAAATGTTAGCATCAATAATTTAGCTTTTAGTTCTCTCCTATTAGCCCCCATGGATAATATGTTTTCACAAATCTGCTACTAATAAATGCAGACAAGTGTTTTAGGGTACGATAAATGTGGCTTTTAAAAGCTACAATTGCCACTTACTGTATTAATAAGCCTTGTCGCAATCATTGTAACATTACAGTAATAGCATGGCATGTCAAAACCAAAGAGGGGGCAAAAACATTAAAATTTCATTAAGAACTAATGACAATCTTAAAAATAGTGTGACAAATGAGACACTGAACAATACATTAAACATACATAATTCTTGCAGGGTATTACTAGCAGAGTTAGAATATAAACGCTGAAGCTGGTGTTAGCGACGTTACAAGTTGAAGGAGCTAGCTAGCTTAACTGATTAATTGATGAAAGGTTTCGTTCCGTCCATGAGATCTGATGTTTTTGATATAATCAGGGATTTTGAATTATTCACAAATCGTTTTGAGAAATGAGAGATGAGGAAAAAAGGAAACACTTTAAAAAAGTGTTTTGTTATTTTTTGCAAATCCGCCATGTTTTTTTTGTTTTGTTTTTTAATAAAACACTACAAAACAGCAAAATGCATCAGATCAAATGGAGTAGGATTCTCTTCTCGATAATAGATCTTCTAAAAAGGCTTCATTGCAGTCATACTCCTTTAAGACAAATGAACCACACCGTCATCCATCCATTTTCAGACCCGCTTTGTCCTATTTCAGGGTCGCGGGGCCACACCGTCGTCTGCGTGGATAATGTTAATAATAATAACAATGGCTTAAATTTATATAGTGCTTTTTTCGAGGTCACTCAAAACACACTACAGAAGTTACAGAAAGCATTATTCATTCACACCAGTCATAGCATGGCTACCATTTCACATTTCCTACGGCCCTTCTGACCAACCACCAACATTCATGAACAATTTATACCCATTCACAGGAATCAATGTGGGTAAAGTGCCTTGCCCAAGCACATAACAACAATAACTTTGAGTGTGCATGATTCAAACCCCCAACTAGGGAATGTAACAGTATGAAAATTTCACACAGTGGTTAAAGTGACCAAAATTAACACGGTTATTGGTATACCACTGTATTTTTTTTAAATGTCTTCAAAATGTTGAAAAAACACTGATAAATTGAAATAATTTCACCAAGATTTATATTTAAATAGATTTATTATATATTAAAGTCTGGTGGCTCTGTATTTAGGAGTCAGTGATGATTTGCGTAGTTTTTCGGCACTTTAGACTCTGTTCGCGTTGGATTAGAGGGTGTTTAATGCAGTCAGGATGGGAGGAGGAGGGCGGTGCACCAAATGAGCGGTCCCCGGAAACATTTTTCCCATGAAAAAACGTCCCACACTGTGGTTATCAACCACGGCGGTTACCATGGTAATTAAAACAAATGGTAACCTTCAGCGTCTGAAATGTTACCGTGATACCGGTAACCGTTACATCCCTACCCCCAACCCTTCGGTTATTGGGCGACTCACTCACTACCACTGAGCCACGGATGACGCAGATAGTGGACGGACAGAGAGTGAACGGATTTGAAGAGGCAAACAGCTTTGATGCGGATCAGCCAATGACATCAATGATTAAAGACTTACAACCTATAAAGATCAGAATAATGAGAACTGAGGAGATATGGTGAGTGCTAGAATGATGAAAAAGAGTGTAAATGTGTAGAAAGCACCAATTTAAATTAATCGTACTTGAGGTTAAAATAGACGGTGTTATCATGTGTGCCATTTCCAATTCACCAGCATATTTTAGCCCATCCTCCCATTCAGACTGGGATAGTAAAAATACATAGGATAACATGGAGGGGGGGGGGCAGGGAAAATGGCGTGGGTGTTGCCTGGAACAATAAAGCTACTCGAGGCTATTGGCAAGAAAACGTAGGAGGATGAATTTGAAAATAAAAACAACTACTGAACGCGAGCAGAATCATAAAGTGTGAGTCATACCAGTAACACATGCAGAACAATCTTATCTGAACGTACCAAGAAGCAGATATCTAGACTTGGTCCTTCTCATCATTACACAACCAAACGCATGCTCAGCAATTCTTTTTTATTGTCTTTACCTTGCCTTTCTGGTTAAATAAAAAAAAAAAGAAGAAAAAAACTAGTGTAAAGACAGAGAAGTTATCACTATTACAACTGAAAACCGTGTTGCCTACATGTCACTTAAAGTCTGTTTCCAAAGAATTCCCTCTGAGACACATTAAGGGCTCCTTCAGGGAATAACACCTATTGGATCCAATGCCAAAAGCTAAACTGCTCACCACTGATACATACTCCTGTTCCTTTTTTCCACCAGCGTAGAAAACCTACCGCCTGCTGCTAGCATGTATAGCTTAGCTCAAACAGACAAAGATAAGTTGCCATTCATCTCAAACTCAGCAAAACCCTTGATAGAGTCTCTATAGTGGACTTTAATGTTATTCCTTTTCAAGAAAATGACAAGAACAGTAACTTCTATTACTAAAAACAAGACAAACATTTGCACAACTAAAAATTCTATCTATCTAGGCAAGTCTATAGATTGCAAGATTGTTTTGTCTAGTTCTGGTGTTTTCAATGTGATATTTCACAAAATATGTCTGGGTTTTTGTTAAAAACAATCTGCTGTTCAGATCTGACCAACCATTTTTGAAAGCAGTTTGTGTACATTTGTACTAAATAAAAAGGTTATAGTGCAACAGAGCGACCATGACACTAGCATGTTTTGAAACCAAAACACCAAGAGAATAGTACAAGTAGCTCCCATAAGCAGTGCCAGAATGCACCGCGACCGAGCAAAAAGAACCAATCAAAGCCAGGATTGTGTTTGATGGACTGTCTGACAGCTGTTGCTCACAGTCCCCGCCCCCTTCTGCAGTGGCCAAAACACAGCAATGCTCATAGCAAGGTAGTGCCTGTAGCGCCGTCTTTTTTACAGTGTATGGTCTGGAGGAGTAGAAGATGGAATTAGCGACTTTTCTGTTTGAAAGGTAATTTACATTATGTTTTGTTTGTGTTGTTTGTTTGAGTGTGTGCTCTGTGTGGGCTGCTGTAAGTGACACTGTGTTGTTGCTGCTGCTGCTGAGGTGTGTGCACATTGAGAAAGAGAAGCGCTGCAGTAATATGCTTTTGACAGAGCATGTTAAATTACTTTGATGTCGCTGTCGTGCTAAAGTTAGCTTGTTAGCTCCTCTGAGGGAAGGACTTTGGAGGCAGGGCAAGAGAGCAGCAGAGAGGAAGAGGGAGGGAGGGATCTGACAGTTACGGACTGTACCTTTAAGGTGTATGATTTTTTTTTGTCTTCATTCTTCTTTGTAAGCTTAAAATGTTTGGATGTGAGGCATCTTTTTATTTATTTTTTAACTAGAATTGTGAGTCACCAAATATGCAAAGAACCCTGAGTCAGCAAAGATAGTTTTGTTCACCTTGAACAGCCTAAAAGGTGCATGTAGCGAAGCGCATAGCATACTAACCTGCACTGTCTCTAGGAGAAATCTGAAATATTAAGCAGTATTTTGAAATGGACATTAACAAAGCAGAGACATAAAAGTCAAAGTTATATTTGCAAATAAAAAAGTGACAAGTTGGCAGTAAATGCAGTTATAAATGCTTTAAATCAGTGTCTCTCAAATTGGGGGTACGTGATGGCACTACAGGGGGCACTTGAGGGAGAGAAGGGAAAATTAATAAATAAAATCATTAAAAATATGGGGTTTTATCATGTTTATTTTTGATAATCATACTAATTATTACCAGCGACTCACAAAATGAGAGAAAAATACACAAGATAACAAAATACACACAAAAAAACCCATGAAACATACAAAATAACCAAAAACACACAACAACAACAACAAAAACAGACAAAATAAGAGCAAAATATACTAAATAATAAAAAGAACAGACAAACAACAACAAAATACACAAAATGACACCCAAAACACACAAAATGATGATGGAAATCATCTTGATTAGAATGTTTTAATGTTCCAGTCAGACAAAAGGGGGTAATTGCATTCAGAAATAAGAGAAAGGGGGTACTTGAGCCCAAAACATTTGAGAACCACCGCTTTAGAGATAGAAAATGATATGATAGAAAGTCCAATGCTTAAATTGACTTGCCTTCCTGAGATAATATTTTAACAGCATCTAATCAAAGAAGTCTAAACGTGAGATTAATTCATTTAAAAAAAACAAAAAAAAAACAAGATTTATCTTCTAAAAAAACACCATCAGCTCATTTGTGGTGCTGCTCATAAACCCAACACTCACTATGTTGGGATGCAACATAAAACAGTCAAAAAGGAGAATTAATCACTATGCTGCCCTGCTCTGTACTTCCTGTGCCCATTGGGAATAAATGAATGATCTGCAGATTTAGGTTATAGCTTCCGCTCCTGTGGCTGCAGTGGCCTCATTTCACAGCACGGCTCACACTCACGCGCATGCGCCTAATCTGTTTTACATAGAAATATTGTAAAGGGCTCACTTGCAATTTTCCCTTTGTATGTGGATGACATTACCTCAAAATGTACTTTTAACTCATTTCTCACATTAATTGAGAAAGATAACTGGATACGACTGATCCTGAGCAATGATGATTACATGATTTTTTAATGGTAAACATCCATTCATTTATCTTATAAACCTGCTGAAGTAACTCCAAAATCGTGCATACATTGTTTTTATACCAAATCGATCTACAGCCAATATGCACATCACAGAACAGGGCAATAAGGACAATAAGCAATGCTGGATAGGGATACAAAATCACACATTGAAATGTATGTATTTGGTTACATTCAAAACAGTGCAAATTATGTGCAAAGCAAGAAATAACCTACTTCCAAAAAAAAAAAAAAAATGTTGGTAATGTTCACAGAAAGAGAAGGAATTTATAATCTAATGGGAAGTATGAACATTAAAGTGTGCGTAACGAGCAGTGAGGGGACTTTATGGGACAGTTTGGAGAATGAGATCAAACAAAGTACAAGCATAAATCTGATTAAAAAGAAGCACAAAAACACATTTCTGAACAAGTATATATAGAAGAGGAAGTATGAGGATGGATCTAGATAAAATAATCAAAATAGTTACATTATAACTGCTTAGTATTTGATATAGGGATGTCCGGACACAACTTTTTCACTTCTGATCCGATATTGCAGCCTTGAGTATTGGCCGATACCGATATGGATCCGATACAATAACAGCACGAATCATACATACTTTTATTACTTATTTTATAATGTGGAATGTTAGAAAAGACTTGATCAAGTGATGTCACTCAAAGAGAAAACAATAGTCAGCAACAGCAGGGATGAGAAAAACTGACCCATTTATTATTAACCAGTTGGTTACATACATTTTAACCTTTAACATACCTGTAATATCTACAGTATCCTACAATTGAATAAAATAAATTATTATATCGGTTATGATATCAGAGATTTTAGATGCAGTCCGATAAAATCCGATATTCGTTTTCTGGCTGATATCAGACCAATATCCGATATCAATATTGGATCGGGACACCAATATATTTATGTGGTTGTTTGTTTATTATATATAACACATTTATTTATATGGACATTTATATAATGTGGCTATATTAAATGTATAATTATAGAGTGGTACAATATGTACAGTATATTTATTAGGTTTACACAATCAGGATTTTTGGGCCGATCATATGAATTCAGGTTATTATATCCTTCGGTACTATCCAATGTTTCTGGACCTAAACGCAGCCTTGTGACTGTGACGGAGTGGGAGAGTTGAATAATTTCCATGCAGGACCTGAACATAACATTTGTTGTCAGAATGTGTGTGTGTGTGTGTGTGTGTGTGCGTTGCCCTTTAACTGTGAATGAATGCGCCAGTCGCTCGACCAGTGTGCGGAGTGAGGGAGCGTGTGAGACCGGAGCAGATGGATTATCAGCTTTATGCTGTTTTTAGTGATTGGCAGCTGTTGAATGAAACCAGAGTCCCATGTCATACTCAATGACTGCTGTGAAGCAACTACAAGAGAGTTGGAGATGAAGCTGTGGAGGCAGACTCCACTAGCATTAGCATTAGCAGCAAATACATATTTACTGACTGTGGCAGTGCAAAACCCACCGTTGCTTATAGTCCATATAACAGGAGCATCTACAGAAAGCATCATCACGACAAAGACGTCATTGATCGGATCGGCAAATTAAGACATCACAGCTGATCACATTAAAATGCATAAAATGCTAAATATCGGCTGATGCGATATAGCCGATCAGATTAGTGTAAAGCCTAATATTTAGGTAGTGTATATGTATTTACAGTAATTTTATATTTACATGGACATTTGTGTAGTATAGGTGCAATATATACGTGTAAAATGTGTAGGGATAGTAAAAAAGTGTAAACACTACCCTCGTATTTTTCAAACTTGTGTATGATTTGTTGATTTTTTTTTTCTTAATACATGTTGAAAATAAAGTTCATTCATTAATAAAACTATAGACAGGGCAGATACACTAACCAAGCACTAAGTGAGAGAACATGCTATATGCACATGAGCTCTGAGACAAATGCTATGCTAACCACCCCTTCATGGAGCGACCAGAATAAGGGAATAGTATTAAAAAAAATGAAACAAGGTTTATTTTATTAAGTATTTGTTATTTTGAGGGCAGAAGGCTTGACTTGCTGAGTGAGTATAATAATGGGTATTACGTGGGGAGGTGAATCAACACTTCCTGTTCATGTTTTATTACATTACAGAGCCACAGCAAACAACGTTCCCCTCCTCTCTCAAACAGTGGATCTGTACGTTCTCTAAACTAAAGATACAAAGCTAACAGTATATCAGCAGAGACAGTGCACCATGAAAACTGCTGAGTTACTGTAATTGTGTTGCTTTTCTTGGTACTTGTACAATTTTGAGTATCTATCTATAATGCAAGAACGGTCTGCGTGTCCGTGGAGCGAATATCTCCCCAACGCAGTGTCTGATCGCCCTGAAACTTTGTCAATGGCTTGCACATACATATATATATATATATATATATATATATATATATATATATATATATATATATATATACAGTATATAGACAAATGGCCATTGTTTCAATGGTGTGACTGTTGTAGTGATTGATTGCAGAGAGGATGCATCCTTACCCAGACATTGTGTTCCCATTAAACCAAGAGCTACACATGTTATTTGAAATAGGAGCAGTTTGTCATTGGCCAAGGCCCGACTTGGACAACGTTAGTTACTAATTGAGAAACAATTGATGTTCGTTTGCAAACCTCACTTTCAACACTTTCAATTCAGGGTGACTGTAGTGAGGAACACTGAAGCATTTCAACATAAAACGACGTTCAAAAAAGGAGGAAGAGTGCATGAGTTTTAATTTAAGTTAACACTTTACTTGAAGTTTTAAACATAAGGCCGACATTACGCTGTCATTATCTGTCATTAGCATGAATAAGGTGTCAGTAAGGCTGTCATTAAGTGTTGTTCACTAAATTATGACACCTTTGGAGCTATGTTGGCATTTTTTGAGTTAGGTGGAGGGATCTAGTGGGGGTGAATTAAACTTTCAGTTACAATTAAGTTTTCAATTACTCATGTTTTGATTGATTGATTGTTTATTCCGAGTTTAATGTACATTACAGATACACTTGACTCTTTTCGAATTAACATGCTTTCATATATAATATACATAAACTCGTAAAGGAGTGGGAGGAAGTTCCCACCCCTGTAATTGTCATAATTCATATCAGCTGTTCAATTACAACTCAATTACTATTACCGTGACCAGCATTTTTTCCAATTACAATTAAATTTAAATGATCTTTTATTCTCAGAAAGTCAATTACAATTACATTCTCAATTACAAAAGTTCAAGTACAATTAATCACAATTACTGAGCCTGACATAATCTAATCAAAGTATTAGCTTTCTGTTATCATCTCTTATGGTAACGCGCCCTAAATCAGCTGTAAAATATACTAAAAACTAATATCTATCATCTAGTTTGTTTCCTATCAATTGGTTACCCTGTTAGGCTTCCTAATCAAAGAAAATATAGGTTTTAATATGTTTGGTCTGAACCTTTTTTGTGTCGGTATACTCCATGATTTAAATTTGTTTTTTTTATGGTAAAATGTGGGAAGGCTTGATATGAATCACATTTTAATCATTATTAACTACATATATGTAGATCTGTACATAGAACTGTAACATGGTTCCCCAGTTTAGAGTTCAATTATAATTGACAATTTCTATAGAATTTTCATGGCAATTACAATGTCAATTATCAGAACTCAATTACAATTACGGCATTAACAAATTGATTAAATTTAAATTATAATTATGCCATAATTGTAATTAATTATAAAATACACAATTACATATATAATAGACGCCAACCCTGGTTAGGGATTAGAGTAACAAACGACACTTAATGACAGCCTTCATGACACCTTATTCATGCTAAAGACAGGCATCATGTGATAATGACAGCATAATGTCAGCCTTTATGTTTAAAACTTAAATTAAAGTGTTACTGAATTTAATAATTGATTATTGATGCACAAACTAGTATGAATAAGATAAGTTTGGGGAAGAAAAAGTGATAAATAAATAAGAAATATTTGTTTATGGGAGAACAATTGTCCACACAAGTGTGTTTGTGTGTGCGCGTGTGCAATGTGGTGGCTCTAAACGAACGCCCTGGGCCTACGCAGTGCCATGTCAGTGTGTATCTATTTCAGCTAAGCGCTCGCTTGTTGAGGGTGAACACTCATGTAAAGGGGGCTGCTGGGTAATCGTGTGAATGGAGTTCAGTCAATGGGAGAAAAAGGGAAATGCCCCAGTGCATGTTGGGAAACTGCTCCGGGGGGGGCGGGAGTTTGCATAATGCTGACACACACTCCAATAGGTTGGGATACATAAACAGAAATCGATGTCATCATCGTCCACAGCTGACTGGTAAGGCAAAGAGCAAAATCAGTTCACCAATTTGTTTTTAATTAATTGGCTCGATTTAGTTGGGATTTCCTTTTTTTCTTCCTCCATTATATTAAACTATATTTCATATTAAAGATCCCTGAATGTCATTTTCAACTTTTCACATTTCAAGAAGAGTTTTAAAAATTGGGTCTTTTGTTGTGGGATGGAGACCGTAATCTATTTTTTTAATCGACCAATTGAAAAAATACAGAATCAGAATCAGAATCAACTTTATTGACCAAGAGTGTATGAATACACACGAGGAATTTGTCTTGGTGACCTGTGCTCTCTCAGATAGTGTAACATTAAATAATAACAATCCACTAGAATAAAGAAAAATAAATAAAAAAGAAGTATAAACATAAATATAAGAGTAGTTAGACTATGTGCAAACTAAATAATAATAATAATAATAATAACGAAATAAAATAAAAATACAATAATAATAATAATAAGATAATAGTGCAGTAGTGCATTGATGAGTAGTGCAGGTGAACATTTAAATGAAAATATTATGTCCATGAACATTTCGCAGTGACAGGTTGATCCAGGGTTGTTATGTTTAGTTCCATGGTTATTTCACAGTAACAGAAACAGGTCTGACACTCTATGACTGTGTAGTGTTGATCACAGTGACAATACAGTTTAAACTGTTGCCAACTTTGGCCCTAACGCTTTTTTCCCCCAAGTCTATTAGTGTTATTTAAAAAGAATCCTAAAGTCTTTGAAAAATCGTCATTCGAAGATCAATGGCTAACAAAACAGTCTGATTTACTCGCTATTTTCAGGCACCAAAGCATCAGCCGCACACTGAGCTCTTCTTCTCTGCTTCATCGTCTACTACTAAACCGCAAAGTTGGAACCAGGGTTGGGGTTAATTATAATTGTAGTCACGTAACTGATAATTAATTACAACTATGGTGTAGTTAGAATTGTAAATTTTGTCATTTGTTGCTTCTGTCGTAATCGTAATTAAATTGTAATTGAGTTTAGATAATTGACTTTGTAATTGCCATGAAAATTCTATAAAAATTGTCAATCATAATTTAACGCAAAACTGGGGAACCATGTTGCAGTTCTATGTACAGTTCTTTACATACAGTATGTAGTTAACAATGATTAAAATGTTTCATATCAAGCTTTCCCACATCTTACCATATAATAAATAAATAAATCTAGGGATAAACTGATACAAAAAAGGCTCAGACGCCCACACCAAAAATATTAAAACCTATATTATTATTGATTAGGAAGCCTAACAAGGTAATCAATAGATAGGAAATAAATTAGATGATATATATTTGTTTTTAGTGTATTTTACAGCTGATTTAGGAAGCGTTATTATAAGAGATGCTAACAGGAAGCTAACACAAGAGGAAGGTTAACTTTTATTAGATTATTTATTTCAGACTCAGTAACTGTCATTTATTGTAATTGAACTTTGGTAATTGAGAACAAAATTGTAATTTACTTACTGAGGATGAAAAATAATTGTAATTTCAATGCAATTGGGGAAAAATGCTGGTCATTGTAATTGAACATGGGTAATTGAAGACATAATTGTAACTGAAAAATGTAATTGACCCCAACCCTGGTTGGAACCATCGCTCCCTGCGGTCATATATTATTTTTCTGTTCACAACTCGTTTTATCCTCTTTCGGTAAATAAAAGAGGTTACATCGATATCTCTAACTTTTCCTGATTATTTAGGGCAATAAAAAGCAGCAGAAATTGACATTTTGACTGAAAAAGCTGCTAAATGATCTATAAAGCAGGATGAATGTTTCACTCCAACAGAAAACAATGGGACGTTTACAAGGAAATGGCGCCATGTGATGTCATCGATCATGTGATTTCAAGATGGCGGAACACAGCTTTTAAAAAGTTGTCCCATTTTTAAAAGCTAATAAAGCAAATACGGTAAAAAATATTGTGTTTTCTTAGGCATAGATCTTCTAATAAGGACATTTAAAAGATTTTAGGCCACATTTGTAAGGAAAGCAGTGGAGGATCCTTTTACTAGAAGCGCGTCCACCATATAATGTCTATGTAAACCTGATGCTGTTGGCGCTTTGGACGCGTTTGGTGTGAACGTGCCATTAGGTTTAAGGTTAAGGTTAGGTTATAACCCAATATTTCAACCATTTTTAGGGATAGGATTAGGGTTATGTTTAGTTTTCGTCACGTGACCTAAACTGGCCAAATAGGGGCGCTGCGTAATGAAGAAACAAGACAAATCTGCAAAACTGTAATCGTTGATATCCAGTCATTAATAGATTTAACTTTTATACCTTAATATTTATAATCTCAACAGGTTTGTTGCGGAGCTGGACTCTATCCCAGCTTTTATAGTGTCACATAAGAGTATTTAACCCTTTAACTGTCGGATAAAATTAAAAGTAATCCATGATGGATATGAGTCACTACCTTTTTCAGACTAACAGGATATAAAGCAGAAATTACACATACATTAGGGCCGTTCGATATGAACAAAAACCCATATTGATATTTTTTTCTCAAAATGGCGATACACAATATAAACCTCAATATTTTTCTTACCAAAAGGAAAATTCTGGGTTAAATTTGCTGATGTAAAATTTCCACAAAGACATATTTATTAACAAAAAGCTGCACATGGTTCACTTTTGGCTTTTTCTCCTATAAGGGACAGCACGTGTGAGTGAGTTCTGTAGTGTGGCTGGTTTAATGGAAGGACTGGGTTAGGACGCACTCAGAAATCTACTTAACTGTGCTTTTCTCGCTGTTCTGAGAAGTATTGACCCCTAAAATGAGTATTTTATGACTAAATGAGCTATTAAATAAAGATATTTTCTATATCGCCAAAATAGAAACCTCGAGACATTGCCCAAGCCTAATATACATACATATATTATACTACAATGGCATAGTCAAATCAATTTAAAATAACAATTTTAAATGATTCCCCATTTAACATTATAGATTGCACACAGACTTTTTTCCTCATCCATCAATAATAACTTATGGCACAACTCTTTAAAATACACCAAAAGGTTAAGTTCAAATTCTAAAACTAGCAAAACATCAGAAACAAATGAATAAAAAGGCCTAAATTTAAGGTTTAATGTTGGACGAGACACAGGAAAGAGTTTAGACGAGCCTACAGACACAAATAAATAATGTACATGAGCTAAGGGGTACTTGCCATAAGAAATAAAGGGGAAGGGGTGCATGGGGCACTAGAGTTTGGGAAACAATGCTATAGTAGAAAGTTTAGAAACAATATAGCATTTATCAAAGACTAAAGCTATATCTGCAGGAGGAGAACAGGTCACACACAGTATTAGGTGCCATAGAATTCCGACAGACGTTAGCGAACTACCTCTGCACTGCCAACAATAGAGCAGCTCAGATCAATTACCAAACAGGATCCAATGACACGCTGGTCAAACTCGATGCCGTTTACTCAGGTTCAACAAACTTTTCTCATTCACTGGCTGTGACCCAGACTTCTGTTCCATGTGAAAAAAGATAAGTAACAGGAGGTGATGCTATTAAACAATGTTTCAAACTCAATAGACTTGACAAAGGCCAAACTAGAAAAGTTCAGTCATCCGCACAAATACACTATGTTTTTCTGACTACAACATTTTGCTCAGAATACTATAAAAAAGAGCACAGGATGAGCGAGTGATAACACACATTTTAAAGGATCTCATTTTGTAAATAAGTGGAATTAAACAGAATTTTGTGTTTCTTGAATAGATTTATTTTCTATAGTTTTTAATCATTTCTGGTAGGGCTGGGTGATTTTGCCTAAAAAAAAAAAAAAAAAACGCAATTTTTTTAAAGAAAAATTCGCGTTTCGATTTGATTTTTTTTGCAATGCAATTATTGTTGTGATTGTCCTCAAGAGTAAAAATGCATAGAACAATCCCAAAATAAAAAGTAAATGAGGCTCTGTCATTCAACAATTTCAAGCTTTAACCCAGGCTTAAGCAAAAGTGCAACAGCGCCTTCACAGTAGCTTAAATGTTCTGATTAAGAAAAGTAATAAACTCTTCCCTTAGTATCTCAGCATAGGGCGAATAAAACATTAAATATGTCTGTGGCACACATATAGCTACTCAGAGGGTAAACACATGTTTATATATATATATTTATTTTTTTTTTTTTTTAACTTGAATCGTTTTTATCTACAAATTCGATAAAACAATTTTTTTTTGCCCAGCCCTAATTTCTGGTCATCTGCCACCTGGTGTGGGACCAAGGCAGACTCTGGTATTTTCAGTTCATGTTCTAATCAAAATCATTTTCACCATCATTATTATGATTATCATTTTTAACTAAGAATAAACATTGCAAAACACCATTTTTTTGAAAGTTTGTTCATTTTCAACTTACCTACTGTAGTGCCATCGCATACCCCTAGGGGCACACGTACCCCCATTTGAGAAACACTGCTCAATGTCATAACAAATTTGTGCTCTTGTTTATGCTTGTGTAAACATTTGACCACTAGGGGTGTAAATCACCTGTTTCATTCCGATACGATACGATATTGATTATTAGAACAACGATTCGATATTTGCCGATGTCACAAAGCCTGCCACAATCTTTTTTTTTACATTAAATAATAAAAAGACAATATTGATAAAGATTTTTTCTTACCAACTAACATTTGGTGTTTTAACAAAAAATGAAAGCGGAAGGCAAAATGGCGATAGATATCAATGTTTCTTCTTTAGATCGATTTGACTAAATTGTTGATCAAACAATCGATTAATCGATCTAGATCAATTAATCTTTATACTCTTACTGCCCACAGATATCAGAGAATTGGCTTAGGATCAAAGAATTTAGTTACAAATATTTTGACCTAAAATACTTTCTTTTCTTTTTTTTTTTTAAGAGTGGGAATCTTTAGGTTTAGCTCATGATGCGATTACAATTATAGGTACTGTCATTTGATCATGAATTGATTATTGACGCACATTTCACAGCATTTTCTTTGTTTCTCACCACTAACAGATCAGGTTCAGACCTGACTAACATCAGTGAGACGTGAGTCAGGTCTGAACCCAGCAGCTCCCTCAGATCTATGGACACAGGTCAGATAGTTGAGCCCAGAGTTCACAGCAAACACGGTGACGCTGCTTTTAGTTGTTACGCTGCAAGTGGAACAAACTTAAGTCAGGGTGAACATTTTTAAATCCAAGTTAAAGATAATCTTTTTTTCTACTGCATATGCCTGAGAGGGAGATTTATCATCATATTATTGTTGATTTAAGGCTTTTAAAGCTCATTTTAAATGTTGATTTTAATGTTATTATTGATTTTCAAACTGTTGGAACTTTTTTATTTGAATTTTTAATTTGCATTGCCTTGTCTTTAAATAAAATGACAAAAACCATAACATTTGCATTCAAGCTGTATGGTAAAGTGCCAAAGTTGTGACATAAACAATACAATAAACAAACGCAGCTGTTCTAAATGATGTATTATATCCATTTCATTATATCTAATAAACTAAATCAGCAGCTCAACCACAGCTTTTTAAAAATCTGTTGATATTCCTTCTGCAGTAATTTGTGTAATTGACCATTTAAATAATCATTATTGGAAATGTATACATCGATTATTCCTCCCAAGTTAATTCTCTGTGTTTTTCCCTTCATGCAGTCATTCAGTGGGCTGGACTACGAATGTCGGATTTAGCCGACGGGGCCTTGAGCTCGACATGTCTGTTCCTTTCTGAGTCTTTGTGTCTATTTGCGTGTGCAGGTAAGAACACGTGCAACTCTGTTTACTTTGAACTCAGTGTCCCACAGCCCTCATCTGCTCACTAAAAATAGTAGGAGCTTTTAAACAAGCCACTTTTGTCATGCAAACACAAAGACCAAGGGTGAATCAATATATACAGGTACTGTGTTCAGGTTTTTATATATATAAGTGGTGGGACTTGCAGAACAATATTTGACACGATAAGCAAAGTTTTTCCAATTGAAATGGATTTTAGGTATATGATCGAATGAATGAAAACAATAAATGAGCTTAAACAACAAACGTGTGTTAATCATTTCCATCACTGAGTGCAAACACAATGTGCAATATGAATAAATATTATTATTATTATTATTATTATTTTTGGTTTGTTTTTTGTTCTTTTTCTGTTCTTCACACCAATTACCATGTTAAATTCCATGTGCTGTTTTTAAACTGTACTTGGTGAATAAAAAAAAACCTGATTCTGAGAACCCCGTTTCCACATTAATGTAGGATCACCCCCATTTTCTCAAAAAACCCTGAAGAAATAGGAGTAATCTAGGAACCAACCCAACCCAAAGTCCCAGCTCTCTCTCTCTCAGCTATATATACAGTATATATATAGAGAGAGAGTGTATAGGTCTGTGTTCATTGGCTATCGCAATACATGAGGTTTGCACCTCCCAGAAAACAAGAACAGGAGTAAAACTGGGAAAAGAGATGCCCACAAGCACACACAGGAATGATTAATCAATATTGTTTCCATTAGTGAACCAGGGAAGGAAAGACACTGCACCATAATGAGAGAACACTGCAGGCCTGCTAGCTACGCTTCACCTTCTCTCCTTTTTTACTTGACCTATGTGTGACAGATGTCCGATGACCACAGAGGACTTGGGGAGTAGTTACAGTATATCATCAATGACCAAAAAATAAATAAATAAAGAAGCAACAATGAGTGGCTCAGGCAGAGCAGGAGAATCCAGCAGCATTTACAGAACGCCTCATCGTTCTCGTTCTCTATCGTCACATGATGTCAAAACACAAAAGGACCATCAAAGAGAACGTATAGCAGGGACTATATGTGACGAATAGAGCATGATGAGAAAAAAAACAAACAGGACAAGACGATCCTTCTCTGGTTAGGGAGGAGAAAAATCTACAGAGATTTTATATGATTATAGGCCTGAGTTCATTTCAAAGTTGCAGCCATTTCCTCTGAAATTGCATGGCTGCAGCTGAAGGGCACTGGAAATGTGAAAAACAGATTTGAAAAGATTACATAATCCAGACGGTCTGAGGTCTACACTCCATGCTAACCCTCTTCCATCTACACCCCCCACCCCGATTGTTCCATAAGCTAAATGATAGCTTTATTCCTCCGTTTTTCTAATAACCTGATAAGACAACAGATGCATGGAGGCTGCAGCTCTACCGTTGCATGGCGGCAGGTCTTTGTTGTCAAAGGATGCTGATTTATGGAGGGTGATAAAACGTGAGCACAGCCAGGCTGCCTCGTGCAAAATGGCTGTCGTAAAGCCACATAAAGATTAATATTATTCACAATCATGGGTTTGATTGCACCACAGTGGGAGGAGTCAGTGAGGGGTCAGGGCTGACACACAGGCTGAAAACTGAGCCACAGTAAATCATCCAACCAACAATACAGAACAAGAACAGGGATGAACAATATTGGATTTCAGGTTAATATTTTAGAACTTATTTGGTGTACAGTATAACTGAGACGATAGTTGCTAGTAATTATGCATTCGAGTGGTAAAAATGGCATTTTTACAAGATAAGAGCATTCTGTCATAGCTATATATGAGGAAAAACAATCAAACGTTTGGAAATCAATAAATACAAATCCATGGGTGATGAGGCATCTACGTATGAGATGTATGGGTTGATCAAGGAAGTAAATCCTGTTTATTTATCAGTTTTGGTGGAAGCCAATATCAATAACTAAGGGTGTAAAAAAAAAAAAAATTGGCGATACATCGCGATATTTCACCGTGCAATTATTTTACAGTATCGATCCAAAAAATGTCCAAAATTATTTTTTCAAATCATGTTTTTTTTTTTTTTTTTTTTTTTAACAAAAAAGCCATTTAATTGCACTAACAAATGCATAGCACGTAAACGCACGGTCCCTAGGTGTCAGTGAACCACATCAGACCATCTTTAACTACCTCACTCCTCAATGCATTTTAGCTTAGAAGTTGATTTCACTTTATTTTCTAGGGGTGTGTTGCCTGGCATCTGATGATACGATTCGTATCCCGATACATAGGTCACAATACGATACCTGCAGTTTATATATATATATATATATATATATGTCTTAAGAAACAACTAATCTGTAAATGTGTACACCTTCAAGAGAACATTATGTATGAAATATATTTTATTGGCATATTTTACACTCAAAACATTGGCTTTAACATGTGCCAACAACTTAAAATAATAAAATAACATACAATCTGCCTGTGGCTTTTAAACCGACTTTGACTTTAGTGCAACTTAACTGAAATATATGCTTACAACAACACATAAATGCAGAAAGTTAGTACTTTCTTTTTAGATTTTATTGAAAAAAACACAAGCTGGTCAACATGCCCAGGTTTCAGCACTTCTTTGTGCAGTTACAATGTCTCCTGCAGTGGAAAATACTTTCCTGGTTAAATAAAAGTTAAAAAAAAATAGATATGGATGCATTTTTGAATCGATCCGAGAATCGCACGACGTAACATCGCCGAAAGTATTTTTTCCTACACCCATATTATTTTCCTAAAACAAACTGGGCACTTTAATAGATATATGTGGTTCCTTTAAGAACTTAACTGAATCAGAATCTGTTGTAGAAGCAAAAGTTAAACTTTTTGGAAAAATTAAATTTGACAGATTGATAAACATACCAATTGTTTTTAAATATTTGTACTTGAATTAAAGTGAGTTACCATTTACTTGTTCTCACAAATCAAAACAATTAAATGTATTTCATACCATTTTGTACTTGTAAAGGTCAAATCTGTAATTACTGATATTACGATGTATATTGTATTGTTTAGTATTGGAATATATTGTATCGTGAAACGTGTTGTTTCGTCAGATTCATGGCAATGCATTGCACCCCCCTACCAATAACGTGCCGATAATATCGTCATAGTTTGTCCTCTATAGAATAACTATACAGACACAATCCTTACGCGAGATCTCCACATCTAGATTAGGCTACGCTTGAGTCATGAATAATTTAATCATGGAAAAATGACTTTCACTTATTTGGACAAACCTATTGGTGCTAGACATCATTTATAGGAGCAACCTATGCCACTTCTATGTGCAATATTATACCCATTACTCATTGTAAAACCCCACTTACCACTTTTTTTAATATATTTTCTGTACTTTTATCTTGTCCAATATCTATTATTTATAATATTATTTTTTTTCCCCTTAATTTTCCTTTCTGCATTTTTCTATTTAGTTTTCTTGCTTGCTCTTTGTGTCTTTGGCTGCAGTAATATGTTAATTTCCCCAGTGTGGTATAAAATAAAGTATAATCTAATCTGGACACACAGAAATGCAAAGTCAGGAATCAAACCACTAACCAATTAATTAGGAGTCAACCCTGTCTCCCACCTGAGCCTCAAATCAGGGCAATGAAGCAAATATAAATGTACATCTCTTTTTGTTCATATGTTGGATCAGAGGTGTCAAACTCATTTTAGTTCAGGGGCCAAATACGGACCAGTTTAATCTCAGATTATAGGGAGAAAACAAGCAATTTTACCATTCACATGCTGTAGTTTGCACTTCCATGTATAATAATAGTATTTAAAGAATGTATAAGGCACTGACGATATCCAAGCAAAGTGACAGATTATCGGTCCCTGTCAGATCTTCACTCAATTTTTTTTTCTTCTATTTTGTGACCAATTTTTATTTAATTTGGGGAAATTTTGAGGAAAATTGTAGGATTTGGGAAAAATTCAGTACTTACAACAATTTGAGATTAAAATTACTTCCATCATGTGTAAAAGGCATGGGAAAACTGAGCCCTGTAAAAAGCATTGTGCAGTTTCATTACATTT
Organism: Gouania willdenowi; assembly: GCF_900634775.1. Classification (NCBI taxonomy): domain Eukaryota; kingdom Metazoa; phylum Chordata; class Actinopteri; order Blenniiformes; family Gobiesocidae; genus Gouania; species Gouania willdenowi. The sequence goes on from NC_041054.1 coordinate 20,552,138, forward strand.
ATTGTATTTAGAAGGACTGAGAAACCTACACTGTAAAAAAATAAAAATAAATAAAAAACAACCTGTAGAATCTACTCAATCAAATTCAGCTTACAATTTGCAATCAATATTTTAGAATCGATTTTTACCCATTTTTTTTTTAGTTCATAACTCTCACATTCATAGCTTTGGACAGGCATTGTAAGGTAAGCTAAACCCCAATTCATGCACAATAATTACATTTTTATATGCTAAATTTGGTGGATGATGAATTTCTTCTGGTGTTTTTTTTGTTTAATTTAAAAAAAAAAAAAAAAAAATTAAGTCCCTAAAGTTTTCTTTGATTCATATTACTTTCATCGTATCTGACGTTCTATCTTTGCAACATATAAAGAAATAAATACTTATTAGTACGTACCATGGTGTACAACAATATGTAAAATACTGCAACAGATTAAGATGAAATGTCACTAGTGTTACCAAGGTTACTAATGGTGACACGTCATACTGCGTGGCAGTATAAGTAATGTGATGTATTGGAAAACAAAAGCTGGAAGCAATAATAGTCCATGAAACAACACCACAAAGCATGCTGGGAAAGCTGTACCCCGGATGTTGCGATAGTAGTGAAACACTACTCTTATTTATTTTTTTCAGTTTTTACTTGAATCAAGAAGTTAGATTTAGAAAACTAAGATAAATGAGGAAACCATAATGAATAAGCCAAAGCACTAATCACGATGCAAAATGAAAAATAATAAATCGTTTTTTTACAGTGTAAGAGTTAGTGGGTGATTTGCACAATGAGTCATGTTTACTGTCTCCTGCAGGCCAAATTGGGAGATTTAAAGGGCCGGATTTGGCCCCCGGGCCTTGAGTTTGACACTTGTGTTAGATTAAAGCTGTCTTGTGCACAAAATGGCTTTCTGTGCGTAATTTACGCATAACGCATGGATGCATCTGTTTGAAATGGATGTTAACAGAAGTGATGGTACCCCTCACCTGTCCTTTAACGAGGCTGGCAGCGAACTGCCTCATGACCGCCTCCACAGTGTAGGCGCTGGACCATCCGCGGGGGGTCAACAGCTCCATGCAGATGGCCCCTCCGTCCAGCACGTAGCCGTTCTCCAAGCGGGGGGTCAGCACCCGCATGAAGGGCGGAGAGAAGGGGAAATTGTCGGGGAAGGTGACGTTGAGCAGGATGAACTCCGTGCTGGTCTCCTTCATGTCCTGCCACAGCGCGGAGTCCTTGTCCACCTGGTGCAGCTTGACGTTCCAGTCGTACAGGTTATCCTCCACCAGCTCCACCGTGATGAAGTTATCCCCTAACCTCCGGATCTCCTGCAGCTCCTTCATCAGCCTCCGTGTCCGGACCTGGGTGCAGTGCTGCCGGTGCGGGGCCAGTGGAGGGATGGTGGAGGCCCCTCCACCTCCACCTCCACCTCCACCGGTCTGCTGCTGCTGCTGAAGCTGAAGCTGCTTCTCCTTGGCATCCTTGCCCTGTTTATCCTTCCCGGGCGGCTTGTCCTTGACGTGCTGGTCCAGCTTCCTGGCTTTAATCTCCGGGGTGCTCAGGATGTTGGTCTCGTTGGTGTTCTGACAGTTCTTGTTGTTCTTTTGGCTGCCTTTGGTCCCCTTTAAGGAGCCCTGGTGGTGCTTGGGGTCCTCGGTGTCCCGGTCGTGCAGACGGATCAGACCGATCTTCCGCAGTAGGGTGGCCATAATTCTCTATTGACTTGTAAATCCCTCACCGATGCCCCCGCACCAGGGGCGACAATCACGTCTTTTGGGAAGTCGCAGACACGACCTTTTGAATTTATCAGTGGTGGTGATGATGGTGATGATGATGATGATGATGAACCTGCTGCTGCTGCTGCTTATACCGCAATCCTCCGTCCGCTCACGATCACTGCGCTGTTCTCTCCTCAGTGCGCATCGCCTCCACTACAAAATAAAAAAATAAAATAAAAAAAAGCACAGAAAACAGAGACGCTGAATAAACAGGAGTGAAATCACAATAATTAATCAAACAGATCGATATGCCATCACGTCATTTGTGCTCCCAACAAGTGAAAGGACACTGCAGCGGTGCGTAACGCAGGAGAGGATCTTCCTTTCATTTCCATGGGAAACACAAAGTAAAAAGAGAAACGCACCAGATGATAAGGGAATAGTAGTCTATCATCACCGATATTCAACATATTAATCAAACCTGCTATGTATAGGCTAAATAAATAAACACAATGACAAACACTATACCTCGATCACCAGTCCAGCATTACAGTCACATATTGTATGTTCCTTCATCGCTATATTCTATTCTATTCTATTCTATTCTATTCTATTCTATTCTATTCAGAAGCCTACACTATAGCACAGTCCGACCACCGGTGATTCACCACCAGCAGTCCGCTCTTACCGGGGAACGGTGAAAACCCGTGAGTTCTGTGACTGTCCACCGTTGAGTCCAGTTCTGTTCCGCAGTGGATCCAAAAACAACGTAAAACAGAACAAACGGGCTCCACCATCGAGTCCGTTTCTCAACAAGAGCCGCGTTTAGGTAGGTAGGTAGGTGTGTGTGTGTGTGTGTGTGTGTGTGTGTAGCTACTGCAGCTTGTGCTTTAATGCAGCCGAGGACGAGCCAACCCCCGGTAATCCTCCTCCTCCTCCTCCTCCTCCTCCTCTACCAGCCAGCAGGTCCTGACCGGAGGCCCTTCAAAATAAAAGCACGGAGATGGGACGCAGTTAGTAGGCTAGTTGCTAGATTTAAAAAAAATATATAATACAAATTATAACAAATAAATAAATTTTTTAAAAAAACAAACAAAAAAAAAACGTACACACGAGAGGCAATAAACGGCGATGAAACAATGGTATAGTATAGTGAAATTTAGCAATATTTGTATAATTTCATTTAAAAAAAGAAAATAAAAACAAAAAATCAAGTGTCTCCATTTGTTTGTCATTTGTTATTTTATCATATTTTATTTCAATTTATTTTACTAGTGCAGTGCCTGTAGGACAGGGGTGGGCAACTCCAATCCTCAAGAGCCGGATTCCTGACTTTTAGATGTGGAGCGAGGTTGAGAAAAATTGTAATTTGCTATAACTGTATGAGGGCAAGTAAAGAATGACTTAAAAAATGATTGACATTTTATTGGCTTTAAAGCGATTTCTTTCCCAGGGTTCTCACAACATGATTCTGATTATTTCCTGCATCATTTGAAGGCCAAATTTTGAGAAGTAAAGCTAATGCGTTTACTCAGAAACACACATGTATAGACAAGAAATAACATTTTACTCAAAAAACTGAAGACGCGCTTCGGTTTTAAAACTCCCACGCTCATTCCACCACTGAGCGTTGGACTCCATGGGGCTAATTTGCATCATTTTCTCGCGAAATAGAGCAACAAAGGAGAAGTCGCCCGCGTGTCAGGACAAAATAAGTGTCTCGATTAAATCCTCTTGACACATTGCCTGGGCGGGTGCTTATTGGCGTCTTGGTATAAACAGAGACGCACAAACGGGTGTTAAATACATAATCTCTGAGGTGTTTCTTGCGCCAAGAGCAAATTTAAATTAGACATAATTAATGCTGATACTTAGAGTTTCTGAAAGGACGTCTCGATGTCCCGCCCTCAACCGCTCCACTCCCCCCCTGCCTCTGCCAATCTACCAGAAGCCACGCCTCTACTGTTCTGCACGCGCATCGTGGAACATAACAAAGTCACATTGATATAGGTCTATGGGTTAGGTAAGAGACAAAATCATATTTACCTGTTTGCTGTTGTGACGCGCGGCCTTGTTTCCGTGCACAGTGCCGCATTCACTTTGATTGACAGTCTCGAAAACAGGAAGTCAAAGCCTATTGGCTGGGCGCAGTCGGGCAATTGTTTCCATTTGTATAGGGGTCTATAGGACGAAGGCGGGACTTATATACATTAATGTTTATGAATGACCACCGGCAGTAAACCACAGTAAAAGACGAGTTAGGTATGTTTTCGCATTTCAAAAGAATCATACATAAACATAGATTTCTCAGAAAACTCCGAAAACTATCAGCTATTAAGTAACACAACCAGTCTTCAGACATGATCTTTCTTGTCAGACATTTTTGTAGTTCAGTAATTTTGCTCAGCCTGAATTAAAGTGATTAAATCATTCATTATATACGTGAACTGGCTTCACTGTGCATGTTAAGCTCACCTCAGCCTGACAAAGACAGGCAGCACGACACTTTGCGGCTTTCAGTGTCACAAAACGGCAGGTCCTCCTTTCCGTTGTCACGGGAAACGAAGCAGCCAACGCAACCATTGGCTCTTGCCACTGCCGTAAAGTAGAGTGGTGCTAGCAAGCTGGGTCGGTGGCTAACGGCAAAGAAAGGCGACCACACGATAATACAGTTTTCGTGGATATTTCTGAGTGTTCGTAACGATGGCTGAAAAGTTTGATAACCTCGAGGAGCACCTGGAGAAATTCATCGAGAAACATTCGACAGTGGGAATCATAGTTAGTGACTTTCAGCCGAGCAGTCAGACAGGACTGAACCAGAAGCTGTAAGTGACGCTCCGTCACACAGACATAGCAGCACTGACAGACAGGACAGACCAGTGTTTAACACACCCGCTATGTTTTTTCCCCTCCTCAGAAACTTCATGATATCCGGTCTGCAGGACATAGAGAAGTGTCGCCAGCAGCTGCATGAGATCAACGTGCCGCTGGAGGTGTTTGAGTGAGTGTTAGCTTCCTGTTAGCCACCAGACTCCATTGAAAAAAACATTGAAACTCAACATCTGTGAGAACCATTCACAGAAATAAACAATTATTTGGTCATTTAATATCACCTTAATGAGGTCTTTTTTACAGTCGCTCCATCATACGGCACACTTATTTTTGGGAAATTTAACTCCTTTTGTAAGAAATAAAAAATAAAAATGTTTTCTTACTACAAAGAGTGAATGCAATTTGGCAGTGTTTTTCAACCTTAGGGTCGCTTAGAGTTAAAAAGGGGTTGCCTGAAATGTCTAGAAATAATTAAAAAAAAAGAATTCTAAAAATTATTACTAATGATAGTAAAAATAAAACACCACACACAGAACTCCAGTTATTTTATATACTTTCACTTTCTCAAATATTAATTTATCTCAAATACAATGCATTGTAAAAATATCTGAGAAGGCGTATCTTGTCACTTTGTGCACTATTCCTGGCTACATAGCAAAACAAACATGATCAAACCCAAAAAAGGTTGTGAACCACTGCAATATAGAATCCTTATCCCCACTGTTATCAACTCATATGAAGCTATTATACATGTTTTTGAACTGTTGGAGCAGTGAGAACATTCAAACCGTGCACACAGAAAGCCTGGGGGATATTTCACTAAACCTGTCTAAGGGATGTAGCCTGGATAAACCTGATAGCTTGTATGAGTTTCAATAAACTATTCATCAAACCTCTTGAAAGTATAATAAATGATATATTATTTAATTGTGACATACTGCATCATCATTTTTTCTTTGTGCGCTGACAGGCGTATCAAACACACTAATACACATGGATCAGTGTCTCATCATAAATGCTTCAGTTGTTCTCTATCATCCATTTATCTTATATTGACAATTTATAATTTTTTAAAATGTTGAAACCACAAGAAAATGATTAAACTTAACATTGTGTCTGTTCTTTATTCTCTACTTTTTTTCTTTTCCAGTCAGTCCAGTCAGTCGTAGGCCTGTATATTATTATTTAACCCTGTAACACCTACCGCGTCGCCGGCGACACATCCTGGTATGTGCACATTAAAATGACCCTAACTCTGTTAAAATTTGCTTTATTGGAAAAATTAAAACTGTTTCTGATAGCTAACATGTAGCACGTTACTATAGCAACCTACATTACGATAAACACGTCCCCTCCTTCGTGGAAAAGCCTGCAAAGAAATCGCTTTGACTTGCGATTGTATTGTTGCCATAAAATGGCCAGTTTTAGCACATTTAGAAACATGGAACATTTTTTTTTATTGTAAATAGTTCTGTACATTCTAAATTGTATATATTTGTTGAAATTTTTTTTATTCATGTGAGTTTTCAATGTATTCTTCCTACTGAATCTCAAAAAATCTATTTCGTCTTTGTGTTTTTCTTCCTTTTTAACTGATATTACACTGGTAGAACATCTCTCTATTAAAGTAAGGAATGTCTGTGTGTATGTGTGTCTGTGACTCAAATATCTCTGGTGTTCAGGGACAGACAGAGCTCATACTTGCTACATAGCTGCAGCTTGGTTCAAAGCTGTGCAACGTAGGATTTGTTTGTACTGAAATAGTCCATTTAAAAAATAATTTCATAAAATTGTCTACCGCGAACAAAGCATAGCTACGAGAGTCACTTGTGCTCCCAGAGCCAATCACTGCGCAACTCTGCTCCGGTGCGTGCCAGAGCCAATCACAGTGGCAAGCTCCAGACGTGCGCAGACACACAAGTGAGAGAGGAAGGTAGTTTAAGGCTCTTTCACAAGTTTTGAACTCCTGTGGGCTTCTCTTTTGTGGAAACATACTTTTGATTAGCGATATATTGGTCAGAAATCAATCTACGATAATCTATGACATAACAAGAAAAAAAAAGATTAAGTGAAAAAATAAAATTTTTATTTTATATCTCTGAAAGACAATAAATTGAAAAAGTGTCCTATGAACAGTGACAATATTTTAGTGCAACATTTCTGTAAATAAGTGTCAACCAATGTAAACGAATAAGTATCTCCATTAGTGCTTTCTGTAAACAAAAAATAGTTTTTCTTACCAGTGACACCATTATAGTGCAGTATTCCAGTTAACAATGTATTGATTCCTTCAACAAACAGTGACAAAATTTCTGTGAAGACGTACCTGCACATTTTAGTGAAAAAGCAGAAAATAAAAAAAAAATTTGTGTCTTTTATCAGATTCTACCAAAACCGCAGCATTGGTGCTAACTTTATCAATTCATCATGCGTATGTCCCATATAATTAAACCAGGGAAATTGCACACACTATTTTACTTTGCACCAGCACATAAACCCCTTCATAACACTACAGAGTATGTAACACCTCTTTGTACATCCAAAATTATTGGATGTCTAAAAAGGGTAAAAGCACTTCCCTATAGGATATTTACTGACCATTTTAGAGACAAAATAAGCACAAAGAAACCTCAGGCGGAGATGTTGATGTTACATGTGTTAACGGGTTAATGTGTACATGATGAGTGGAGTCAAGGTACACATTTTATTTTATATTGTGCATTGTTTAATTTTAATTGATTTATTCTTTAAAGCAAAAATATTAATTTATGTAATTTCAATGTCTTGTTTTTAGTGAGGTTAGTACACATTTATACCCATAAATTAAATTGTACTAGTAATTGCCATGATGATTTATTTCAGTGTTTTGGTTTACTCATTTTCGGTGTTCGATTTTCGCCAAGAGTTTTCATTTTGGTGCATCTCTAATAAGAACATTTGACCTTATGTTTGTAGTTATATCGACCAAGGCCGAAACCCTCAGCTGTACACCAAGGAATGTCTGGAGAGAGCCTTGGCGAGAAACGAGCAGGTCAAGGGGAAAATAGACACTATGACGGTAAGAGATAACGCTGCCATCTGAATAAACAACCTTTATGTCTCACTTTTTTAAGTCTCCTTCACACATTTAGAATTTCACAATATTTTTAAACCCCCTTTGGTTGCTGGTTTGACAGTAGGATTAGACATAGAAATATTTTTTTTTCCACTTTGGTGAAAAATACAGAACCTTTCAATCATTTCCAGATGAATGTCTGAATGACCGATATCAGACTAACTTCACCATCATTCGGTTTCTGACTACGTGCTTTTATTTCGGTGGTAAGCAGACCTTGTCACTTTCTCCTTCCTTCAAGAAGATCCCAAAGCTGATCAAACAGTTTCAGGTGTTTTATTCATGTTTAGCAGCTGGACGGTGTACGTTTTAGGACGTCCTCAGGTCTCAGAGTGAGGTATCAGGAAAACCTGTCATTTGTCAGACCAAACGCCATCAAATGATAAGGCCTCAGCCTTCAAATTAAAAGTCATCAGACTCAGACTGTAAAACATGACGTGGCGTTTTATTTTGAAGAAACCGGGAGTACACATGACATCATCAATATGTGCTGCTTCGGATATGAGAGTAAGTTGAAAGCAGTTGTTTTCTATTTATTTTAAAGGTTAAGATATATTGTTTTATTTAACTATGTATTTATTAATCAAACAATACGTAGATATATCTTAACTTTATTTTTTTTTTTTTTGAGGAAAGAGCGGCTTTTCTACTAACTTCATGTGTACTTCCGGCTGTTGCTTTAAAGGAACAATCAGATACTTTTAGTCTCAGGCTGTGAAATAAAGTGTTACCAATTCATCCTTTCACTTTACGGAATACGTAAACCTTTGTTGTTGATATTCTCTTTAAAGACTCCACTTCTCACTGTTTGATAGCTTTTTTGGTTGCTGTGACCTTTGACCTGATCCCACAATGCAGCACACTGCAGAGATGTCTGCGTTTCTTCTGTTTCACGTGTGCATAAGTGCCATCTGAGCAGTCCTTAACTCATTCAGTGCCAGCCGTTTTAGAGCATTCTGACTGATTATTAAAGACCCACAGAATAATTTGTACTCTGACAATCTGAAATCTGAAACCAAATTCTGAAAGATTGAAGTCTCTCATTTCATCAGATTTTTTTGGTTTCTAGCTTGTTTCATTCTTCCATAATCAGCAGTTGAATAGAGACAAGTTTCACACAAAGCTGAGAAAAATGACTTTTTATGAAAAAATCTATTAGTGACTTTGAAGCAATTTGTTTTTTGCTTTAGGGACACCTCAACATTGGTTTCCTTCTGTAAAATGACAAAAACAACACTGAGACCGGGCTTTTGATGGCAACATTATTATTTTTATTTGCTATCTGGGTCAGAGTTGTATGGTTTGCTTACTGTATTTTGGCCTTCATCCAAGTGAGTCTGCACACACGCAACTTCCTCCTCCTCCTCCTGGACATGTAGAGGGTCACTGCTTGCCCAATTTCTTTTGATTGTTTTCTCTCACCATCGCGACACTCTCAATAGTCCACTTAGTTCCACACATGCTCTGTCGAGTGTGAGCTGCTGGGAACTTCAGCATCAACTCTCATAGCACCATTTTCTGTCTCGTAAACTCCTTTCCTCTCCCTCTGAGCTCTGTCCATCACGGGTGATCTCTTATCCAAAGGTGCTCTGCTGCCACCTACATGTCACCAGTCGGTCACTATACCATGGTACAAGTTAGATATTCACCGAAGAGCTTCGTCACACTGTCTCCTAGCAACCCCAGTTGAGAAATGCAATTCACGTCTATAGACGTTAATGGCACTCAATGAGTTAATCGTACAATCTGGGCGGGGCATAGTGACTTACTTAACCCTATAACGTTATTGCTAAAATTAGTAACACCATCACTAACGCAGGATGATTTTTTTACTTGACATAATCTACTCAATAAAAATTTATTATCATCAAAATGTATAAAAATATGATAATACATGACAAGTTAGAGTTGTGTTCTTTTATTTTCAACTAAGCCATGCCTAGCAAAGTGGGAAAAAAACTACCATGGATGGACTCTAAAAATATTAACCAAAATGACTGAATCTTTTGAAATGTAAGCACAAATAATAATGAAACTGGAAACATTTGACTTTTGCTGTTTTTCTTTTTATTATAGAAATTCAAGAGTCTTTTGATCTCCGAGGTCGGCAAAGTTTTCCCAGAAGAGATGGCTAAGTACAAGGCTATACACGGTGAAGACGCCCCGTCCTAGTGACCCCCTGAGGAATCTATTCCCCTCACTTCAATGTGCCCTTTAAATCTAAAGTCTGGAGGAAATTTGACACAACAGCAGATGAGTAATGAAAAAAAACAGCTTCTATTTTGGTAACGTTGGTCGGGAACTTGGTAAGGTTTGATTTGTGATCGGTCCGACTAACGCCGTCCTCTCGTCTGTTTCTACATTGAATTACAAGCCAACACAAGAGTTTTTCAGATGGGATACAAGGAATTTTGTCAAAGCAGGGACACGCTAGAAAAAGCTACAAGGTTTCTGTCATGATCTACTCAACATATAATGTACATACTGTCTATTTATACAGCGTTCTTTTGTCTTTGTGCGACGGACATTTGTACCAAACACAGTTCAGAAATGTTTGTCAAACTCAGGTAGTTTCTAAAGGCTGTGATGGCTACAATGTTTGGCTGATCGTATCACATGATCAGGAATGAGTTTATCAGTGTCTTATTTGGTAATAAATGATCTTTTTCGACACTTTCCAGTTTTGTCACTTTTGATTTTGGTGTCGTGTCGACTTGAAAAAAACATCCTGCAGTGACACATGGAAAGATAAATCACATCATGGAAATGTGCTCGATAGCCTGGTGGGACAGATCAATATCTCACATGTAGCAGCAGACACACAGCCTCTCTTTTTGAATCAATAGCCAGAGGCTGGTGACACAATGTTCTCAGCTCATCGGTGCGCAGTCTTGCTCCTAACTCTATTCTTTGCAGCAAAGGTGGGGTACCAGTATTTGGCACGCAGCGAGGTATTTATTGAAAATTGGCACAAATGTTAACTTTAAAGTCAACAAACTGATTAGATTGTTGTTATCAAAGGTCAGTGTGACCTCAGGTTTGTACCATTCTTTTCCACTCAAGGATAAACTGGTGGTGAAACGTCAAGCCTACTGTTTTAAGATTAGATTTGGAGATGAAAACATTGATTATTAAAGTGCTGATGTAAAACTGAGCTGTTACTCTTAAAATTGGTGCACATTATTCCTGAAATATATTGTTGCCACATCAAACATTTAATTTAAAAGCAATTTGGTGGTAAAATTGTGTCCAACTCTCCACTTAATTCTACTCATAAACCTGCATTACTTAAATTGATTTGACCCCAGTTTTTTTTGTTTATTTCAATGTTTTTTTTAAATGTGTTATAATGAATGAATAAAACAAATATATTGGTCAGTCCTAGAGTATAAACTCTGTTCATAACCAAAGGAAGGGCCTACATTACATACCCAATGGCAAGGAAACAGTGTTGGTTTTTGTTGACTACCTTTTATTTAAATGACAATAACTAGACTATGACTAATGATAAATGAAAAATAAAACATTTATCCACTGATGAACCGAAATTATAATTTCTTCACATTAAATCAGTCTGAGTGTACAAACATTAATACCATCCTATATCAGGTTAATAAATGAAAATGCATAAACTCTTATCCTGGATATTTTAGTCGACTATATTTGTAACAGATTTAGTCGACTAAAATCTTATTGTCATTAAGTTGCCTAAAAGACTACAACTGAAATACTTCTAATGACTATGTTTTTGACTAAAACTGAAATGTATTTTGGTCTAAAGTGTAAAACTGAATCAAATTTAGCTGTCAAAATAAAAACTGCATTAAAAGAGAGAGGAAAAAAATATTAGTGTTTCTGCAGATCGTTAAAAAGTCTTAAAAGGCATTAAATTCATGAATCTAAAAAAAAAGGTCATTAAAGTGTCAAATTAATGTTTCAAAATTAAATTTTAGCATAATAAGTATGTTTTTATGAATGTAATTAGTCTCACATTTCAAAATAAATGGTAACATTTGTTTCGTATAAACAACCTGGGAAAATGAAAATTTAACACAAATTTGCCTGTCACACAAAGATTTTTCTTAGTGGCTTTATTTAAATGTTTTTATTTTTTGTATTTTTGTTTAATAGATTTTGAGATATTTTTGTAGTCGTCTTGATTATTTTCGTCTTTTTTTTTTTTTGTGTGTGTGTGTTTACTTTGGGGGGCCGCCAGTTGTACGCCTGCACTAGACACGAGAACAAGAAATCACCCTAACCCTTTGTAATCGATGTGGCATTATTTTCCCCAGTTATGTTTACTGCAAAGTTGATCTTAAATATAATTTAAAATGACAATAAAAAGTCTTGAATTTAATTTGACTAAAGCTGTAGGAACCCTGTAATGAGAAGGTCAACAACCACATGTGAACATACAAACACATTCATGAATATATAACAGTAAGTGAATCCAGATTCAGATTATTTTCATTAATTTAAGTTTATCTTTTCAAGTGTAATCATTTTAGTTTAATTCTTTTATTACCTTTATTATATATACCTTGTGGTGGGTATTTGGTGTTCAGACCTGCCTTTTACATTACAGCTGCAAAGCTGACAAATGTTGAACAATCAGGCAAGTTCAGATCAGTAGAGGAATGAAACTAATGCCTCATGGGGAATTGTGTTCCATAATCAAAATGTTCAAATATCAGACTAATGGGTTTATTTCTTTTTGAGCATTGGAACAAATAATCATGTGTATTGGATTGAGTGTAAGTGTTTCTGTACTGGTCTGGACCCAAAGTGGGTGGCAGTCAGAGTTGTAAAAAGTACAGATGTATTCTACTCAAGTAGAAGTACTGTTACTTGATTATAACTGTACACAAGTACAAGTAAAAAGTAGCTCAATTAAATAATACTCAAAATAAAAGTTACTAGTTACTTTTACCTCCCACGTTAGTTTTTGGTAATAAATCTTGCCACGGTTCCCTTGCGTACAGTAAACATCTCATGTATAAACTTAAAAAGGAAGAGAACAAATCTTGCGCAATTGGAGCTTCATTTATAGAATAAAAGGTTTGTCAAAATGTACAGTTATTTAAAAAAATAAATAAAAAATAACACCAATGAATTCAAAAAATAATTATCAGGCTCTAAGTTAGGGATGTCTCGATGCGACGTTTTCCACTTCCGATACGATACCGATATTGCAGTCTTGAGTAATGGCCCATACCGATATCAATCCAATACCATATTGCCACAAATCATACATACTTTTGACTTATTTTGTAGTGTGCAATGTTAGAAAAAGCTTGATCAAGTGATGTTACTCAAACAGAGAACAATAGTCAACAATTTAAGTTCCCTTCAGTTATTTTTTACTGTCAGTATATGGTGGGAACAACTGAGGGCGGGGACAAAAACAACAAAAACTTATCGGAGCACTTATATTGGAGATTTTCTGGCTGATATTGAACCAATATCGGATCGGGACACTCCTACTCTAGGTATAACTACATTTATGAACTCCAAAACTGAAAGAAAAAAAACCAGCATTTGCTTCTGTTTTGGTGCAGTGCATTACGTTCTATGATGTGATGCATTTGCTTGTCGTCTACTCATTTCATGTTTTGCAGTTTCACAATGTCTGTGGATCATTTTCAAACCAAGAATAATAAATTACTCAGTAACAGTTGGGTGTAGAAATGAAATGAATGACTTCACTTTCTTTCAAAATGTACTTGAGTAAAAGAAAAATTACTGATTTAGAAACATACTCAAAAAAGTATAAGTACCCGTAAAAACAACTCAATTACAGTCACGTGAGTACTTGTAATCTGTTCCTTTCACCTCTGGCGGCAGTTGGCAAAATAAAATCTCACTCTTTTGTGAAAAAATCCAATTTAAATTCCAACTGTTCTCAAACTGTATGGGCACTTTGCACTTGGGCCATCAAACAAGCAGCAGTAGCTGAGGTACATGTACTTTAAACTATAGTGAAACGTGAGTAAATGTTAGTGAGACTGATACGACCAGAGTGAACCTTATGATGCATCTGTGATGTCCTCTGGGTCATTCAGCTCAAGTTTAGCCTTTCACTAACAACCCAGAGAAGAGATTGTCTGCTGTCCATTGTAAAGAAAGGAACCAGGAAGTCATCATCGGGCAGACTGACACGCCTCCTCCTGCTGGAACTAACAGCAGCGTCACACCCCTCTGACCCCTGGGGCTGATGGGAGACAGGGGGAGGGAAATGAGCCCTGTTATTGGTTTGTGATCTGTGCTGCTGGGTTATACAGACGGCCCTCTTTCCCCCACTATCATTTCTCCCAGAGGATTTCCCAATACACGTCTGGTTTAGTCAGCCGTAGTTTAGCAAGTGCCCGACCTTTAACTTACTTCTGAGGTCAAAGCAGGAGCAGTCTTCTTTGAGAGCAATTTATTATTTTCTTATTTATTTTAACTAGTGCAGTGCCCGTAGAAAGTAAGTTTTGCTATAGAAAAGTGGGAGGTTAAGTAGCTTTTTTATGGATGGTTTACATGGGAGCTTTAATTCCCCTTTAATTCAGAATAAAAGTTAAATCCTCTTTAAACTGACCTTGTCAACACTCAATTCCTAATGCAAATTTAATTCCGAATTACTCACCTTAGTTGCAAATGTTGCTCACTGAGGACACCTGCTGGTCAATATTTACGTTTTTTTTTTAAGGATATTAGTCCCACTTTAGTCGTTTTTAAAAGCCCTTTGTGCTGTCGCTCCTGTAGATTCTTCTTCTTCTGTGTAGTTTTAAGGCGGTTGGCAACCAAGGCATGGAGCATTACCGCCCAAAGATTTTACGCAGCTTTCAACTTATCCTGAGTTTAGCTGCGTTCACACTGGAATGCGTCATGAAAAGTTTGTGCGACCAGATTAAATACAAAGTCAATGGATAGACGCGGCCCAGAGGCAAAATCTTTCCTGTGCGGCAGTGCGATCCGATCCGCGCGTCAAGAGCGTTGGCCGTGCGAGCGCGATCCCGATTTTTTGTCATATTTGCACATTCGCAAATATTGAACTCCTACGACTGTTTCGCATGACGAAAGCCAATCAGAGTCTTTGTTGACGATGACCGTCAACACGAACACCGGTCTGTTCACCCATTCAACCATGGAATAGAAGCTGTGTGTGACCACCTGGAGCTGTATGACATGACCTTCATAACCGGGACCTGACTAGGAAGAATTTGGCGTGGAGGAGAATCAGCGAGGAGGTGGTAGTAGCAGGTAAAAGTTCTCTCTGTAGTTTTCATTTTTGAAAGTCGGCACTGAGCTAGGATAGCATTAATTGCTTATCACACCGGCTTTTTTCACTGGTGGTTTATGTTTATGAGGAGGAAAAAGGAGCGCAGCTCCTCGCTTCAGCAAGCAATGAAACTCAAAGAGTTGGATGTGTCGCTGGTAGGTGGGGCTTCCCTTCAAACGTGCATATGAAGCTAATGAGGACATTTTTTGATCCTGCAAAACCTGCGGATGGTTTCATGTGGGAGACTCATCCGGTGCCTCAGAAGACAAATGTGTCCATATGAAAAACAACAAACACTGTACTAAAATGTAACCCTATATCAATGTGCCAACCTGTACCCACATAATTTAGATTAATTACAGACACAATTTTAGACAAAATACAGAACAGAGCAGAGCAGTACAGCTTGTATGAGGATATTAGACATTTTGTTATTTTAGAACTGTCCAGAAACTTGCAGCTTTTAGCATTAGCTTTGCTATAATGTGATGATACACCAATTAGCCCTGTGAACCTTCAGAATTTTTTGTTTTACATTTTCATGTAAGTTTTGGTTTCCATTCAAAGCCAACTGGCCTGCATGTTAGCAAACATTTTTCCATAGCTAATAATTGAGCTTTTTAAAAAAAATTTACTGATACATTTTACAAATTGCCTGTCTTAATGTTCTCAAATCTTGCACGGTTTGAGGTTATATTTTCTTCCTAAATTTAGCATTTATTTGCTTGTAAAGAACATTGTGTTGCCTTATGTATGAAATGCACTATGCAAATGAATGGGAAGTACATGAAGTGCGTTGTCCCATTCCAGCCCTTCAGACACCGTGCGCTTTTAATTCACAGCGCGTTCAACTTCGCCGATAATCTGTCGGCCACAAGCATTTTTCTACTCTTCATTTCTAGCCTATGTGTACCCTTTATTAGGCTTGCATTTGTGTGTGCTTCAGTGTGCAATGCTGACAAACAGTCATGCTACAGCGAGTCACAGCGGCGCTGGTCAAGGGCGCGCTATTAATCCAATAACAAAGCAATTCGGGAGAGGAGAGAAATGAAATTATGGGCTGTTTTTATCAAGTTTGTGTTTGTGCCTGTGCTTCGTGACTTCTCACCGCAACACTGACTGCATGTGTGGATGTGTGGAGTGATGCTTGACTAACCACGGGGGAAAGAATAGAGAGGCAGAGAGTGTCATCGTGTAACTACGCCTCTGTGTGAAGTGCTGAGGTGTGCTGAATGACTCATGCAGGGCAACCACTGTTTTTTTTTTTTTTCTTTTGTGTCTTTGCTTTGGTCTGAGTCTGAAATCCTAAAAAACACCTTCAGTGTCTTCAGTTGCTTTTACCTTTTCAGTCAGTAGCATCACTCCACATTGGGTTGGACAAATGCCGTAATTGTCTGCTGTAGTGAAACGACTTTCTGAGACGAGCTTCCATTTCTCCAATGTCGTGGTGAAAGTATGACGCTCAATGATACGTTTGTCAAATTTAAAAGCAAAGTTTGCCCCTTAATCTGTCCCACAGCTGAGCTTTTAATGTAAACATTAATGTGTTGATCAATTTATTTATTTATTCCGTTTATTTCCGACATGGTTGCATTCACAGAAGTTTTGTTATTTCTTTTTTTTTTTTTTTTTTTTTTTTGTTTTGTACATGCCGAAAAAGGAGACGAGAGAAGCAGTTTGCTTATCCAAGTCCCGTCCCCTCCATTGACTTCACAGAACACCTCAAAAGAAAACGGGAAATTATTCAACCAATTTCTACACATGTATATTGTATACACACACACTCATGCTTGAATTATGGCCTGTGCCTCTATGGGATGTTACAGAAACCTAGCAACTAGCTTAGCATGCTCATGATCATGAGTTCTCAGAGGAATGAATGAATTTCAAAAATGAAAAACTTATTTTTTGACATGTTGATTTCCTGCTTTTTAAGGGGTCAAAACCTAATATGAATATGTATGTACATTGGTATATAGATGTGTGGTAATATCAGCTCTATTGCACATGTTAAGGTTTCATTCTTCTGTGTCAGGAGATCAAAGTACATTTCCTGAAAAAAAAAGTTGAATAAATGAAACCTTAACATATTCAAAAAGAAGACAAAATGAATTTATTGGAATTATTTAGCTTGAGTCTGTTACACTCTGAAGGTAATTTTGGAAGCAAGGAAGGGTCACCATACATACGGAGCAGTTTGATCTCATTTAATTGTGGTGGGGGGGGATGTTATTTCTATATTATTCTGTCCTATATGCACTTCCACATGTAAATGACAAATACAATATCCAAGCAGTAAGTCCATGCAGGATCTTCCCTTCTAGACACATTTTGTGACCAATTTTTGGGTTATAATGTGAGATTGTTCATGAGAAATTGGAGGATTTTTGAAAAATTAAGAGTTCCTTCAACAATTTCAGATTAAAATGACTGCCATCGTGTGATAAAAGCATGGGAAAACTGTGAGCCCTGCAAATGTTGTGGAGTTTCATTGAGTTTATACACTTGGGTTTGTTTGAGATATCTGAATTTGTTGGGAATTTACACAATGATTTGTGTTTTCTTTGTCATTTTTACTTTCTCCTGCAGACCACCATGGATCCTCTAAAGGGCTGGATTTGTTCCCTGTGCCTTAATATATGACACGTGATTTAAGATAAGAGAAAATGTGATTGTTTTCTATTACCTGTAAGTGCTAAAATGTCATTAAAACATTTCAATAACTCAAGACTGTTCAAGAGAGAAACAAGACAGGGATTAAGGAGTGAGCAGAAGACGATGAATCTTAGATGATTTGATGATTGTTCTTTATCCTTTTCTATACCACACTTACCAGGGTAGATGGTCATAAAGTTATGGCTAATCACGATGGTCTTTTAATGTGTCACTTTTGATGCTATCCCACAGTTCTTGAAGGTCATTTTTACATTTTCTACTTTAAGTCATCCACATGTAAAAGCCACATTAGTGCAGAACTTGAAACTAGTGGGTTTCCATTACAGATTTTAGTAAAATAAAAGTGATGTTTCTAAATGTTGATTAGTATAATTGAGTTTTGAATGTGTTTCCGTTGAAGGTTGTTTTGGGCAGGAGCCTCGTAACTGCCTTGAAATCTTATCCCGCGATACTTCGCTGCAGGAAGATGGACGCTCCAAAACCTCCTTATAACACTTTACATTCCTTTGATGTTTCAAGTCTAATGTGGCACTAAAGGTTTTAAGTATAATGCTAATGTCCCGGTCTGCTCTTCTGTTTACATGTACCGTGCAATGTTTTTTCCAAGGGTAATCATTGGAAACGCAGCTACTGTCAAACTGGAGCTGCATCTGAAATGTAAAATTACTGCAGGGAACACATCACCAGTCGCTGCTTTCCTTTGATGCTATTGGCATAATGTCTTTCTGATGCTAATGCTACGTGCCTGCGACTGACCACAGAAACATGGCTGCTGATCGACGTCTTCCTCGCTCTTGTTTTCTATATTGTGACCATGGCCCGTCTTGTCAAGGCTTAGCAGCACCTTCACCTTCTCAATGAGGGTCAGGAGGCGGAACCCATGGTCTTTTTTTTATGTCGCCTCCGTCACCATGGAAACACTCCTCCCATTTGCCATCATCCACCCAGCTTCTCTCCTCTCTGGACAAAGCCTGTGTGTGTGTTCGTTTGTGTGTTTGTTTGTGTGTTTGTGTGTGTTCGTTTGTGTTCACATATGCGTGTGTGTGTGTGTGTGATTGTGTGTGTGTGTCATCAGTCCCCCTGAGGCTCAGATATGAATTGTAAAACACATCACAGCATGGGTAACACTTTTAACGTATACTGCCCTCAGAGTAGCTTGACACACACACACACACACACGCGCGCGCTGCTTGTCAGCGTGTGCTCAGCGTGAATCAAGTCTACAAGGCCTGCTGTGGAGGTGAGCTGGGCCTGATTGTGTCGCAAACTGTAATGAGGCTCGCAGCACAAAGGCTGGTGAAGGGCACCACTACTGCACCTCCAGGAGCCTCACAGGACTTTGTGTGTGTGTGTGTGTGTGTGTGTGTGTGTGTGTGGCTGATAATGAGAGGATAACGACTCTAAATGAAAACTATAAATTTTCCCAAACATTCAGCAAACGATGCAGCAGCAAATACTGAGTTATTGCTCTCAGGGACTAAAAAGGAAGCAGAAAAGCCCTCAGAAAGTCTTTAGTACGGAAACAGATCATCTTCATCACTGCTTTGTGGCCCAACTGCTGGTATTTGCACTTTTCTTGTCATCTTTCCTTCTTTTTATTTTTGGGATGGTTGTGTTTTTATGAGCAGTCTTGCCTGATTTTGCTGACAGACTGTAAGAATGTGAGAGAACATAGGAGAACAAGAATACAAAGGGGGAGGAAGAAGGAGAGCTGCTATGATTTCCCTCTGGTTTAATTATCTGTGGACTTCCTGACTCGTGCTCCCGCGTCTTTAAATGTCTGAGGCTAAAATGCGAGGTCTCTGCGTGTAAATCACATCCTAGAATGTGCCATTCATGTCTGCGCTAATAACACGTGTGACATAGCACCATATCACTGGCCATAATGCTAAGCAGAAAATAGTCACATCCCCCCGTTATGTTAAGCCTTCCTCATTGAACCTGCAATGGGACAAATCAATCATTTCCAACACCTGCTGTCTGCGTGTGATTACAAAAGTCAATGAGCCGTCATAACTGTGATTCACTGTCTGAAGTATTCACAGCAATATCATTCCAGGGTCTGAGTTATCCTTCTTTTAACGTTGCATGGGAAGATGACCAGAGGAGTCTCTCCTGGGATGGCAGTGATAGCCAGAGGCTCATTTAGCCTGAGGCGAGGAGTTACTGGGATGCTGAGGTTAGCTCTTTGTTGCTGTTTGGGTCTCGTTCTCTGAACTAAAAGGTTTCCTAAAATTGGGAGCTGCTGTCAAACAGAAATGACAACGTGAGCTCTTTGTTGAAAGGAGAAACACATGGGTCACAACTGTAGCCAATTAGGCTTCGTCCAATTAAACGTCCCCAAGCGCACACAACACAAAGATCCTTGAATCAGCTGACCTGACAGGAATGTGTTTTTTTTTTAATGTTGCAATTTATTATTCCTTAGCTTTGCTAATGCCTCAAAAAAGCTGTTGAACAAATTATTACCTCGGTGTCTCCAAAGTGCTGATAGTATGGTACGTCGATTGTAAAGATGCGAGTGCTAAAATAAACAGCAACCTTTTCCAACATTTAACTACCAGATTTACAGCACAATTTGTTCGCATCAAATTAGCTTTTATTTTGGTACTCCCGGTTAATTTGCATATTAACAAAGTGTTTAGTTTCACCCGTGACATATAGATTTAACATTTAACATTTTGATGTCAAATCCATTTAGCTTTAGATGTAAACTATAGACGTAGATTTAACAGGGGATTAACAATGCACATGAAGAGTGCAACATGGGATGTCGAATTAACAGTACAGTAACAGGGATCAGTTAACAGTTTACATGGAACATTGTACATTGACAGTGGACATTAACATTTACATTTACATTTACATTCACATTTACATTTAGATTTATTATTTACATGTAACATTTAATTGAACATTTACATTAACATTTAACATTTACATTTACATTTAGATTTAATATTTAACATTTAACCTTTACATTTAACAGTTAACATTTAAGATTTACATTTAACATTGAGATTCAGATTTAACAAGATTTTCATTTAACATTTAGATTTAATATTTAACATTTAGATTTATAATTAACATATTTAAATGTAATATTTAGATTTAATATTCAACATTTAGATTTCAAATTTACATTACACATTTAGATTTAATATTTAACATTTAGATTTAACATTGACATTATTTTTTATGAAAAAAAATATTGCTGTTAATCTGGTCAAAAGTGACAAATCACATGTTTTTTTAATGTGGTTTGTTGCACAGATTGCAAACATGGGTTGGACTAAATGGAAAAGTAATGCAATGGTTTAAGTCATACTTGGAGGAGCGAAGCTATTTTGTAAGCATTGGAAACTTTGAATCTGACAGATTACCAATGTCCTGTGGGGTTCCTCAGGGATCTGTTCTTGGACCCTTCTGTTTAACCTTTACATGCTTCCTTTAGGACAAATTTTACAGAACTGTAAGGTTGATTATCAGAGCTATGCAGATGACACACAACTATATCTATCACTGAACCCAGATGACCATGGTCCCATTGAGGTGTTGTGTGACTGTTTAGAAAAAATAAACTGCTGGATGAGTGAAAACTTCCTTCAACTAAACCATGACAAGATGGAGGTGATTGTCTTTGGTAACAAGAAAAGAGGACTGCGGTCAGCAATTATCTTGAGTCTCGATCTTTAAAAGCTAAAGACCAAGTCAAAAACCTTGGTTGTTCTGATTGACTCAGATCTTACATTCAGCAGTCAGATCAAATCTATCACAAAAACAGCTTCTACCACCTAAAAAACATCTCCAGAGTGAAAGGTTTAATGGCTCAGAAAGATCAGGAGAAACTGGTCCATGCTTTATATCCAGCAGACTGGACTATTGTAATGGTCTTCTGACAGGAATCCCCAAAAGAGCATCAAACAGCTACAGCTGGTTCAGAACGCTGCAGCTCGGGTCTTAACCAGGACAAAGAGGTCAGAGCACATTACTCCAGTTTTAAAGTCTTTACACTGGCTCCCAGTCAGCCTCAGAATAGACTTTAAAGTTCTGCTGCTGGTGTATAAATGTGTGAATGGGTTTGGTCCAGAATACATCAGTGACATGTTAGTCAGGTTCTGAACCCAGCAGGTCTCTCAGATCTATGGACACAGATCAGATAGTGGAGCCCAGAGCTCACAGTAAACATGGTGATGCTGCTTTTAGTTGTTATGCTGCAAAGAAGTGGAACAAACTGCCAGCAGAGCTGAAGTCAGCATCCAATGTGAACATTTTTAAATCAAAGTTAAAGGCACTTTTTTTCTCTACTGCCTATGATTGAGAGAGAGATTTTTTGTCATGTTGTTGATGTAATGATTTGATTTTACTGATGATTTTTAATTGATTTTACTGATGATTTTAAATGTTCTTATTGATTTTACTGATGATTTAAATGTTCTTATTGATTTTAAACAATTGACTGTTTTATCATGTAAAGCACATTGAGTGCCATGTGTATGAAATGCGCTATACAAATAAATTTGCCTTGCATTTGTGGCTAGATTTTGCAAAAAGTTGCTATTTATTTTATCACGGACATAGATAAGCACCTCCTCTCTGTCCTTAAACATGAAATAGACCCACCTACTTAAATTGACTTCAGCTTACGCATGTATTTACTTACACATTAGGTAACACTACTAAACATGTAGTAAGGCTATTCAATTGATTTTAAAATTGATGTATGTAAGTAAGTTCTTATCAAAATGGAACGTTAATTCCCTAAGTGTACTGAGATGTGTACTGAGAATAGGCAGCACATTTTACAGAATAAAGTGGGGATGAATTAAATAAGCAGGTATGAGTGTGTAGGTTACTACAGATACTCAGGTTTCCTCCCATAATCAAAAACATGCATGTGAAGACAAAATTCATGACAAAATCCCACAAATAAAGGCTCAAACG
This sequence comes from Gouania willdenowi, assembly GCF_900634775.1. NCBI lineage: Eukaryota > Metazoa > Chordata > Actinopteri > Blenniiformes > Gobiesocidae > Gouania > Gouania willdenowi. The sequence goes on from NC_041054.1 coordinate 20,574,679, forward strand.
TACTCGGGCGGATTCTGTGCAACACCGCGAAAGTAGTTTCCATAAAGTCCTACATTTCCCACAATCCTTAGCACTTCTCTGTGGTCCTTGTTTAAAGGTGTCGGTACTTTTGTAGCTTGACTGCCAGTCTCTCCTCTAAGCTTGTGTTCATCTCTTCAGCTCCGTTTCACCAGCAGGTGAAATGCAGGTCGGTGTTCCATTTAATGTGGGCCGGAAACAATGTCGAGCAGTGTTTTGTGTGATACCAGGTACGCGGACAAGTCAGCGTGGTCGTAAATCGGAGGCTTTTCACTTAATTGGCCGGGCGGACTCCGCTCCACGGATGACACTCGAGTAGCTATGTTTGAGCCTTAGGAATCCCAGTGGACAAAATCTCAATGGCCACAGTTACATGATGTTTTTTTAATTCAAAATTAATTATTCAGAATTAAAGTGTTCTGCTTCGTGGTTATGGGAATCTTTGAGCATACACTATATTTTGATGAGCTTTGGCATATAAAAAGAGTACAGATGAAGAGGTCTTGTGGAAAAGAAAAAAATGAAAAGTGACAATCACACTAACAGCAGAGATTTCTTAAGGATCAAAAGGGGAAACTGAGGAGAAAGGCAGCTATTGGCTAATCACAACAGGGGGGAAGAGACACTGCAAGAACTTTGTTATGGGATTGTTCTGGCACTGAGAGAATAGCTGTGAGAACAAGACATGATTTTGTGAACTTGCCTGAGGAAAACACAACATTGGGGAAACAGAGCTCTGCCATAAAGGAGTGGGAGAAATATGCCTATATAAGTATCTATATTGGCATCTATAAGCTCAGAATTATAATGTGTATATAATTATAGAGGTTGACATGGAAAACAGGTTTATTTTGGCTTTTTTCAATTGCTCTTTAGGTCTGGGGGTTGGGGAGGGTTCTGATTGGACAGGGCGCGAACGTGACGTAAAAACACAAACAGATCTTTTCTTTTTGGCTACAACATAGAACCACCACATGAGAACTGTTTTCACTTTTATTTAGATTGTAGTTTTGGAGCAGCAGCTCAACAATAACATACGGTTTCACTTGGTCAGCTGAGCAGGAGAAGAGTGATAGAGTAGCGGAGAAAGGAAGATAGAAGACCGTACTTTGGCCAATCAAGCCAAGTTAGTGCAACAGTTGTTCTACCTTACGCTATACATTACGTTGAGTGAAAAAAAAAACAAAATATATATATATATATTAATATAAATGTATTGTGTATATATTATACTTATAATGATCCACGTGTTATTAGTGAAACTCTGCGTTGTCTGTTGCTTCATGTCCCTATGAAGCATGTTCCGTTTGCCGAAGTCCGCGTGTGTGTAAATAAGTCCATGTTGTCCGTGTAAATGTCCTCATGTTTATTGCTTTCGTCATCCACTCTTTTCATTATATTTATGTCTTTTAAGGCTCTTATTAAATAAATAGTCTCGGCTCCAGTCCGGGCTGCCATCCTGGATTATGTCGTTCCCAGCGCGTCATTGTGAGAAGTCGAGCATGCGCAAAACGACCAGAACTAACTTAAAGTGGAATTACGTGTTTACAAGATCCAAAGATTTTATTTAATTTAGAATTTATAGTTGGAATACAACCAGCCGCCTAGTTCTGAAATTACAATATTTACATTCTAAATGAAGTGTTTACAAGGTCATTTTAAAGAGGAATTCACTTTTATTCTGAATTAAAGGGGAATTAAAGCTCTCATATGAACGCAGCCAATAGAAAAAAGCACCAACCCCTTGTTGTCACGCCGGGAGGGTGTGGTGGTGGAGGAGCTAAGCACAGGAAGAGATGGAGGCATTACAATCCAATGCACCCAACAACTAACACCTAATCACAGCCCTAACCCTAGCATTACTCTATTTCTAATACAATGTTTCTTTTTTTAATCATTATTTCATTATTATACAAGAGAATGGGATTTTGTTTATTTTTTTAAAAAAAAAGGGTTTTGTATTTTGTCTGTTGGGATCTTGTCCTGTCACCTTTAAAGTCATTGGAGGAGTTCCCAACTCGATGGTGGTGTGAATGTGAAGGCTGATTACATCCACTGGAACTTTCCCAGAAAGTGTTTCCATCACCCTGGGTCCAAATTCTTAGAGCTTAAAATCATCCCCTTTGCAGAAGTAGGTCTTTAGAAGGTTCCAGGAACTTTGGAGTCAGGGTCCATATGTGCAACTCTCTGTGTGTTAGTCCTTGCAATAGATGGAATTCAAGGTTGTATCACATTACGTGATCTGGATATTCCAGATTATGTTGGAGAGACCCTGTGAACTTGTACACAGAACATTGAAAGAAGAAGAAGAAATCAAATTCAGGACTATAGACATTTAAATGTGCCAATAATTCATGACTATTGTGGAGATTGGAGGATATTGTCGAGAATAAGTATTAACTTGGATTAAACACAACAATAATTTCACTTGACAAACATTTTCCTCCCAAAATCAGCTTTCTTAGAATGAATAAGGTGGTGATTTGTTCAACACTGTTAGACCTTTTCTGAAGCATAATAAGGAAACAACAATCGTCACTGGCCAAGTTGACATGAGAGCTTTAATTCTGCTTTAATTCATAAAAAATTAAATCCTCCTTAAACTGACCTTGTAACACCTAAATTCCGAATGAAAACAGCCATTCTGAATTAACCTTAAATCTGAATTAAGTGGCTGCTTTATTCTGATTTTAATTCTGAATGGAATAATTCCTCAATGAGCAGAATGATCGAAATTAATTTAAAGGGAATTAAACGTACTACAAGACTGAAGAATTATTTCATTCGACAAAAAAACTTGTTTCATGTAACCCTCATTTCGGAATTACTATTTCCACATTAACATGAAGCAGAACACTTGAATTCTGAATCATTTAATTAGGAGTAATTAACTCCGAATTAAATTCTGAAATAATTCGGAATAATTAATCCCGAATTAAAAGACATCATGTAACCATGGACACTGATGCCTTCAAAGTGAAGTAAAAAGAGATATGGTGTCAAATCCAAAGTTCTCCTGCAAGCAGCACATTAATAAGAACTGTTTTCACTTATTTTGATAGTAGTTTTGAAGCAGCCAGCTCGACAACAACATACTGTTTCACGTTGGTCAGCTGAGCAAGAAAAGGTAGATAGGAGCTAATAGCCTGTAAATAAAGCCTATAGGAAACTCTTAAAAACAATAACCAGGAATAAATATTTGCTCCCTGGTAAAGATAGTAGCTCTAAAACGGGTTATAATGATAAAATTGGTGATATTACATCCTGTACAATGTACACACAGGAGAGGCCACTCTAGTCTTCAAGGGCCGAATTCCTGGCACTATTAGATGTATTCCTGCTCCAACACACCTGAATCAAATGAAGGGCTCATTATTGTGCTTCTGCAGAGTTTGATGACAACACATTGGTTTCAACCAGGTGTGTTTTGGAGCACGGACACATCTAAAACGTCTCAGGATCTGGCCCTCGAGGACTGGCGTTGCCCACCCATGCAGTACGGTGACCGCATTTACTCCGTCTCCGGGTTTCAGTGTCATCTTTCCGATGAAGCCGGTTTGCCCATGTCCGTGTGTGTGTCACAAGTCCGTGTGATCGTTTATGCTTCTGTCCATCCACTCTTTTCATTATACAGTATCCATGTCTTTTAAGGCTCTTATTAAATAAATAATCTCAGCACTAGTCTGGGTGGCCATATTGCATTATTTTGTCATAAACACGTCATCACAAACTAGGGCCGAGCATGCGCCAGAACGACCGGAATTACACTTAAAGCAAAATTAACGTTTACAAGATGGAGGAATTATTTAATCAAAATTAAAATCAGAATAAACCAGCCACCTAATTGGGATTTAAGTTTAATTTGGAATTTACATTTGCATTCGGAATTAAGCGTTTACAAGGTCAGTTTAAAGAGGAATTAACTTTGATTCTGATTTGAGGGGGAATTAAACATGATCAGTAAGTGACAGAGAGGCAGACTGAGCCTATGGAAATGGCCTGGAGCCATGTACGATGGTTACGATGGTCTGTGTGAGATTGAGAGGTGGGGTCCCAAGTGGTCGAGTGCAATGTTAATTTGTTTCTTGAATAATTTCCTCAATAGTCAGCTGCTACACTAACCTTTTATTGTCCACAAGAGTGTCTCTTTCATCCCAGAAGACACGCACACAGGACACACACACTTGGCTCTATAAAACTCAATGCCACTCCCACCCTTTGTTTCGCCATTTGGCATCAACTTCTGTCTTTGATTGTGAAACCACAAAGGTTCATTTATAAATGCCAAGCGGGTCGCTCTCTTATACGGACGCACGCACACAAACACACACACATGCCACCCTTACTAATTTAGAACCCAAACTAGTACAAAGCTCCAAAAGAAAGCATGTTACCATTCCTTTTGTGTAGGTTTTGTGTTATTCATTGTTAATCTGGCTACAAAAGCCTAAATTCCACCGATCAGCAATCCCTGAGATTAAAAAATCGTCTTTGTCTCTTGAGTTTAATGATTTGTGCTGCATTTGTAATAAAAAACCTCTCATCGTTGCATCTCTATTGATCTTCATCAGTCAAACTAAAAGCAATAAATGATGTTGAGAGGTCGTAGCCAATGAAGCTAGCTAATGAGTAAATCATCAAACAGCTACAGTACATCTGGTATCTCTCCTTTTTAACTGAGATTAATGTGTGTAACATGTTTCCAGTCAAGTCGACTGAATACGTGACGAATAATGGCCTCATTGCTGTGAGGTTATTGGCATATATAATCTATAACAGCATCTTTATATGCAATTACCTTATAAAGGCTACAGAGTGTGTGTGCATCATTGTCTTCATTACGTTTTGTGCATGTCTTTGACTCTTCCCGTTTTGTTAGGTGGGATAAATAAACACATTCAAGAAGTCAGTTGAAAATTAATGGTGAAATGCCAACACCCCAAAGGTCACAATCTTAAACAATGATAAAAAAAAGTAACAAATTGTATTAAAAACAGGAAGGGGTGCTAAAGAAAAAAAAGCATGGAAACTTGTGTTCTTGGAGGTCCTATACCTAAGAAAGTTCAATACATATGGAATTAACAGCCTTGTGTGGTGGCAGAGGGACATAGGGATGTGTGTGTGGTTGTGTGAAAGGAGGAGGTGTGGGACTGAAAGAGGTTGTCATGAGCATGCATAAAGAGCGTGTGTGTGTGTGTGTGTGTTTGAGGCAGACCAAGTGGTTTGTATTTGTTTCCAGCTCGTGCTTGACGTCCCCATAGCAGCAGATGTAGTGTTACGCAGCAAAGCAGACGCTCATTAATCAATGCCTGTGACGCGTGTGCATGTGCGTTCTTGCTCATTTTGCATGCAAGCATTTTTTACTCAACCCTCGTGTTTGTGTGTGTGGTGTGTGTGTGTGTGTGTGATGTTTGTGTTGGTCCTGTGCATATATAATGAAGAAGCAGTGTGTGTGTGTGAGCTCCTCTGGGAATGTGTGAGCTTGATTCAGAAGATGGTGGTCTATTATGTGACAATGACGTCATACAGTAGTGATCACCACCCAAGTTTTGATTAGGCAGCAAACACACACACATGCATGTACGCACACATTAACAACATAAACAGAGAAAATAGTGAAGTCTTCTTTGATCAACATCTGACACTAACTTTAGCTTACATTACTCACTCACTCACTCACTCACTCACTCACTCACTCACTCTTTTACTTGACTCCTCACACACACACACACACACACACACGCATGCACGCACGCACGCACGCACACACACACACACGCACGCACACACTCACACACACCTTGGCATGAGATGACTTGTGGAATTTTCAGGCTCATATTTATGGCTGCCTGACACTCGTACAGACCTGAGGTAAGAATAATAGGTCTTGACTTTCCTCTGGCTCCTCATTACAATTTCAGGAGCTCACTGACATGGTTTTAGATAGTTATTGCCCACACACACACACACACACGCACAAACACACACACTTCTGCACTGATGACTACCTACACTTACGTGTTTCCAAAAGATCGAAAGCTGCCATGAAAATAACAAGCTACCACTCTGTTCCGTTCTTTGATCTTCTCTTTCTTCTATTTTTCTCCATTTCCATCAAAGGTAAATGTGGGAGGTTTATTCACACTGTTGACCATGACATACTTTATATCTTATATTACTTCTGCCTTTACCAAGAAAGAAACAAATAATTCCTTTGGAATAATATTTATCTCATTGCGTGAACATTGCACCAAGTTTATGCCTCTTTTCTTCAGCAGTTCTTGAACATTTTAAAATCAAAACATTTGCTGGTATACATAAACGTCACATGTCCAATAAGTTTTTCTGATACAAAGTCTAACTAATAAACAGAAATCACAGCTATGTTTGGGGCTACAGAAAAGTAGAGCTGTGTATATTGTGGATTCCACAGAAAGCTATAAATCTGACCAAAACAGTGTCCACGTATCACAAAGAACAGCCAAACAAACATGTAGCAAAGCACGACAAAAATGAAATCAAGCAAATTTCTGTCTTGTCTGGTAAAGAAAAATGAAGTCAAAACACTCCTTCATTAAATGTTTCTTCTTCTTCTACGGGACTCCATATCCTACAATGCAATGTGCAAAACTTTTCACAGTTTAAAGTTACATGACCATTTGTCAATAGACGCATCAGCCGCACTATGTATTTAATAAAGGCGATTTGCTCGGATGCCCCCTGTCATTATCTGAGGACCCCCTGCTGTGACTTAGCTGCCCCGATGCTGCCTGTGTGCATCTTTGCGTTATCACCGCCCAATGTAGATTGTGTTACTTCAACCAGACATAGTGTGTAGCGGCACATAAAGCTGCTTGTCATGTTTATAACTCACAACAAATCATTCTACATGTGCGCGCACGGACGTGAATATTGTCGGGTTGAAATGGGTTCGGGCTTTAAGAGACATCTGCTTTATTCTGGTCAGACAGGTTTGGGCCGTGTTCTCTCGGGCGGGGTCTTCTTTTTTGGCCCAATTAAAGATCTCCTCCGCGTGTGAGTGTGTGCGCGGGCGCGCCCTCCGTGTGTGTTCCAAAAATACTGCAGGTTCCACATAATACCTCATTTAAATGCGTGTCTTCGAGTCAGTCTTTTGAATCAAATGTTATTTCTTGTCTCTACAATGTAGTGGAGGACCGATACCAAGCATGAGTAACTCTCTAAGTACATTCATCATGACCCTTCACCCATTCAATAAATAACTTTTAGCTTCAAGGAAAGGCTGAAACAAAGATAAAAAACAAAAAACAAAAAGACCCAACTATAGCTTTACTTCACTAAATTTGGCCTTCTGAGAGTTATACATTTCAAAAGTTTCCGCGCCAGTGGCGCTCGCTCGCGTGCTACACGATCCCCCTATGCTGTGAAAAATTCCGGTTGAGAACCCTGCAGACCTTACCCAAAACAAGCCACACCACAGAACTCACTCACACGTTCTGTCCCTTAGAGGAGAAAAAGCCAAAAGTGGCACATGTCATGCAGCTGTTTGCTAATAAATGTGTCTGTGTGGCTTTTTGCATCTGCAAATTTAACCCAGAATTGTCTTTCTGGTAAGACTTTATTGAATTAAAATGATCGAGATTTATATTGTATATTGCCATTTTGAGCACTAATTATGAACTCAACTCAACTCAACTTTCTTTATATAGCGCAAATTACAACAAACTCATCTCAGTGCATTGAACAAAAAATAGTCCATAGTAAGAAAAAGAACCCAACAAGATCCACATGAACAAGCATTAACCACAGTGGGAAGAAAAAACTCCCTCTATTTTATAGGAAGAAAACTCCAGCGGAACCAGTTTCAGAGGTGGCAGCCATCTGCTTCGACTGGTTGGGGTTAGTGAATAGATTGGCAAACACAAAAGGATAGAAGGATAGTACATATAAGGTTGTCATTAAGTATCGTTTGCTAAATTATGACACCTTTGGAGCTATGTTGGCTTTTTTTGGGTTATTTGGAGGGATCTAGTGGGATGACGTAGGGTTGGGTTAGGTAGAGGTAGGGTTAGGGTAACGAACGACACTTAACGACAGCCTTCATGACACCTTGTCATGCTAATGGCAGGTGTCATATCATGATAATAACAGCGTAGTCTCCGCCTTTATGTATTAAGTGTTACCGATCAATTTATCTACAGCTACAAAGAGAGACACAAATCTCTTGACAGTAATTAAGAAGCTGAATATCCAGACTTTTTCTGAATGCTCGTTAAGCAGTAGCAGTTGCCGAATCATGGGTCAGACGATGTCTGAGTTGTTTTTAGCCTCAGTGTTGTCAGCAGATTAGTGTATGAATAGCTTTTTGGAAAGCACTGGGTTTATTTTTGAGGGGGGGGCAACTAAGGAGAGCTTAGTCTGGAAGCACAGCAGGGTGGTCAGAAATCTGGCAGCTCAGAGAGGAAAAGCTGATGGTGTCAGCAGACCACACATCACTATGACCAATGATGTACAACAACAACAACAACAGTGCCAAAGACACCTAAATGTGGCAATGTTACCTTCACAGCTCAAATGTGTCCCCCCCCCGTCCTCTCAGCATGTGCTTTACTCTGAAGCTGATGTCAAGATGAACTTGCCTCCCAGAGTCTCTGATCATTTCTTGGACACAGCAGTATCAGGATAAAGTCAAGCTGTTGAATTTAACTGGTGTTCACAGGGCGAGAGGCTTTGCAGATGGTCCTGACTGGCAGACTGTTACGTAACGCTACGTCATGGAGCTGGATGTGACCTTTCTAAACCACAGCTGTGAGATTAGGTGTGCTTAGCTCCATCACATTTTGGGACACATTTTTAATGTAACTCTGGTACTCCTCTGTTTAGGATGAAGAAGCAAATTCATAGTAGTGCTGAATTCTGTTGAATCATTGCTGGACTCAATTAGAGATGTAGAAAAACCAGCATAGACTGTATCATCAAATATTTATGCGTATTTCATGTAAGTTGGACTATTTTCACTTTTTAGCCCAAAAGCAAAACCTCTTCACAGAGAAAGCACTCAGTCAGCCTCATAAATAAGTCACAGCTATGCAGGTTTGTTGTAGATCAGAAATGGTTTAATGGGCATACATTTTTCCAGCCTCTTGTATATAAGGCGCTGTGAAAATGTCTCCTTGAGTCCAGGTGAAAGCAATGACTGTGAATTAGCAACGCCGCAGTGGGAAACAGCAGCACCTGTTCGCCGTCATGATGTGTGCCTGCATCAAGCCTTTCAGAAAAAAAGGCTTCCATGCACCGCTCGCCACAGTGGTTGAAAATCAGTGTGAGAGCGCTCCTGCATTGTGGTCATGCTTGTTTGGCTGTCAGCATCACCTGAGTATGGAAAACACAGGGAAATGAAATCCTATTATTACCTTGTTTCTTAGGCTCAGGTCTCTTGAGTCTTGCAGAGAGTGGAGGAAGTTGGATGTAGATTTGGGAAGGAAGGTGAGGTGGACCAGGTTTCAAAATGCAGTTGTGATCTGATCGGATTTAGACTGACAGCAAACGACTGCTCAGCTCAGGGCTAATTCTGCTTGATCCTTACTATCATCCTCAAATATTACTAACACATTTTACTCAATCTGACCCCGGTGATATTTGCCTCCAGAAAATGATTTTGGTGTCAGGCACTTTGTTTATTTGCTGAATACATTAAAAAAAAAAAACCTTGATAATGAAACCTTGACCTGTTCTCTAGCGCCACCACCAGGCCAAACATTTCAATTATAATTAATTTATCTTGAATACTTTCTTCCAAATTTTCTCAATTTTTACTGACAACATTAATGACCACAAGACAATGAACCCTATTGGTTGTGGTGATGATATGATCTTCACTGCAGTGCCACCATCAGGTCAACTCAAAAGCATCAACTCTGCACCCGCAGATGTCGGGACGTAGGGTCACACACACATACACACACACACAGACATGTTTTTACACAGCTAAAACAGATTGGGGTCCTATTAACCCCAGAGGAACATTAATGCGTGCGATATGCGCTCAGTAAGGCAAGGCAAGGCAAATTTATTTGTATAGCGCATTTCATGCACAAGGCAACTCAATGTGCAAAAATATTATCACGATCATTTTATGCTGAAGAAATTGCTCTCATCAAACTAAGAAAATTCATAAAATATGAACTAAAAAAGTCAACTATAAGTTTTTGAATGATAAACATTGAGGGCGGATTCACTAAAGGTTTAGTGGTATTAAAACGTGTGCAAAAGTCAGAGTACAAAGCCCAGGGAATCAGGACTGCGCTTCTTCAGCGCATCAGAATGCGCCCTTATTCCATTTACTTCTGATGAATATGCATAGGAGGCGGATCTCCCAGGGGTAGCAAAACATTTGGGAGGAGGAAATGCAAATAAATTAATGCAGGGGACGCAATGAGATTCATGAAATGTGGAACTGTTTGCGGTGATTGTTTTAGTATGGAAAAATTGTGTGTGTGTGTGTGTGCGTGCGTGCGTGGGTGCAAGTGCGTGTGCGAGAGAAAAAAAAAAGCTGGACGTGCGGCCCTGGCGGCTGCGTTGCAGAGTGTTGCTGTGCACAGAGATGGATATATGGATATGACCATGGATGGATGTAGCTTTGGACGCACTGCTCCAATCTGTGTCTTTCGCTGCATGTTTTGATCTTCGTGTTGATGCCAGGGCAGAATCAGCGGATCAGATGCGTACAACGTTCACATATGAGAGTGTGCGTGACACAGCGCTGCTCAGACCTACTGGATGATGATCAGTAGATCATCTTCAAATAATGCAGACAGATTGACAGACTTGCTGCATTAACTACAGAGAAGGCCATCTGCCTCAAATTTAACTTCCTTAAATGTCAGTGTGCTTGTGTGCACTGACGTCTCCACATTAAACGAGCAAAACATTCATTCAAATAGAGACAGTCTGCACCAGTTCTGCTCGTGCACTTATCATTGCTGCAATCTTATTGCCGCGTCCATGGTATACCCATAATACTGATACACTGGCTACAACGATAGAACCTGATAAGTCTTTGTAGGCGTTAATTTTAGTTAAAAAAAAAAACACACACCCGATGGCAAACAAAAGCCCAATTGTGTGCAAATTGTGCATTCTAGCCTCCAGCCTTCCAGTGGTAATGCTAACTATGTAGCAGCTACCATGGATAGAAGGACGCTACACCAGTCTGAGTGGCCAGTCCACACTGGACAAGATGACAGTGTTCAGAGCCAAAATGAATAAGTCCATGAGTGACAAATGAACAAAGTCAGTGGATAATTGTTGATTATTCTCACAAAGCACTCAGTGTCATGTAGTGATCATCTCACTGAAGATTGTTTCAAAGCTGTATTCTAATTAAAGCCAGTGAAAGGCACCTAGCGGTGTGTGTGTCTGTCTATGGAAAATTAACTACATATCCTCCTATTGCTGCGTAATGATGCAAAGGCTGTGCATGCACCTGGTTATGGATATTATTACGTTGCTTGATCATAGAAGGTGATCACGAGTGTACAGAGCTTTTTTTCTTTCATCAATATTTTGTAAATGGGAAACTGAGGATGGAAATTTGTCTGATGTCTATGTAATAGTAGTAGTAATCCATATGTAAATGTTGTTGTCCTTGATGCTGTTTTGTCAGAATTGAACAGAGGTGGGTAAAGTAGCCAGGATATTTATTCAGGAAGGAGTAACTTTACTTTGAAGTCATTTTAATTGAGCGGAAGTGGAAGGTGGCGACCTGGACAGCTACTTGAGTGGAAGTGAAAAAAAGGAAAACTTGAAGAAAATGTTACTTGGGTACTGTGAGTACTGAGTAACTGTTAGAATGGAAAAGTGTGATTATTTTCAATGACACCATAAATTGTGTGAAATTGTGATAATCATTGTGATACTTGAGTGGATGTGGCTGAGTACTACCCACCTCTGGAATGGAATATGCTGATTTCTTATTTTGGATTATGGGGTTGGCTTTCTAGCTTCAGCCTACTCCTATTTTGAGCTTCTATAACTGGATAATGCGAATGTTGTAAAAAAAGAAGAAGGAAAAAAAGTTAGGAATGTAAGCTGCTCAAAAATAAACTAAACTCAGCATTCAGCTGTTTGCACTCTGCCTTCTCCTACAGCCTGAGCACGGACAGCTTGATTTGCCACAGCGAGCTGTCAGGCATCTACCTTGTCACTAAAAACGCGGTTCACATCCATAAAGCTGAATGAAGCCTTCAAGCAGAAAGTCTCTCTGCAACTCAGGCTCAGATTTACTTTCATCCGAGCATGAAAGGTAACATTTTCAAAGTGAAATTCTCCTGAAATCAAACTTTCGTGTTGTTCCTACAAGTCGCTTGAGTAATGTTGCCACAGTTACCTTAAAAAAGTAATCTGACTACAGATTACTCCTGTAAAAAAACATTTTATTACTTGACAGATGACTTGATTCTAAAAGTAACTGGCTGTGTGGACCCAGTGACGTGCAGTCAGGGTAGGCAAGGTAGGCAGTGCCTACCCAAGGATGAATTGATATTTTGATTATTTAATTATAATTTTTTTTTTTTTTTAATTATAAATTATTTATTTTTCCATTTCCAATAGCCTACAGTACCTATAAGTTTGAAAGGGTCCACATTTTGTGCGTTTCATAGACCAAATTACTAAACAGCACTATTTCCTGGAACAGCTGCACAGTCTTTTTTTTTTTTTTTTTTTTTTTCGCTCCGCTGTAAGGCAGAGGGAGGCCACGCCCCCTCCCAAAGGCACGTCGCTCTTCTGCCTCCGTTTCCATTGCGTGATTTTACGTGTTTGCGCATGCGCAGTCAGGTCCCCAATATGACATCCATTTACGCGTAAAGGCAGCGTAGAGAGCTGCCTTTGCACGTAACTGCGCTATGCTAAATGCTATACGTAAGTTCACAGTACATTAGTGAATTGATATCACATGACTGCTGCTGCTACGTTCTCTAGCTAGTGGGTGGGATAACGCTACAGTCAGGATGACAGTGCTAGAGATGATAGAGAAACTTTGTTTTGAGGAAAAACGACAGCTTTTAAAAGATGGAGACCAACAGTTACCAGAGCTTCAGCTAAGGTAAGGTAATGTTTCATACTTTTCACAGTGAATGGTACAAAAGGAAGGATTGACTTTGTGGATGCTCCTCACTGAGGCTGTTCTAAGTTGTTTTTGTCATTTTCTCTGTGTTTCCAACTCAAACAACAGATGTGCTGCCGTGTCATGAGATATATCTTGTTGGGAGAGTATGGAGGCTATATTAAATAATTGTTTATGTTTCTTTAATGGTGTTTATGATGTTGATTTTGTTAGATGGCTAAATACTTGTTCATGTGGATCTTATTGGGTTTTTTCTTTCTTATTATGAATTTTATATTTTGATGAGCGCATTGAGATGACTTTGTTGGAAATTGCTTTATACAAATAAAATTGATTTGAATTGAATTAACACTTGACAGCAGAAACATATGAAATTGTCATTGGTGGTCTCGATTTGCAACGTGCCTACCCAGCCCTAGTGGTCACGGCACGTCACTGATAATAAGCACAATAAAAAAAATTAAAAGAAAAAATCTAATTGATCCATAGGGCCCTATATGTTCCACATGAGCATCATCTAAAAAGATAAAAGCCACATCCTGCTGCTGCAGTGTTCCAAAAAAAATCAAAGCCACTAAAACTTAAAGTCTTCACTGTGACTTTGATGATCAGTCTGACCTGTGGTATTCATTGAGGACAGAAGTGTTTTCAGAGACAGAGTAATTACAACTTAAACAGGTTACTGGAGATCCAAAGAGGAAATGGAGAATTCTGTGGAAACTTACGACAGCATTAAGAACAGTATTGACTCTTTGATAGAGTCCATCTCTCAATACAGAGATTTGTGTAAGGCTGAGGAGAAACAAAAGTCTCCATTGTCTGAGAAGATGAAGAACCTGGAGGAGGAGAACCAGATGCTGATGAAGGTGAACAAAGAACTGGCAGAAAACGAGGACTGCCAGTCACGAAATGCTCAGATAAATAAAGACTGGGTGAAGAATATGTGCTCTGAGCTGGAGAAGAAAGAGCAGAAGATCAGCTCTTTAACGACAGCTTTCCAACAAGCCAACGCTGAAGTGGAGCGCCTGGAGAGTGAACGCTGTGACTTCAACAGCATGAAGATGAGGATGACCACTGAGCTGGAGAAAAAGAACGAGGACTTGGTCGTGTTAAAGAAAGCGCACCATAAGGTGAACACTGACTGGCAGCACATGGAGCAGGAATTGTGTCAGAAGGAGCGCGACCATAAGGACAATGTGGCTCAGAAGGAAGCAAAATGGGAGACGATGAAGGAGACCCTGATCACGTCCCATGAGACCATGCTGAGCCACGTCTGCTCACAGATACAGGCTCTACACAAAGATGTGGAGCTCTATGAGAGGAACGCTGCTGAGGCTGCAAAACAGCTCCAGGAAAAGGATGCTATCATCCACGCCATGGAGACCACGTTTGTAGATCTGCAGAAGAAACATCTCACTCTGACCAAGGTTAAGGAGAACCAGCAATTGCAAATTGATCTTTTGGTGGAGGAGGGCGTTGAACTGAAGGAGCTTGCCCGTATGACGGACAAACAGAAGGCCAGGAGAAAGAAAGAGCAGGACGAAGCAGAGAAGAAGAACAAGAAGAAGGAAGGAAAACTAGGTTTCCTGAAAAAGATCTTTTGCTGTTTTGCTTGCTGCAAAGAGTGAGAAAGAATGGATCCATCGTCTTTAAAGCAAAACAAGGCAGATGTATTTGTGTCGAGAATTCAGCGTGATTTACATGATTTAAAAAGAATAAAAATGATTATAATAATTAACATGCATTGTATTTTATAAAGTGCTTTTTTCATAGACACTCAAAGTGCTTTACATTGATGTACATTATTCTTTCACTCCACACACAGTGGTGGTAAGCTACTATTGTAGCCACAGCATCCCAGGGGCAGACTGACAGAAGCGAGGCTTCCATAGTGAACCATCGGCTCCTCTGACCACTACCAACACTCACTCACACACTACATTCATACTAGGCAATGTGGGTAAAGTGCCTTGCCCAAGAACACAACGATAATGACTTGGCTAGAGCAGGATTCGAACCCACAACCCTTCAGTTATTGGATGATTATAATAATTATATACACAGTACTTAATTGTACCTCACACATAATATACATTTTTGTTTAATTATGGTTTTCTTTTTTATTGCTATTTATTTTGTTTCCTCACAAGTTAAAAACTAGTATTCTCAGAAAAAAAAGATAAATATATATATTTTTTAAATAGAATTTTAAAAAATGAATGTGGAAAACAGAATTTGGACAAAAATAAAATGTATTTTATAGGGCCCTACATGGTCCGTCCTAACCTCTTATTTTATCCCCCTGTTCCACATGAGCTGTCATCTAAAACATGTGTCAAACTAAAGGCCCGAGGGCCAAATCCGGCCCTTTAGAGCATCCAATTTGGCCCTCAGGAAAAAATAAAAATGACAGAGAAAACATTATTTATTGTGTAAATTACCAAATAATCCAGTTGTAAATATCTCAAATTCACCAATTTGATGAAACGCTACAATATTTTTTAGAAGCTTTTGTTTTTTCTTTGTTCATATCACATGAATTCAGTCATTTTTAATTACAAATTGTGGAAAGAACTCAACTTTTCCACAAGTCTTACAATATCTCACAAACAATTTTATAAAATTCCTCTAAATTACACAAAAAAGGATAAAATCAAGAATATTCTGAAGTGAATTGAACCGATATTGAAAACTAGGACACAATGATGTTAAAATTGTTTGTCGGCAAAATAGTGCAGCCTTTAACCGAAATAGTCCCCATGACTAAATTTTGACTAAAACTACAAAAAATGTGCTGTAAAAATTAGCACTGATATCAAGGCTCTGTTTAAGGCTTTTACATATTGTGTGATTCATACCACGCACAGGATTTTTTTAAATGTCAACTTTTTGTCACGTAACTGTTTTCCTCTGTTGTACAATTTTCACTGTGACAAAATCTGTTTTCCCTCAATTCTTCATAGACCATCAACAAATGTATGTTCAGTGTGTTTTCTTCCATAACTGCGACACAGGCAAGCTGCTGACTTACTGCCACATGCTTGTCAGGGTCTGGTTCAACAAACATATAAACAGTGTTACTAACACCATCAACCAATAAGCATTTGACCCATCCTGACAAACATCTTAATACGTATGGTCCAAGTTTACAATATTCATTTGATCTACAAATATTTCATTATCTTTACAAAGCTATGTTGTGAGAATGCTATAAAAAAGAGTTTTTCAACTCTAAATTCATATTCAGTTCCACATTGAAATACATGCTTCACCCCATGGTTATTGGTGGTTATATGGAATTTCATGTGGATCTTGTTGGGTTTTTTTTCTTTATTATGAATTTTATATTTTGATAAGCACATTGAGATGACTGTTGGAAATTGCTTTATACAAATTAAATTGATTTGAATTGAATTAACACTTGCCAGCAGAAACATATGAAATTGTCATTTGTGGTCTCGATTTGCAACGTGCCTACCCAACCCTAGTGGTCACGGCGCGTCACTGTCTGGACCCCATAAAAAATGATAGAATTGGCTAATATCTTGCCTGGTTATCTTTTCTGTAGGGATGTCCCGATACAACTTTTTCATTTTCGATATGATACTGATATTGCAGCCTTGCGTATCGGCCGATACCTATATTGATCAGATATCAGCATGGATCATACATACTTTTCCTTTTTTTTTTTCTTTAATAAAAAAAAATATATATATATATATATATATATATATATATATATATATATATATATATCCTTTTTTGTAGTGCTGAATGTTAGAAAAGGCTTGATCAAGTGATGTTACTCAAACATAAAATAGTCCGCAACAGTAGGTATGAGAAAAAAAAAAAAACTTTATTATTAACCAATTGATTACATGAATTTTAAATTTCTACATAATATCTATAGTATTCTACAATTGAATAAAATAAATAAAAAATGAATTGGAAAAAAAAAAAAAATTGGAAATTTGATATATCTGATATTCGTTTTCAGGCTGATATCGGACCAATATCCGATATCGATATCGGATCGGGGCACCTCTGCTTTTTTGGTATTGGAACAAATTTAGATTGGGGACATTTTTTTCATGTGGGGTTTAATGGACCCAATTCTATCATTGTTTATCAGGTACACCAAAATTAATAAACAGCAATAATAACAGAAACTATGCATTAATTTGTTGTTTTCCTGAAAAACATAAGAAAATATAAATTACAGCTTTTTGCTAGATCATCAATTCATCATGCTAATTGTGTAAATGTGTCAACAGTACCTTATTAGGCTTCATTATACTAAGCAAAATCAATTTTTTCCATTTATATGTAATTTATTTCAGCAAATAAACAAGAAGATACAGTCATCAATATCCCCCACCAGATTGGTAGTCATTATAACTCACAACATTTTCCTAAATGTCCTAAATCTAAGAACTTAGATGTATACATAAGAAAATACTATCACATCAGAATATAAAATTACTAACTATCTTAAACGTTTTTTGAGAAAAGCTGACCCCTTTGAAGATACCTCGAACAGAGTGAAGAAAAACGGAACGGAAACATGAGCATATCACCCCCATCCTCCGTACACTGCACTGGCTCCCATTCAGTCCCGCATAGAATATAAGATCCTCCTGCACACCCATCACTGTCTGCACGTGCAGCCCCCACTTACCTCACTGAACTGCTCACACCGCACACCTCAACTAGGACCCGGTCAGGCCAACAGCACCGTCTGGTCACGCCCAGGACACGGCTCAAAACAATGGGCGACAGGGCCTTTGAAGCCACTGCCCCCCGCCTGTGGAATGCCCTCCCTGACCACCTCAGGGCCCCACAAACGGTGGACATTTTTAAGAAAAAACTTAAAAATCACCTTTTTGCAGAAACTTATTTTAACAGTTAATGCCTCTTTTAGTCCTGTCTTTTAATACATGTTGTGTTATATTTATTGATTTATTTTTTTAGTCCTGTAGCACTTTCAGATTTGGTATCAAATGTAAAGTGCATTACAAATAAAATATATTATTATTTTATTTTTATTATTATTATTAACAAGGGCAATAACTCTGGAAAAAATCATTCTCATTTTCGAACTCCATCAAGGTTTTGATTCCCTGAAGCCACACACCGAATGTGGTTATCCTATCTTAAACAGTTTCTGAGAAAAGCTGACCCCTTTGAAGATGCCTCAAACAGAGTAAAAAAAAATGGAACAAGAGCAATAACTCCGGAAAAAATTATTGTGGGCTTCTCATTTTCGAACTCCATTAAGGTATTGATACCTTGAAGCCACACACCGTTATCCTATCTTAAACAGTTTCTGAGAAAAGCTGTCCCCTTTAACTTGGAAGGACGCGCGGACGGACGGAGCTCAAACCTATATCCCCCTTCCACACTTTCTGGCGGAGGATAATAACCCAAATGTTGTATGTAACATAAAAATCACTCATAATCGGGCATATGTGAACATTTCAACCTTGATGCGGACCGCATAGATATAAAATGATTTACCAAATATTTTGAAAGGCTTCCTATTTTGGTCAATAGAACATAATTAGATTGATTTTAAAACATTGTGGGGGTTTGATGCAACCTATTGTCAGCACATCCTCAAACACATTGAATAATATACAGTAGTTCATTTATCTCTTCCTGTAGAATAGCTCATAGCTGTTCTGTGCAGCCAGTATGAAGGTGTATTTTCCACTGACCACACCTAATTGGGTTCATTGTATAGTCTTGTAATGCAATTCAAGATGATGGCGTAAGTACAGGTCATACTCTTAGAAGAATGGTTATTATCTGTATAACATGTTGAGATGACCAAAAGCTTGGATTATGAGCTTGAGGCAGACAAAGCGAGTCATTTCATTGTCTCTCCACTAACCGAGAGTCACAGTCATAAGTACATTTGTTTTGTTTCCTGTGAAACATCTTTGACTCGAGCTGTGCCTCAGTTCATTTGTGGTAGAGCAGGAACTATGAACTAATCTCTTCCCAAAGACTTGACAGCCTTGCATTTAATTTTTCAGCTTCTTCGCCTTCAACTTTCCTCCCCCTTAACCTACTTTCTCTCCCCCAATGCCTTCACACAATGAGAAGCTAGAGCAGCACCATGGTGAGACTGCCTTGGGCTTTTTTTCCCCTTTGTTCAAATCTTTAATCTTATTTAAGACAATAAATCGTCCTTGGTTTGTAATCTTTCGAGCCCCCTGATAGAATACAGAGTAGGTTCACCCTGTTTTGAATGCCAGTGGTTCTTTTATAAAGATGGACTCTTTGTTTTTTTTTTTAGCTTTTCTCCTTTTTTCACTTCAGGACTGATGTAATCGTCTCCAACATTGCTTGAACTTTTACAGCCTTACATATATACTGGTCAAAGGTTTAAGACATTATTATATTAAAATGATTCAGTTTATTGTGATCTTTGCGCTCTGAAATGAAAGCATAGAACAAATAATTCATGGAATCCATGAACAATACTTTTCAGCTGATGCTCATGAGGTTCTGGTGCCACAGTGTGTTCCAACACTGCTTTTATACAGACAGAAGGGGTTGTAAGTAACCAGAAAAAGTTGGAACACCTGTAGGAATGAGTAGCACCAGCTTTCAAGACTGATTCAACCTTCATTCCTGCAGAACAACTCTAAATTGTTAACCCACGTCGTATGCCCTGAAAAAAGCCAATTTGTACAATTCTGAAAAGTACAATATTTTTCAGTTTTGGGGAACCAAACTTTTTTTTTTAACCTCTGGCTGTTCAGTACTTACCTTTGTACCATTTCAAGCTATTCATTGGACTTGCACGACTTGAATTGCAATAAATAACTGGAAAAATGAGGGTGTTCTAAAACTTTTGACCAGTAGTGTACATGCATTTACCAAAGGGCTCTGATCAAATCTGTTCTTTTACTTAATCATCACGAGGGAAAAGATTAAACTAACAATTTTTTTTTTTTCATGCTTCAATCTGACACCACTAATGTCAGCAGCATCTCTCGCCTTCGCTTCTCATCAAAATTTCAATATCTCCAAATAAAAAATATCACAAGAGTCATCACTCTGCGAGGTGGTGAAAGTAGCAGATGGGAAGAGCATTGACATGAGTTATTTATGCGTAGAAAAACAAACACCCCCCGCCCCCCCCCAACTGCCGATGCGTCTTTATTTAGACGTGTGCGTCCTGCGAGTACGCACAGTTCTTTTGACAGAAAAAGGACAAGATGAAGATGGATCAGACCGTGATGTCATTCATTCGTAGGAGGAGCTACACTGAGTTTCTTAGAATAGCAAAGCTGAGGTGAGACTCCTCCAGCTGGATGACGCCAGGGCTGGTTTTGGTTCTCATGTGTAAAGTATGCTAATGTATATTAATTAAAGTGAACCATTTTTAATCTTTTAGAGCAATTGTCTTGCTTAGTTTGTTGACAGGGGAGATAGTGGGGGAGGTGTGCTAATTGTAACTTGATGCCAATGTTGTTATTGTGAAAATGGGATTTGAAACAGAGAAATCTCTAGTGACAGAGAGAAATAATGAACTGCTTACAAACTGCCTTCTTATACATTAGTAGCTCCGTGCTTTGCTTATAGTCTACATAGGGTACGTGGCCGGATTTTTAAAGGCCTGTCTCAGCCAGGGTTGGGGTCAATTACATTTTTCATTTCAATTCAATTCAATTCAATTCAATTTATTTGTATAACGCAAATTACAACAAAGTCATCTCAATGTGCTTGTCAAAATATAAAATAATAATAAGAAAGAAAAAACCCAACAAGAATTTCAGTTAAAACCACATTTTCAATTATTAATGTTCAATTACAACTAAACTACCATTTCAGTGACCAGCATTTTTTCCAATTACAATTAAATTACAATAGTTTTTTATCCTCAGAAAGTTAATTATAATTACGCTCTCAATTACTAAAGTTCTGTTACAATTAATCACAATCACTGAGCCTGAAATAAATACACAAAAATAATAATAGTATTAATAATAATAATAATAATAATAATAATAATAATAATAATAATAATAATAATAATAATAATAAAAAAAACTATAAAAAATATATTAAACCAACATCAATCTATTTGTATTGTGTATTGTAAAAAAAAAAATTCTCAAATTTCTTAATCACAAAAACCCTTAACTACAACTACGCAGTGTTTTTTCTTAATGCACAAAATAAAAAGCAGCTCTACGTGACAGGGTCTGTTTTCACCTATACACACCTACCGAGTTTTCATTCGGTGCGATTGCCTGTATATCCTAAGAACTGGATGCGTCTAGCTACCCAAACATGGTACAGTTTGATTTTACATGAATCGGTACCAGGTAGTACCGAAGGAATTTGATTGATACCTAAAAAAGTGTCGAATTCGGTACCTATCCCTACTAGGATCTAACGTCAGGGACCTTTATTAACATTTATAATGATTTAATGCAGATGAGCCGATGTGTTTGGATGATACTTTTGAGGGTTATCTGCCTGAAAAAAGCTGTTAGTTTAAGAGAAATTATATGCAGATACAAGTATGTATAATCTACCTGAGACACTGACTGTGACTGAGCTGTATGACAACCAACATTTGAAGTAAAATATTTATGTCGTATTTTAACATACGACATGACTCTCTTTTCTCTGAGACTGTTATCCGTTTGGTATTGTAATTCTTTTAGTATTTATTCAGGCTTTGTCAAATCCTGAAATATGTCTTCTTTGCGAGTGTTATCAAAATGGTTCGGAGCCCCTTAAGAAAAAATAAATAAAATGAGTAGAGGTAAAAATAAAATTTAAATCCCAAGAAAGTATCTCGAGATCCCGAAATGGCCTTCCTAACTCTATTATGTATTATACACAAGGACGTCTTAATCTTAATCATAACTGCCTAAAGCAAGGATAACTAGCTTTTGACTTGAAGGCTGTTTATGAAACTTGATGCAGCATCGTTTTATTGTTACGTCTATACTGTATTTCCACAGAAATGAGGCCAGATGGATGTGGAGACATTCTTAGTGAAAATAAATTAACTACACATCACAAACATACTTTATTTACTTTGTTAAATGACATTGTTCAGAAAGCATCATTTCAGCAGAGAAACAAATAACTGAACAATAAGTTCTCTGGTGAAAATTAAATGTGTTAAATTTACCAAAAGTTTGACTTTTGTAATAATAATAATAATAATAATAATAATAATAATAATAATAATAATAATAACGCATTGGATTTTATATAGCGCTTAATCATAGACACTCAAAGCGCTTTACAGAATTATTCTTTCACTCCACATTTAGTGGTGGTAAGCTACTATGTGTATTTGAAGCCTCACTAATCATCAATATACTTCAAGTGTGTCTATTAGTTAACTTACAGCATGCTATTTTGTACTAAATATATTTTAATTGTAATTAAATTAATAAAAAAAAAAAGTTCAGCTTGAAGTGTATATACTGTATTTTTACGTGCTAAAGTAAAAGTGGAACAACTTGAAATTTGTTTACTATGCTTTAAGTATACAATTTTAAATGTACTAATTTATGCTGAATTAGTAAATTAATAAATAGGTTTAAGTGCATGTTCACAAAAATACTATTTTTTCCAAATAAATGTTATGAATGCGGTAAATAAGGTACAAGGTGACTTTATAGTTAGACTCAAATGTAACTACATGACCTTAAGACCTAATATCAGATTATTGGTAATAAAATGTGTATGATAAAATGAGTATGTAAAAAATGTGTAAAAACGAATTTCAAATAAGTACACTTTAAAAATGACACATACATTTCATTTAAAGTATATTCAAGTAAAACATGTGTCTTGTAAAGTGTAATAGAGTACAATTGTTTTAAAATGTGTTTCCGTGTAAGTGTGATGTACGTAAGTGTACATTTTATATCTTTACAAAAAGTACAATTTGCGTCAGTACATTTTCAATATACTAGTGAACATTAGAATACATTAAAATACATTACATTTTCTTTCACCTGAGTTGCATTAATTTTAAGAATTGTTAACACCAAATTACATTATAACAGTTGCTTTTGAAGTTATCAACCACAAATAAAGCACTTTTATAAGCAATGTATGATAAATCACAAAGCAGGTGACAGAGGATTGTCTCCTGTGGCAGAGGGAAATCATATCATGTGAGAATTAACATAGGAGAGACAAAAAAGTGAAAAATCATCCTAAATATGCTTCTGTCAGCGGCGGCTTTGCACAATTCTTTTGGACACAGATGGGTGAACATCTGCTTTGATTTACAACTGAGAGGAAGTGCTTCGTCAGTGCTTTGGGATGAGGGAGGAGGCTCACGCCAGCACCTGCTGCTCACTGAAAAGAGAAACAATACGGCAGTGCCGGCCCCAGCCTCTCTGGCGCCCTAGGCCAGATTTTCTTTTGGCGCCCCTTATACCACGTAATAGATATTGACATTATTGTTATATTATTATTATCAGAATCATTTCTAAGACTTGCATAGTGGTCCTCACCGTATCCACAAAGACGCTTTGCATAAGGAGAAAACATGAGCAAAATTCCTTTTTTGACATTTTATTAAATTTTGATGAAAGGGTTTCACATACACATATAAAAGAATGGTAACACTTTAGTTTAGGGAACATCTATTAACCATTAATTCATTGCTTATTAGCATTAATAACATATTGTTTCTTAGATAGACATCATTAAGTACTTATTAATGCCTTATTATACACTTAATGGCAGTCTTAGGGTTAGGGTTAGGATTAGGGTTAGGATAAGGGTTAGGATTAGGGTTAACTTTAACCCTAACCCAAGCATATTGAGCTCGTTATTCATATCCAACAACTTCCTTACTTACTACTCATAAGTAATAATTCTGAGGTTACTGAGGGAAAACTCTTAGTTAATGGCTTACTGGTTGTATAATAAGGCCATGCAGAATAAGGCATTAGTAAGTACATAATAATGACTAATTACTAATGACTAATTTGCATGCTAATAAACAACTATTTAATGGTTAAGAGGTGTTCCCTAAACTAAACTGTAACCAAAAGAACACAGACAAGTAAATAAACCCAATTTAAACATCTTAGTAACAGGTTCAAAATACAAATTATCAATGATATCAGAGTAAGGCATTGCACAAAAACAAGATACAGATAAAAGATGGATAGATAGTGGTGGGTTGAGGTAGGTATTCAGGTATTCTTCTTAATTTAAATACTTAGGATTCAAATGTTTCACTATTGACATTCACATTTTGTAAAAAGATGCAAAACTTCCAGATCAATTTAAACAATTGCAGTTCGCAGAGGTATTGCACAAAGAAACTATTTCTGGTGGTGCTTTATAAAGCAGCTTTAACCAACACAAGCTAAAAAAAAACGCCATCCATTCTATGGGGAGAGATTTGTGTCAAAAATATTCACAAATAGATCCACAGTTTTTCAGATTTTCAAATGTGTTAATCCACGAATACATCCACGATTTTCACGCATTTTACAGATCCACAAATATATCCACAATGGGTTTTTATCACGAATGCCTGTGTATTTATCATGAAGTATCATGTGTAAATCTTCAATTGTGCTTATGAATTGTGTAAAGTGCGTTTGTGGATCGACCGGTGTGTGCATTTATTTTTGAGACAAGCGTAACACAGTTTTTTTTGTCATTTTATTTCTTTTATATTATATTCTCTGTATTTTCAGTTACATTTATTTGTTGGTTTGTTTGTTTGTCTGTTAGCACGTTTATATCAAAAGTTGTTAACACATTTTGACAACATTTTAACCAAGGATAGACCTTAGGACACAGAAGATTCCATTACATTTTGGAGGGGATGCGGATCAATTTACTGATTCCAGTATGGTTTAAAAAATTTCAATATTATTTATCTCTATATTGAAGAAAGTTCAAAAATGAATTTCTCGTTTCGTAATTGATTGATATTGATGAAATTTGACTGGTTGGTTCCTCAATTACCCTACCGAGTTTGATCCAGATCGGACTTGTATAGCGCAATGAATTGTGATTTTTTTTGCGGGGGAAAGAAGGCAGTGCACATACATTGGGACCTACTGTATCAGTATTAATGGAGATAGAAATTTCTTCCAAGCCTTTAAAGTGTCAATGATCATGGTACCATGATAACTGCCAATATCTGTCGGAGGATATTTGTCTCTTGTTGCGCTCTTGTAGTTAGTGATCATAGGCACCGGCAAACCCCCGCCACCCTGAAAAACAGGAACAAGCAGGATGAAATGGATAGTTTGTGATCTTTTGTTGGCATAAATCATTTGTCTGTTATGATAGGCACTTCCGAAATGACTATGTGGGGATACTGATGTGCATACTGTTTATTGACTGAAGACTATATACAGTAAACTTAATGTCAGAGGTGGGAACAAGTCACTGTTAATCAAGTCGCAAATAAGTCTCTAGTCATGTCACTAAAGTCCCGAGTCAAGACAATGAAGTCCAGGTCAAGTCAAAAGTCCTCAACTTCAATTTAATTTGAACAAGTAATGAGTGCATAATTTACCACAGCTAGTGCCATTTTAGAAAGCAAGTTTATTCAACTGATATAAACAATGACTTACTTGAACAGAGTACATATTTGTCATAATAATGATGTTATCTGACATAAACAAATCAATCCAGCATCTTTTTAGTTTTTAAATTTTTTTACAGTTCCTCTCTTAGCCAAACAAACCATAGTCATACTGGGAAGTAGAACGAGGTTTAATTTTTCTAAATCAAAGAAAAAAAAAAAAAAAAAAAAAATCAGAGCATAATGTTTAATTCAAAAGCTATCACTCTTGGAATCATTTTCTCTGCTGGTGAGCACACGTCTCATTCCAGCTTGATGTTTTCTGCTGCTTCAGGATTGGCTGTCAGTTTGTTTAAAGGTGGACCACCTACCTGTCAGTCAAAGTGCAGTCCAGCAGGGGTTTGAGCAGATTTGTTGATCATTTATAATAGGCAGTGGCTATCCGTACGGTTGCAATTTTAGGTCACGTGATAGGTCAGTCATTGGTCAGTTTAGGTCGCGTGACTAAGACTAAACCTTACCCTAAACCTAACTCTAACCATAATCATAAAAATTGTTGCGATATTGGGTTATAACCTAACCCTAAACCTAAAACGCTACGTACATGTACTTCGATAACCGTACCAATAGCACTGGGGGTTGTCCTTACGGCAACCGTACAAATAAACGCTTTTTTTATAATAATTGTATTTTATAAAATCTTTTGTCGTAGAAGGGTAGAAAGTCAAGTCTTCCCGAGTCAATAGGCTCAAGTCTGAGTTATGTCATGAGTCATTTGTTTTCAAGTCTAAAATCAAATTCTAAGTCCTTCGTGATTTTGTCGAGTTTATGAAGTCATGAAATTTGTGACTTGAGTCCAAGTCATGTAACTGGAGTCCACACCTCTGCTTAATGTATTATTTAAATGTCATCACATTCCCTTGAGAGTTTTTCCTAGACTCATTTTTGTCGTTACTGTTTTGCTTTGTTAGCTTGTGGGAAGCTCAGCTACTCTTTCTGAGGATATTGCATATCTGGCATCTTTTCATAATCCGGATTTATTGGCAAAATGACTTCTCATTTTTTTTTGGCAGAAAAATAGTTGTATATCTTTGTTTTTCAGCACAGCCACACCATTATCTTTTTTAGACATTTAAGGCAAAGCTAGTCCAGGCTAACTGGCAATTTATCAATGTGGGAATAATTTGAATATCAAGCTCTAGCCAGAAAAACAGGTGACTATGTTACCGTGTGGATAATGAAGATATGAAAAATAATCTACTTTTGTACGAAAGCCAAATTAGCCTCCCTGGCCACTTTATATTTAGAAAATTGGGGAAAACAGTTTAAATGCAGACTTTTGGCTAAAGCTGAATGATTTAGACTGATATACTTTCATTGAGTTAGTAACTGTCAGACGAACCTTTGGCGGCAGTAAGCGAAGCTGCATACAGGTGATAAGCTCCAAGTACTGATCCAAATACAGGGAGAAAAAAGATGTTTTTTTTTTAGGATAACAAAGGAGAAATTTAGAAAGAAGGAAGCACAAGAGGACAATTGTGTGCTCTGTGAACCATGGTCTCCCTCTGTGCTTTAAGCACCTTGCCATCTAAAAAGAATAAAAAATAAACCCACCCCCTGCTGTCATTCTCTTTATAAGCATTGCAGATATTGAGTTTGGGAATAATTTGACTAAATGCTTGCGTGTTGGCCAAATCTAATTTCCTTCAAGCCCTTTGTTTGCTTGATTAAGCAAAATACCACAGGGATTCTACGCCGTAATGGAGGTTAACAGAGTTAGACCTCTGCAGATGCCATTAGGGCATAGTTAAGGTATAATAAGTGCAAAATATCTAGAATACATCCATCATATCTGCACACGCACTCCACTCTTTATTACGCTGGTACTTGCACTTCAAGATTTTAATTAACTAACATTTTTTTTCTGCATTATAAATGTGTACATGTGTGAATGTCACAATGCGTGCCCTGACACCTCTGTGACACTGTGCTGTTGGAATCATTTGCGTGACGACTGACGGACTTGTGTTCACATGTCTGCTATATATGTGTCGATTAATCACAGTCACACACACCTTCAGAACATGGGCCCTACACACACACACACACACACAAACCAGTCATTTCCAACCAATTACCATGTGCGTACACGGCGTTGATGATGCATGAGTGAGTCTAAGGCTATAGGCTCAAAGCAAGTTTACATGAAGTGTGTCTTTAGGCCTAGATCTGTTCTGGTACTTGCATGTGCTTAATGTTGTGCTACCTCACTATAGATCAGCTGCTTAAGCTTACGTAAGCACCTGTGTGCAACAGCCGTCACTGACAGGAATAGCCCTAATGAGGGGCTTATGCAAACACACACACAAATAAACACACCCTCATTTTTACAGCTTAGGATGGGACTATACTTTTTTTCTCATGAGAATTTCATCAATGAAGAGCTTTAGTGACATCCTATTGTGCGTGTCATTAAACAGGTCCTGTTGGGATTGTAGCTTATGTAAGAGGGGAAAAAAGCACAGCTCACAGACAGCAATCGTTCCAGATTAGCTGCTACTGTGACAGCCAGTCAAATATTGGAGTGACCCAACTCTGCCCCGAGCGGCTCTGATGTAATGGGCTTTACCAGCCCGCTCAGTCACTGATGACTCTCCTCTTATTTGGCAAACAGTAGAGGATGACACAGCCAAAGCATCCTTGCCAGGTCATGTCATTATCCAGCTATTTTAAGGTTACAACCACCGTTGGATGTAATCACTCCTGGAGAGGCCTCTATGTGTATTCTTCAAAGCTGTAATGGTTTTTGTTTTGTAAATCTATTTATAACATGTTAATCTGTTTTTTTTTGGCCCAATAGAGTTTGACATCAAAGCAAAGATCAACAGAAAAAACACTTTGTGGATTTTGGGTGGAGGTAGCAGCGTATAATGCTGCCAACAGTAACTATTTATCATGCAGTAGTCGTAAGAAAGGAGACACACCTTTGTGATTCAGTACAAACAATGTGGAAGACATTTCTGTTTTTGGTTATATCTCGTAATTTCTTCAAAAATAATTTTAGGCCTTGCGGCAGTATTACAGAAAAGGGTTACAAAATTCAAACTTCATTAGAACTAAAAAAAAAATATTCTCAAATGTAATATAAAAGGCCTCTTCTTTTCCCATTTTTAAGTCTTTTTTTTTAAAAAAAAAACCTATCCTTTGCTATAGCTTTTAACACTGTGTGAGTCGATGTCTTGTTTTTATTAGAAATGTTCCTTTAATGCTGATATTTTAGATTATTGTATATTCAGTGTTTATAACTATTAATTATTTCACATTATATTGACTATAAAGGGGCACATTCATAATAATAACAAGAATATTTGCATTTTCTGAAGAAAATGTAAGTGAGGATGCAGGTGCTGTCCCGCGTCGCACTGAATTAGCTAGCATTAGTATTAGCTATTATAATATTGGCATTAGCTAGAATTAGCATTAGCATTAACTAGCATTAATTTTAACATTAGCATTAGCCTAGCATTAACATTAACATTAGCCTAGCATTAGCATTAACCTAACATTTGCATTAACCTAACATTAGCTTGGCAATAGCACTAACCTAGCATTAACATTAATCTAGCATTAGCATTAGCCTAGCGATGACATTAGCCTATCATTAGCATTAATATGGCATTAACATTATCCTAGCATTAATACTGACCTAACAATAGCATTAGCCTAGCATTGGCATTAACCTAGCATTAGTTCTAACCAGGTGTGAGCTCAGCATTAACCTAGCTTGAGCTGAACATAGGCCTCCTGCATCGTCACTAATAATGGGAATAGTATCCCTATTAGATCTGTAGGGGGATGTTCCCCTTTCTATATTATTCACAGAATTCTAAATATTTTATTTTTTGTGGTCATCAACAATTTGTTAAGTGTTCAGACCTCTATTAACTCAATGGCTTATGACAGCATGGCAGTCACTCACATACTCTCTGACCCAAGCATCCTTGAATCTATAAAAAAAAAAAACATGCTCTAGCTTTTCTTTTAAAAACAGTCTTTTTGTTCGAAAAGAAACTAGATCTGGTGCAAAAAGCAGACGAGTGTTAATTTTGATCATATACATCTATATGAAAATTTCCTTTTCTCTAGAGAGGTCACACAGGGATTCATTTGATTTTTACTTGAAATGTGGAGTAGTTGACTGGTCTGAGCATGTCCTGGTATGGAGAAAGTAAGGGTTGAGACAGTGGGTATGGGGGTGTGGTCCCATGACAAGGTGGAGGGGGTGAGGGTTACCCTGGTTAATGTGAAATGATACCAAATTACCATGCTTCACATGTCTAAAATTAGCATACATCACATCAAACAGCTTGGGACTTCTGCGTGATTATGCAGCTCGGCACATGTTCAGTTTTAAACCTATTTTACTCCCAATTATCATATCATTATCATAGCGTTGCTGCAGTGGAGGTAATTTAGTCTACACTGCACTCAAGGGATCTATAGACGAGACACGTCAGCCCATGCATCCAACCAACTATCCATCTACCCATCCATCCATCCATCCATCCATCCATTCATCCAGACATAAATGAGCTAGTGCAGGGGTGCCCACTTTTTTTTCATTGAAGGGCCAAAAATTCATTGCAGTGGGGTGCCGCGGGCCAAAACTAAACATTTATGTTCCAGTGCATGAAAGTAAATATACAAATAAAAATAACAGTGCAAAATAAACACTTAAGTAGTTTGGAAAACACTTTTCTTTATTGTTTCATGGCGTAAAATCATGAAACATCTAAATGTCTTCAAAGGCATTTAGTGCAACACAAATTCATCAAAATGAGACACAACATACCCCGACTATACGATCAAAATGCAACATTTTCCCTGCCTTGAAAAATCCTTTAAAACTCGAGAAAAATAATGTAATTGCACCTCAGCTTTAATAATAATAATAATAATAATAATAATAATAATAATAATAATGATAATAATAATAATAATAAAGTTTTATATTGCACGTTATAAGAAGCTTTAGATTTTTGTCTTATAAACCACTGTACTGTATTACATAATTTGGTATATTTTGAAAAATATTTAAAAAAAAATTCCAATTTTACATACACAGAGATCCACAAAACTTTTCAACACTTTTTGTTGTTGTTGTTGTTGCTATTTTCTTTTACTGATGGAAACAAAACAATGACATGCTCTATCTATATCAAAACATCCATAAACGTAGAGAATTGTGATCGAGTCACTGTAAAACTGCTTGTTTTGATAAAATACCAACTCATATCGGAGAACTGACAGCTATAAAGGGAATCTTCTATTCCATTAACAAGTTATAAATCATTTTAAAATGCAGAAGCATGCGACATATTTGACTGCCAAAAACTATTCAACCTGTCACATGAATACTGAGGCATTCACACCTAGCATGATGCACAATGGTAATTTAAGCAGACAAAGAGAGCCTGAGAGCAAACCCTTATAGGAGAAAGAAAAGCTTCAATAAAGGCATCGACAGAAGAAGGAAATGACAGACTGCTGAGAACCATGTTCCTAGGAGACAGCGATTAGCGTTTGATTGGCTGTCATGTAGTTAACTCCTGTCATGCTGCTGGAGTCCTCAGAGGTATAACTGCTTTCACTTGTTCTGGAATGATGGAGAAAGGAACAGGAGAGAGGGGTGGAGTAACAAAGAAAGGAAAATGAAGGGGGATGGAAGAAGAGAGAGAAAGAGAGGTTATTTAGAAGTAAGAAAATGCTGATAGAAATCTGTCTGGTGTGTTTATTTTTGAACTCTTTCTTTGTTTGACCATATGGACAAACTCACCATCTCCCCCATACATTCCAACCCCCCATCACTGATTCTATTAAATGATGCAAGATCTTTATTGACGTTTGGGCCATAAGAGAGAAAACAATGAGGAGAAAAACATTCACAGGTCTTGTGAGGACATAAAATCCTGTGAGATTGACAAAAAAACAACAAAAAAAACCCAGTAGGGATCAATAACTGTGAAGTAACCAACCTTTATTGTTTTACAGTAGATGCCACTATAGAGGGTTTCCGCCGACATCACTTTCTGGGCAGTAACCTGGATGTGCGGCCATGTTGGAGGTAAGCGGATGTTGACACTTCATGTTGGATGCTCACAGAGGTGTAGTCTGTGATGGATAAATCAAGAGAAAAGCTCCTCAAAATGCGTTATAGATGCAAAGGCATACCGGGAAGGACTTGGTCCGCAGGAAAGGGCACAATATCTGGAAAAAATACGGTTTATTGATACGAGTTGGCTCCCTCGTCTTGGATCAATGACGACCCGGAGAGTCTACCGTCTATTAGGTATCCTGATATCGTCAACGACCTGGATTTCACCAAGCCCATACACAGCAAAAGACCTTAAATCTTATAGAAGTTTGAGGTCGGTTGTAGAGGCTTGCATTAGCAACAAATATACTGTAGATAACTCATTCCGTTTTTAATAATTCCACAGTGAACCTGCAGCGTAGTTACTCTAAAATAGTATACGACCACCAGGCAGTCTTAGATTTTGGCAAATCAAACAGTTATAGTCCGTTAGATGCGACTACTCTGGACCTTGATCCTCGGATTGCTACGCTGACTACATCCAGCGGTATAGGAAGCAGCGGAGCCTCGTACCAGCGGTGTCTGCCAGCGAATAGACATAAGCCGTGCTTATCTCCAAAATGGCGACTTCCGGGTTGATGACGCGCCTTGAAAACCCTCTATGCTATATTAACTAGCAACTCATTACTCAATATACCTCTCTATTCAGTCTTCTCTCAATCCAACCTACTCACCACAGCTTGTAGAGCCCACAAGTGCTAGTTTTTATAAAAGGGGCGGGGCTAACAGTGCTTGTTTGTGACGCAAGACGGTCCCAAAATGTCAGCCAATAGCAAAAATCAATTGTAATTGCCGGGTCTCGACCTATTGAGGGCACTTACTCTGACATTTTACAACAAAATATGACAAATTGAAATACTTTGACTAAAATGTCAAGAGTTGGACCAGGATCAATAACATCACTACCTCATACCCAAACACATTTGTATTCAGCAGAAAAAGCAAGTTTTGGGGTTTAGTTACTCTTTAAAGCAGAACTAAGTAACTTTTTCACCTTAATAAATGCTTCTCATAGTCCCTGTGAGGGTAATACAAGTGTTTTTGGGGTGATTAGGGGGTCTTTCATTCACCCCCCCTTCCCCTGCTGTCTCTGGCCAGAAAACCACACTTGCAGCTTTCTCTGCCTCCGACCCAGTGGGCAGACGTACTGCTTTACGGCAGCCCAATACAAACTAATGCTAGATTATGACCAGCCTCGTGGTGGGACACGGTTGTCTACACATTCACTTTTTTAAAACTTATATCATGGCGGAGCCAGCAAAAAAAAAAAAAGAAATGGCAGAGAAGACCTTTGTCCGAGAAACAGAGCAACTCCATGCAGTGACAGCAGCAGCAGCAACACACAGCAATCACACACACTGTTGTTGGGGTAACAGGCCCGCACGGACACACTCTCGCAACCCAGTGCTCCTTCAGGCAGCACACACACAAATGTTCATCATCCATCCATTTTCAGAGCAGCTTTGTCATCACACAAACAAACACATTACACACATGTCCACACTCCCTTCCGTATTACTCCCCCATCATTCATTTATTTTACTTGTCTCTCTTCCTCATCCTGTTCACATGGTCACGAGACAATATGTGTGAAAGCACCCTTAGTGTCACTGTTGTATTAGGATTTTTCAGTGATCGGTTGCTATCGTCTTGGGAGAGCAAAGGTGCACATGTAGCTGTGAGGTGGGGCAGGTGGCAGGGGGTGTGGAGTTTTTATGACAGAAACATAACCAAAAGGAACCTTTAGGGAGAGCACTAAGCACAAGCTACTTAATTCTGCTTTGACGCAGTTGATTGATCATTGATTAAAAATAATTACATTTTAACAAAAGCCAAACATCAAGGTTGCTTTGCTCGCTGGTGACATTTGGACATTTCTTAAAAAACCTGTTTTTCTCACTCAATTGAAATTTCATGGTGATCTATGCTATTGTGAAGGATCTATAACTCACTTCAGCCTAACATATAATCAACTCCAAGGCTGACAACAGCTTTTTCTTGCTCAACGTGGTGGTTTTCCAGGGTTATGATGAATATTTGTTCCACAATGTATCCCCATACACAACGCGTTCCGGCTGAAGCCAACAAAAGCCCAAACAATGTCTGCTGTAATTCTTTGTGTCAGATGAAACTGAGACTGAAATCAACATCTGAGCGTCCCCCTCCTCTCAGATCTTTTGAAATCAATGGCACCTACCTGGATCCCGCAGAGAGAGTGTACAAACACAAAAAAGTACAGATGACAGATGAAAGACATAGTTTGTGTTCCAGGGAATGAAAAGCAGTCGTGGAGTCAAAAAAAAAAGAAGCTTACAGGCTTTAACCTTTCATGTATCCTCAGAGGGCGAGCCACTCGTGCTCTATGTGCTTTAATGTAAAATCAGAAATGTAGGCGAACATGTCAGCAACGCAGTACGCCCCTGCCAGAAAATATCACCATTGTCTATGATGGGTAATAAAACCAGTATCCCACTGGACCTTGAACAAGACTATAGGTTAAATAACTAATATGTCAGCCGTGTTTATCATTGGATGCATTTCACAACTTGTCTGACGGTGACAATACAGTGAGAACGAGTCAAAGCAGTGGCACATGAGTAAAAGCGAGCAATTCAAGACATTATTCATTTAATACATGGTAAATATTTTATGACGCGCAGAGAGCAAAGTGTCTCATGACTTTTATTAGAATCTTGTTTAAAACTCAGAAGAAATAAGGCAAGTCTGAACCCAAAAATCACATCTGAAAGCCTGTAGTTTAGTATTTTCAGTCCTACTTTAATCTTATCCACTCAGCCTATACGCTTTTAGTCACTTTGTGCACTCACCAAATGATAAATATACCATTTAATTTACAATTCATGATGTTTTGTTACATCCTTGTTGGATAATCTTTATCTCCTGGTGATTTTTCTTTGGTAATAAACACAGGCATCACTGTAGAGAGATGCAATGCACCAATTTGTTCAACACAAAGCAACAGCATGATTTATAGTCTCTGTTTACCCACTTCATGGTTTTTCAAGTCCTTGGGAACAGGCTGTGCTGCTTTTAAATGGAGCACTAATGCAGCCAGTTGAAAGGATACAAACTTGTTCTGTTGCTCTTGTTTACCTGCATTTTCTCTTGTTGGCAAAACAAATTGAATGAAGCAGTTTTGCATTTTGCTGAATATTTGTTGAGATTATGTTGAAATGAAAGGTTAATGAAAGATTTCTATCTTGCCCAAGCAATTGACATCTCTGATGACCTCTGGGATAAGTGCAGTGATTTAGCCAAGCTGAGAAGGAAAGTCTTTCATTTAGCTTGCAAAGTGCACCGACTGCAAAGAGCCTGGCGCTGTTAGTATGTTTTATTGGTTAGTCAAAATGATGTGCCGGTACTGGAGGCGACACAAGATTTATCTACCTCTCAAGGCCCCACTTTTCTGCCTGCCACTCTATTCAGTTTAAATATTTTCTTTTCAATAAAAAGCCTTTTATACAATCTGCTGAACGGATGAAGTCTCTATCAACACAGTGGTGATGTAAATCAGTCTCAGTGGGTGCCTGCGTATATGGCCATCTCATCTCATCTCTGTATCTAGTCTAGCTCCCATGGCAACTGTGGTATGAGTTCTGCAGCAGATGTTAATGAGGACGGGAAGCAGCACCTTGTTTTCAGGTGGTTGAACCTTGCCATTCATTCCTGATTAGGAAAAAATAATTAAGGGTTAAGATGAAAAAGTGCATATTCTACAATTCTTCAGTTTCATTTAGCAGGCGCTTTTGTCCAAGGCGACACACAACAAAAGCAAGAAATAAGACTGCAGTAAAAACCCTTAGTAAGTGCAACAAGTGCTTCATGTTTGATTGGACTTTTTGTCTGTGATTGGACTCAATGTGGTGCAGCCATGAACAGAAATAATAAAATGCTGGCAGTTTTTGTATGTCTAGGTTCTCTCTTCGACTCAATCCATTGCAGAAACAACACTTTCACCGCTTTGCAAAAGGTTTAAACATGGCGGTAGAGTTTAGATCGGGCCCAAAAAATCCAACCCGACCCGAGCCCGTGGGCATAAAGCCGACCCAACCCTAACCCGACCCATTAACTTAAATTGTAGGCCCGAACTCGAAGCAAATTATTATTTTATTGAACATATTGCAGCCAGTAGATTAGTAGCATGGTGCCTCGCACAGCAAGGGGGGAGGGAGGGGGGGCGTACACACACTCACCGCAGCCCAAAAGGTATTGTAATGATGTGACTCGAGGCTTTAATGGAGGTCGTAGTAACACGCCAAAAATAAACAATCAAACACACAAAGAACCGTCTTACAACGTCATACACTCACTACCGTGGGAACAGAATTTTTCACTAGTCTTTTCCCCGCTTACACCCACCCTTTCCCCAGCCTCCGGGCCAATCAACACTCAGAACACAAAGACATACATTGGCAGAGAAAGCTGCACGTAACCATGATGCCTTCTCTGCCAGGGGAAATCTCAGCATCAGTTAACCACTGATTACACACAAGTGGAACATTAGCAGAACATAGAACCCAGTCTGTTACAGTATGCAGACCATACTGGGCGGCCCGTGCGTGGAGCGCAGACCTGACTGAAGCACGAAATCATATTTGTTCCCTGAACTCCAGCAGCAAGTGAGGAATGAGCAAAATCAGCAAATAATATTCAGTGAATGTAAATGCTGAACAACAAAACTGCTAGCATAAATCACTTTAGAAATGATACCGCAACAATAAAGAAGTGTTTTTGTGTTTATTAAAAACAAAAATCTCAACTCCACATGGCGGTGTTAACCGGGAAAGGCAATGACTGGTGGTGAGGTTTGGTGCGGACCAGGGGAAAGAGTTAAAAGTAAAATGAGCCAAAACCAGTAAAGACTGAACAAAAAAAATGGGCAAACAAAGAGGAACCAGGTAGTATGTAATGGCAAAGGGTAGTTTAAAGGGAAAAAATGTGGCAAACAATAGTGAAAAAGGGCAAAAATGTGGAACAAAAAAGGCAAAATGTTATTTATTGGGCAAAAGGTAGCTTATGTGGATGAAAAGTGGCCAAAAAAATTAAAGAAAGGACAAAAATGTATTAAAAGTTAGAAAAACAACTTGCAAAAATGTACAAAAGTAGGAAAAAAAGTGCCAGAACTTTTTGAAAAGGGGCAAAAATGGGACAAATGAAGTTGCAAAATGACCAAAGGAAAAACATAAAAAGGGGTTAAAGTGTCCCCCTTTTATGTTTTTCTGGGGGAATAATAATTGAAATTAAGACATAAAGAGCCACATGTTGAGAATCACTGACTTATTAACAGCTTCTACATGGTGTCTCTGATAATGTCATGAACTGGTCTAGACAGAAAAGGCCAGGGATAAATTTTGGTCCCAGTCCACCACTGGTGCAGACAAATCACAGCCCTGGCAGTCTGCATCACTGCGACACAGTGATTTTTGGGAGGTGCACATAAGGTTACGTCGTAGGGGTCTGTGTTGATGCAGAGAGCTACAAGTAGCTACAGCATCAACGTGATGCATTAGCATGATTTTGGCTTTGCACTTAAAACACAGAGACATTTACAGAAAAGGACGTTCTTTAGTTGATGGAGAGAGAATATCAATGTGTTTAACTAGTGATCATTTTATGTTGTTATCCACGTCCAAGGACAAATGACAAATACTGCTCATTAGCACGCGAGCACTTTACCTGGTCATCACTATTGCTGGTAAACAAAGCTATCTATTTAGATTATTGTAGCTGATTTAAGCATTTTACAGGCACTTTACTCTCATTTCAAACATTTACCACAACTCTTTGCAAATACACAAAGCACTTAGTTCTGAGTTAGTGGATAATGTACAATTGTTTTATTGTTTGTCTGCTGCTGATCGCTGTATATCAGCGTTCTGTACACCGACTATACTATATGTGGACTCGGGTGACAAAATACCAATGGACAAAATCCCAACGATCAGAATCCCAGTGAACAGAATCATAATATTAAAATATATTATATAATGATGATCAGCACCAGTAGAGCACCGCAACCCTGAAAAAAGGAGCGAGCAGGTGTGAACACGGATGGGTTGCTTTTATAACAATGTCATTTAGGATTATTGTTAAGGTTAGGAGTTGGTGTAAATGATTTCTGATATTATGAAAACTAGTTTGATGTAATTGACACCTCTTATAAGAACTGACAGTTGTATCAAAAGTTTGATAAGGTGTTAAAACAGTTGTCAGAACTAGGATTTTGTCCATTTTTTTTTTTTTTTTTACAAGTGGTTAAGTTTCCATCCACTGGTTTTTTTTTGTGATTTTGATTGTTTTAATTTTGTCATAAATTCTTGGATTCATTATTATTTGGTTGAGCAAGTATCTAAAATCTCAAAGGAGATGTTCTTTAATAGAATTTTAGCTAGCCATGCAATGATCACACTATTACAGTACTTAAAGCTGCAGTATGTAGAATCATGAGACTTGTATGGGTCCCCTCCCTGATTCAAATTTACCATATATCCCCATGAACACGCACAACTGTGGAACTCTTAGCAACTTTTTTCCTCAATAGTGACTAGTGACAAATGTTCAAAGGTTATTATGGATTTTTGAACAAATGAACAAAAAACCCAGAAAACTTACATATTACAGCTTTAACCTGCACTTTAGCAATAGTGGGAACCATGATAGTGTACCCACAATGGCTTATTTGCACTGATGATTACCAACATACAGTGCTTAATCTGTAAATCATCAAGTCCCGGAACACCCGCCAGGTGTTGTTCCGGCAGTAAGAGAGATGTAAATAAACTTTCCATAAATCTGCATAAAACTAAATATATTGTATTTGGAAACAAGGAAGTAAACAAACCATGTCAAATCAAAATTGGGGAGGTAGAAATTGAAAGGGTGTATGTTACAAAGTTTTTGGGAATCAATATTGATAATAAGTTAAATTGGAAAGCACACATAAATACAGTAAAGACAAAAATTTCCAAACTTATTGCCATACTGTATAAAATAAAAACCTCTGTGAATCAAAATGCATTATATATACTGTACAATTCCCTCATCCTTCCATACCTTAGCTATTGTGTGGAAATATGGGGGAATACCTATAAAACTAATATACAACCCATCTTCTTATTACAAAAGAAAGCAATTAGAGTGATCAACCATTCAGAATACCTTGCTCCAACAAATCCACTTTTTATTAGATTAAATATCTTAAAATTGCATGATCTTGTTGATGTCTACACAGCAGCTGTGATGTACAAGGCTCACAATCTCATGCTTCCTCACTGTTTACAAAAGATGTTTCAAACTAGAGAATCAAGATATAACCTCAGAGGAACTGATCTGCTACAAAAACCCATGGCGAAGAGTAATACTAAGAGGAGGTGTTTATCAGTCAAAGGAGTTGATCTATGGAACGATCTACCTATACAACTTAAGGGCTCCAAAACTATTCATGCATTTAAGAAAATGTACAAGTTAAATATTATAGAGAAGTATAGAACACTTGAATGAAACATTAGAAGAGAAGTTGATCGTGGATGCTTAATATAATTTTGATTGTTGAAGTTCAAGTTTTGTGCTTACATGTTACCATCGTTGGTATGAGAGAAACTGTATAATTGTGTCATCTTTGTACATACAGTAGTGTTTCAGTTGTAAAAGGGGTTAGGCAAAATAAGTCTAGACTTCAGCTTAAACCCCTTTCGGTCAGGCATCATTTAGCGGTTGACATTCTTAATGTATACATATTTTTTTTTTTTTTTCTTGTCGTGTAATGTATGGGAACTTTGAATGACCTTAGATCTGGATGTTCACAATGACAATGAAATAAACTAACTAACTAATTAACTAACTAACAAAAATGTCACGGAATTAATTTTTTAAAGCGCCTTTTGCTAACTAAATGGGCCAATAATATCATATGAATTAAACTGACTGTTTAATAAAAGAATGATGAATCAGCGTTAAAGAAGCATGGACAATTCCCTGCTATGGAGCACATCCAGCTCCTACTCTGAGTGACACCTGTCAAATCTGGCGTGTTTCAGCACCAAAGACAGCACAAAACCACCGCTAATTTCGCCACAAAGGTCACCGAACTTTCATAACACAAAATCCTACAAATACAAAATATTTACAAATTGTTACAGCCATGGAGCCCTTTGTATCCTCACAACTTTTTCATAAGCCAAGAGTAGCAGCTCATCATGGGTTTGAACTCTATCCAAACTTCCCTGGTCACAATGTTCATACCAGAACTTTGACTGTTGTCTCCTTCTATTTTCTCTGTCCCTGAGTTCTTCTCATGTCCCCTGGATAGTTCTACTCCTGTGTCCTTTCTGTTGGAGGCAGGTTCAATAGCATTAGCATCAACGCTAGGTGCTGCTACTGGCTACACTAACGACTGCTGCTGCTGCTGCTGCTGCTACGCGATTTCCACAGAAACAATCTTGGACTTATTTACCTCAGGCTTAGCTTCACTCGGCTTAAACAAGCTCTTTAAATCCAACTGCCTTTTTTTTTAGCCATTTTCTACTGTCTTCCAATCTGACAGAGAAACTATTTTTCCGCAAAATCACCTTTTAGATGTAGTTTTGGGGCATGGCCTGACCTTCCCCTCTCTTCCTCAGTTTTTACATTCAATTTTGTGTGCACTATGAAATTTCAACTCAATAAAAGATGCAGCTGTCCAAATAGAATTCTAAACATTTAATGAAAACACCTAAAAGCAAATGAGGTGCTGAAAAAAAATAATTAAAAAAATGAGATGCTGGATCCAATCAAATAAGTGCCGGTCTTAAACTGGGAGGTGCCAGATCTGGCTCCTGCAGGATCTGGCCCACATTAAAGCTGATATCTAGAGTTTCTGAGAA
This sequence comes from Gouania willdenowi, assembly GCF_900634775.1. Lineage (NCBI taxonomy): Eukaryota > Metazoa > Chordata > Actinopteri > Blenniiformes > Gobiesocidae > Gouania > Gouania willdenowi. The sequence continues at coordinate 20,615,391 of NC_041054.1, forward strand.
ATCTATGTTTATGTTTGATTCTTTTGAAATGCGAAAAAAAATACCTAGCCAGTTTTCTACATCATTATGCATAGCTTCGACTTCCTGTAGCGGATATGTAAAAGATCAAAGGTAATGCAGAACTGTGCACGGAAACAAGCAAACAGGTAAATATGATTTTGGCTCTTACCTGACCCATAGACCTATATCAATGTGACCCAATGTGACCTTATTATGTTTCGCGATGCGCGTGCAGAAAAGTAGAGGCGTGGCTTCTGGTAGATTGGCAGAGGCAGGGGGAGGAAGTGCAGCTGTTTAGGGCGGGACATTGAGACGTTTCTCAGACACTCCGGATATCAGCTTTAAGCTCTGCCAACATGTCAGATGTAGAATCACATGATGACAATTACAAAAAAGTTGTAGTGTTTATTTTTGCTGGATTCTACATTGTATTTTCCTTCAACAACTCTTCTCTCCTTCCTTCCCCTCAGGTTAAGAGTCTGGGTGTCATCCTCGACAGTACACTTTCCTTCCACTCACACATTAACAACATCACCCGGTCCGCCTATTTTCACCTGCGGAACATTTCTCGTCTCCGCCCCTCTCTCACCCCCCACACCACCGCCATCCTTATCCACAGCCTCGTCACCTCCCGCATTGATTATTGTAATTCACTTCTCTTCGGCCTCCCCAACAAATCCCTCCAGAAACTGCAGCTCCTCCAGAACTCTGCAGCACGAATTATCACACGGACCCCCTCCACTCACCACATCACCCCCGTCCTACAACAACTTCACTGGCTTCCCATAAAACAAAGGATCAACTTCAAAATACTCCTCATCACCTTCAAAGCACTTCATAACCTGGCCCCTCCGTACATATCTGACCTCCTCCACATCGCCACCCCTGCCCGCACACTCCGCTCTTCCTCCACTCTCCAACTCTCTGTACCTCCGGCCAAACTCATCACCATGGGGCACAGAGCATTCAGCTACTGTGCCCCCCAGCTCTGGAATTCGCTCCCCACTAACCTCCGTACCATAGACTCCCTCTCACTCTTCAAATCACAACTCAAAACTCACCTCTTCAGACATTCCTTCTGCATCTTGTCACACATTCACCACACCAACACTGTACCCTGTTTTATTCAGTTGTACTTGTTTTTATCTGGTTTATTCTGCTGTTTTTATTGTGTTTATTTTAATGACTGCCCTGTACAGTGTCCTTGGGTGTTCTGAAAGGCGCTTTTAAATAAAATGTATTATTATTATTATTATTATTATTATTATTATTATTATTATTATTATTATTATTATTATTGAGGTTTGTCCTCCTGTCAGAGCTGCACACAACAAAAGAATGATTATGTTTCCATGATCCACAGCAAACCACATTCCAAACACAGAAACATTTCTTCTTTTTTTTTTTTTTTTTTTTACATCTGTGAAAGGACTTTAATATTTAATATTCTTGCGCAGTTTTAGTTTCTTTTGAAGAATGGGGTTTCAGTGATGCAACCTATTTTATAGTCACCATGGAGATTTTGCTTTCTAGGACAAAAAAAAAAGGCTTGCATCACTTAAAGAGTATTCAACCATGACTGACGTTTCAAACTTCTCACATTTTCACCACGAACGCAATGTTGGGATCGCTAGTTGTCAAGCCTGAGATTAGGAAATTAGAGGAAATTTTAATTTTGTTTGAATCAATCAATCATTTAATGATGGGCCTTTAACAATCAGGAAGTAAATTAACAGGAATTATTCAACAGGTAACTCATTTTTCACAGTAACCCCTGACCTAGAGACCATTGGCCAACCACAAGGGTCAAAGATCAAGCTGCCTTAAGCCATGATCTACTGATACCTTTGAATTCCATCCAGTCATTGTGTCGCCCCTCCTCCTCCTCCTTAGGACATAGATTCTTTCATCAGCCGGCCCCTGTTTCTCTACATGCCTATAGCATGTACCAGACCCACAGTGATGTAATCATATATAACATTAGAACACAGTTTTATTGAATTTTTATAAGAATAAATAATAATTAGGAATTATTCACATGATTACAAAAAGGTAATTAAAAACAAACAAATACAAAGTGGAAGTTTGTTTATTTAGAGACAATACATGTTGATCAATGTCCATGCATGTTTGTCTATAATAGTTATCTTATTGTACAACCATTACACGATTTTAGAGTTCATGTTTTTTTTTTCTTTCATTGTGTATTGTTTCTGGTTCCCAGGAGTTCCCAGTCCAATTTTAATCTTTAAAGTATGTTGGTTTGAGTGAAAAGAAAAGGATTGGTGTGAAACAGTTTTGATTGACAGGTAATCAGTGCTATCAGCTGATTTTGCCAGCAGGACAAACCATTTAGGGGGGCAGGCGTGTTTGTGTGTGGGTCTCACAGGCGTTTACACATTTGTAAATTGAACATTGATCCCTTAAAACTGTCCATCCTAACAATCTGCTTAGATCTCACACATCATAAAAACTGCATGAGTGGTAGTGACAGAAAGCTTTGTGCCTTCAAACAAAAAGTCTCACTATCTCCTTGTTATCAATGGGGGGGTTCTTATTAGCTAATTATTTTGATACTTTAATGACAAAAAATTCTGGCCATTGCATTAACACCTCCTACGTTTAGCATACAATACGATTCAGGACTAGAAAATATGCTTATTGCCTCCATACATCTTGAAACTAAAGTTCCACACTCTAAGTCCAGCTCATAAACCTGCATTCCCAAAAATCCGGCCTTTAGTTGGTGCTGTTGCGAAAAATACGGTAGGGTCCTAATTCAATGGGTCCTAGACTGTGCAAACATGTACTGTTCGCAGAAACACACACAGAGTCAACACACACACACACAGGTTAGTGTTTGTGCTCTGTGTGATGGAGCTCTTCCTCATGATGCCTGAGAACACACACACACACACACACACACCGGGACTCTCACACATACGCGCATCAGCCGTGTGTGTGTTTGCATTGTAGCTGCTAGCATCTTAACATGTGATATAAGAAGAAACACTCACCCTTGCGCAGAACAAACAGCAATCAATTTCATAATTTATATTACATGTTTGCATTAAATATATATTTGAAGAATAGATCATGTGCATTTGTGAATGTGAAATACAACTACGAAACAAAGCATGTGGATTCGTGAAAAACCCTGCAAGAGTTCATTCATTATGACACCGTTCTGATTCCATATCATGCAGTCTGTGGATGTTTTAGCTCGTAAAAAGCTGCTCACGCACACACGGAAGTTGATCACAAAAAACAAGGAACACCAGTAGATTAATTACACCACCTCTGGTTCCTTTAATCACATATCATGTGCATGCTTTACGTAACATTCATTTTTTGTTTTGATTTATTGATGTATTAATAATGTTCTAATTCACGAGTTTTTCAGTAATGTGACTTATCGCTCCTTTTTTGTCCGTGGGTCCACTCTGTGTGATGAGATTAAAACATGAAGCTCTCGTCACAGTTTCCCCGTAAATATCCAAACATCTTTCAAACAAAACAAGATTTAATTTCAAAACAGAAAAAACGCTGCTTATATGGTTTTTGATTTTCCTGTATTTCTGTTTTGGTTTTAAGTCAGTCAGACATAATAACCACACCGTTTATTTGTTATTTTGATTTGTTTTTAAAAAGGAATTACCAAAGAACAAAGGGTCCATGGATTATTTAATGTGTTTCAATGTAAAATCTCTTTTTTCCCTTCCCTGCTTTTTGTAATACATACTAATGTTCCCAACGTAATATGTCACTACACACCTTATTTAATCCTGCAGCACTCTGAACTCTTTAACAAGTGCAATGATTAATCATTATTTATCTACTTACTTTATCAACTACTAATATAGAAACACTTATTTATAGAAAACTGCCATAACAAGTCTGGCTGAATTAAGTAAAATCAAACTTTTATGCATGGTACTCTCTCATGAGGTGTTAACACCTATTTGTGGTTATAAATGTAGATTATAAAATAATATATTCAATTTGCAAATATACTGTATCAACCTGTAAGAGCTATTTCTAATGCTCAGCTCATTTGGGAAACCTCCATCCCTGCAGGGATGTGGAGGCACTGCACAGCATGAGAGGAACTCTCCCTCCTTCTAGCCCGCATGCAGCGGACACCATATGTTACACACACACACGCACTCACACACGCGCAGCAATTTCAATGCTTCGGTGAGATTTTTCTCAGTGTCAATATACTGTAAAACATTTGCGTTGGTGTTACCATGACAACGCATTGTACGACTACGCAGCGGCGAGGGCAGGATGAGTAATGAGGTGTCACGATACCACTCGTGGGTTACTGAGGGTTACTACTGACCCCTGACCCTTGCAGGCCAATGTGAGGAGGAGCAGTAAAGAAAACAAGAGTGCACAGTAATCTTCTGTCTGAGCCCAGAGCTGAGGTTGGCTGTTAGAATCTCACAACCTGTTTACGAACAACACAAGAGACAGCAGGGGGTGGAGGGGGGGGGGCAAACAGATCATGCAGAAGAGCAGGAAGGACAAGCAAAGGTTACCGCTACCTCAGTGTTTTGGCATTTGTGGCAATTGACTTTCTGTTGTGTTGAAGTGTAGCAGTTCTATCTAACAAAGGCCTTTGAGGACAAAAATGTTTAGATGCTTGTGGTGTTTTTATTTCATGTGAGAAGTCGACCCAAAACTACATGAGCACATGGGAACTACCCATCCATCCGTTTTCTGACTCGCTTGGTCCTTCTTCTGCTGGTGTCTATCTCCAGCTCTCATGGGTCAATTAACTTATGTTTTGTCTTTCAGTTACCAAGTGAGTGTCTTCCTGGTCTGGCAAAAGCTGACATTTATGCTGAGGGCCACGCCCAGGACCAGACCAAGCTCACTGACATCATGGGGGGAATTGAATCTGTGTACTGTTCATTCTTTGGATATTCTCTTTCAAAACCAAATCAAAAAACAAAATAAACAATGTGGTTATTTTGTTTTACTGATTTGAAAATAAAAACAAAAATTACAGAAAAAAACTAAAACCAGAGAAGCAGTGTTTTACTGATTTAAAATTTAACTATGAATCATGAAAATGTGCTCTGTTTGTGTGATATTTGGATATTTATGCATGGAATTCTTAGGAAATGATTAGTATGTTCAAGTGTTTGTCTTAATCTCCACATTTGATTTTATTTGTGTATTCATAATGTTTCACTTCACCACTACATCAGTCACATGACCTCACGCGTCGCTCCTTTTTTGTCCCAGTGTGTGGGTCCACTCTGTGTGTGACCAGCTTAAAACTTATACTTAGCTCTCGCCCTAATCAGAATCAGAATCAGATTCTTTCAGATTTTTTTCATTTCAGTTTGAAGTAGTTTTTATTTAATCTTTCTTTCTTTCTTTTTTTTTTATTACTAGTAAACAACAATTATTATACAGGTAGGACAAGGCAAGTTTATTTGTAGAGCACATTTCATGTATAAGACAACTCAATATGCCTTAGAGCAACACCAAACACACTAAAAAGCAACAAAAACAAATCAATCAATACAATTAAATAAATAATAAAAAATGATATATATATCAATTGCATAGCCAACAGTAAATAAGCATGCTTTCAGCCTGGACTTCAACATCGTCAGAGTTCGGGCCTGTCTCACCTTCTCATGGAGGCTGCATGGAAACTGAAAACTGATCTGGGTCTGTGTCTGGCGAATCCTTTCAGAACCAGGGAGGGACATGAACAGAATGCTTGAAGATGATTGGGCGAAGTGCTTGTCCACCGTGATTTGTTTGAACCGCAGAGACGACAACAACAAGGCTTCGCTGGTGAAAACTTTCTTTCTGGATAGTAATGCTGCGGTCATTATGTTGTTGAGTGACTTTTGTCTTTTTTGCAACACGAGTATGCGGGTTAAGGGCACGTTAGCCATCCTCCTGCATCTTTCTATTTTGATTTGGAGCTGTGCTAATAGCGGTAGCCCAGCTCGTTCCTCACCCAACAACTGCGCAATGCACCAGTTTTGCTTCTGCCTTCTTCCCGCCCTAAACCACAACACTGCCTCATGATTGGTTTTAACCGTTCCATTTCAGATTCAAAAGACAAAGGCAGGAACAGCACAAGACGGATTCTGGTGTTTGTGAACACCAGGAAAATCCATCTTGCAGGCAAGGTTAGTGATTAGGAGCTCAACAGTAAAACAAAAACTTACGATATATAGAAGAAAATAACCAAAGAAACAAACAACTTGAGTTTGTTCAGCAGTCAACGTTCTTACCGTGCCTTTATTGACATGCTGAGTTGAGTGAATGTGTGTGTTTTGGTTAGAATATTTTTAAAGCTTTTTTTTTTTTTTTTTTGTTAAAGCACATGACAAAATCCTTTTTATTTTGCATACACTTCACTCAGTAAATGCTAAACGGGCTAGATCCTCTTCCTTCTGTCTGCTCAGTCTCTGTGCTTTGATCTGCTTCTTTTTCCCTCGCCCTCTTCATCCTCTCGCCTCTTTTGTTCCTCTGTAACCTTATGAGTCATCTGAAGCAGAGACGAGTCTCTGTCTCTTTGCATTATTGATCTGAGCAATCTAAGGAGGCTCAACTCTGTAACACACACGTGCACACACACAACTCTGAATCACCTTCCCTCCTCCCAGGCTTGGTTTCTGGAGAGATGAGGCCATTAGCTGAACCCAGAAAGAAGGGCAGTGTGTAGAGTTGTCCATGCAGAATGCATCACTATAGGTGCAAAGGTGAGCACATGTGGCAGTATCATTTTTTTAATGTCTATATTTCTATCCCAGACTACATCCTGGGTTGATTCAAACGTTTTCTGAAGGTGAACAAACTCTTTTTTATTGACCTTGGTAATGAGGTAGCACATTTTTCAAAGAAAGTGTTGTATTCGTACGGTTGCCATACGGACAACGCCCGGTGCTATTGGTACGTTTACCGAAGTACACGTACGTAACGTCTTAGGGTTAGGTTATAACCCTATATCACAACAATTTTTAGGGTTAGGTTTACGGTTAGGTTTAGACTTAGTCACATGACTTAAACTGGCCAATGAGGGGCACTGCGTACACATAGAATGTCGGTATTATGATACGGCAACGGCCTTTTTTTAAATCCTTGGTGCACCAGTGTAGCATTTTACTGTAATGTTACAGGAGATTCTCACTACTTCAAGGTAATGTCATTAAAAACTCAAGGTCAACCACACACAATGATCTGCATTCTTATCCACCTGACAATGTATTAATCCGACATGTATAACTACCAAGTAGACTGAACAAAAAAGGGATCAGGGAACACTTAAACAACACACCCTAAATCTAAATTAATGAAATATCCTAGTTGAAAATCTTTCTTCAATACATAATGCAGTGGTTCTCAAACTTTTTTGGCTCAAGTACCCCCTTTCTTTTATTTCTGAATCCAAGTACCCCCTTTTGTCCGACTACAACATTATGCTCAGAATTCTATGAAAAAACAACTATAGAGCATAATAATGTAATGAATGAGTGATAACACACATTTTGAAGAATCACCATTGTAAATAATTGGAATTAATAAGTATTTAGTGCCTATTATTTCTATAGTTTTATCATTACCGGTCGTCTCACGCCTGATGTGGGACCAAGACCGACTCTTATATTTTCAGTTTATGTTCTAATCAAGATCATCAATATTATGATTATCATTTTTAATTAAAAATAAACATTATAAAATCGCATATTTTAAATGCTTTCATTTGTTAATTTTCCACTCGCTCTCGCTCTCTCATTCTCTCTCTCTCTCTCAAGTACCCCCTGTAGTACTGCGGCGTAGCTCTAGGGGTTCACGTCTCATGTTGTCGAAGAACTTTTTGACTCTTAAAGAATGTTTTGACCCTGCTACCCTGTAAAACACACCTTTGATTGTTTACATTATTGGTTTCCATTGAGTCAGTGATTAATTCATTCCATGGGATGACATCACAGATTGCACAAAAAGGCAGGGGGATTAGGAAAGATTTGCCTCCATAGATAACCCCGGGAGTGTTTATCAGCTGTAGTTGGTAAAGCTTTTACTGATCAACAGCAACTCAACTCCAGACTGTGGAATGCAACTCAGACATTGGAAAAAAAACCAACAAACAAACACATTTGCCAACCATGTCTGACAGCTGTTCTGTAATTTAATCTTAGGATAGAAACAATAAAGAATGACGGTTGTTAAAACAACTCTATACATTCTAAACACTGTCTTCTGGGTTTGCACCTGCAATCTTTCAGATAGATGTAATTACAGCCTTTCATGCCACCAATAATTGGGAAGAACACACACAAAAAAGGGGGTGGGGGAAGTGAAACAGGCGGTTCGCAGCGTGTGCTTACTATCATGGTGTGTGCGCGTGTGGGTGTTGTTTTTAATTGCTGTAATGCCTCCTCATTACGAGCCAGAGTAGCAGGACTCCTGCCAGTGTAGTAGGAGGTTGTTGGCTTCTAGAAGAATAGAAATCACAGATGTCTTGTTAGGTTTGCTTGTTTTATCGCCACCAATCAAAGACACATTAGTCATGGCAAGCATCCCGTGATCGATGTGAACGCACACACCTGCGCACATGATGAGGCATCGACGTAGTGAGGGTGGAGCTTCAAATGTGACAGCAAAAACACACTCAGACCAAATATACTGTAACAGCTGATTAGGGGTGTGCACTGCCATGAATGTGATGATACAATACCAATCACTATTTGGGTGTCACAACACCATATATGGTAATACTAAACAGTACAATATACATCACGATATCAATAATGACAAAGTACAACATGGCATGAAATAGAATTGATTTCATTTTTTTTAAATTTGAGAGAACTAGTAAATGTTAACTAACTGTAATTCAAGTATCAATATCAAAAACAAGTGGTACATCAAGGAAAGGCGACATCAAGGAAAGGCGATCTGGCGCGCTCTGGGGTGCCTGGTCGGTGCGCCTGGGGGTCGGCGGGGTAGCTTGCAGCATCCCCTTGGTGCCCTCGGCGACTATGGGCGTGGTTGTCGTCCCTGAGGGCGCTGCTCTCGGTGCTGCTTCCGTTCCGGGTCCTTCTGGCCTGGGGTCCGGACCCTGCTGGCTCTGGGCCCACCGGCGGGCGCCCGCCGGCTGCCCGTTCCGCACTGCTCTGGCCGTCTGCTGGGCGGGGGCCTTGGCTCATCTGCTGGGGTCTCGGGCGGGGGGCTCTCTGGGCCATTCCCTCGGGGGGTTGGGTGCTTGAGTGTGGGTGGGTGGGGGGGGCTGGATGCTGGCGGGGGGTCTTCGGGTTGGGGGTTGGGGTCGGTGGGGGGATGCGCTGGGTGCTCGGCTGCTTGGGGCATCCTCGGATGTGTGTGTGGGGGGCGGTGGCTGCCTCTCGGCCTGGGATCTTGGGGGCATCTGGGGGGTTGCTCGGCCGCGGGGGGGTTGCCTGGGGCTTCCTGGCCCCCGCTCTTTCTGCTGGCCTGGCTGCATCTGCAGGCCCAGGGCAGTTCCTGGGTTTGCAGTAGCGTTTTTTTTTTGCACATATACTAGTATACGATGCACTGGCACACCTTGGGATGTGGGATAAAATTCATACTGTCCTTAGACACGTTAATCCCAAATACCTGCTTTAGGTACACCCATTCACTCATTCCCCCTGTTCACAGCCACCACCATTATAGCTAAGCTTCACACTTGTCACCATACTGGCTGGATTACACAACATAATAAGCACCATTTATTCTACAACCTCACATCTCACCCTCACTGCAAAACAGTCTATTCTTCCCCACCTTTTCTATTTCCTGCCTTGAGTCTCTCCTCCCTGCTCCCTTCCCCCTCCCCATCCACTTAGGTGTAACACTGCTCTCCCTTTTTATGTCCTCCCTATAATAAAAGATTTCTTACCCTTCCTTAGGGAGGGCTGGTGATGGTCACAATTAAGCAATAAAATAAATCAATGTATTTTATTGCATTAACAAAATATGCATTGCTGTCTCATAATGATTGCACTTCCTGTGGTGTTGACCTTTGGCAGCATGTGCAGACAAGTAAAAAAAAAAAAGAAAAAACAAGTGGTACGTTTATCAAACTGTCAAATTGAATTTTTCAAAAAAGTTGAACCTTTGCTTCTACAATAGATTCTGATTCTGTTAAGTTCTTATATTATTTATTTTAAAAGTAACCATATACAGTACATCTATAAGAGTGTCCAGTATGTTTTATGAAAAAAAAAACGGGCAATCAACTGCTAAAATGCATTGAGGAGTGAAGTAGTCTAACAAGGTCTGATGTGGTTCACTGACACTTAGTGAGCGGGCGTTTACATGTTTTTTTCTTTATAAAAACAATTTCAATTTTTTTTTTTTTTGGGGGGGGGTCTATACAATAATTGGCTGATCATATGTTCCCTGTGAGCTCTTGGATTTTGCATTTGGATTTGGATTCTTAATTAATTCTGGTATCATAAATTATTCTGATTTGATCCAAAGTGAGTGAAAATCTGTAGGGGAGCAGACAACAAAAATGTCAGATGTCTGTGGTTTTAACTCTACTGGAGATACAATAAGCTTACCTCATTCCTTTATTACATTTTATTGGCGAGAATATTTTCCTTTACTTTGTATTTGAAGTCACTTCTTGATATCATACAGTATAATAATTTAAATGACTGTAACACTATTTCTCCATTATCTGCTGAGGTTATTTTAAATGTCTTGCTTGCTTTCTTAAGTTGAAAACGTATTTGGTGATTAAGGTGTTTGTGTGATGACTACAAGCAGTAACTGCTAAAATTCAACACGGTGTAAAGATGCAAAATTAAAGAAAGTACCATTCATCTATTTACTAATAATTATCTGGATGAGGTTTATCTACTTGATAAAATCAAAAGTCTCCAGGAACACATTGATTTCCAAACTAATGGACCATTAATCAAACTTTACATTAGCTGGACAGCTAAGCTTTTCTTTTGATCACCCTTTTTTCACCCTCATCCTCACCTCCCCCTACACATGAGCTCGCCCCCTCATCATCATCATCATCATTTAATCACTGTAGTACTCCAGCCATACACACACCATTGCTCCTCCCTATATCTCTCTATGTATCACTTTCTACTATACATGCTTCAGCTGCTCACTTACTCTCACTTTTCTCTCTGCCTCTCACTTCTCCATCCCTGCTCAATAGGGGATCTGTAAGCTGCCAGTCTGACACACACACACACACACACACACACACACACACACACACACACACACACACACACACACACACACACACACACACACACACACACACACACGCACACACACACACACACACACACCTACCCAGAATGGGTGCTGGAATACAGTCCATCCCGCTGTGGTGCCAATCTGGTGTGAGGATGTCTGTCTCTCTTTCAGCGCTCTGATCATCTGAGAGTTGGAAGAAATGCTAATGTTTGGGTGTGTGACACGACATGGATTGTCATCATAGTCAACAGCAATAATAATTAGCTTTGATTCTTTTTTTCTTTTTTTATTGGCAGTGGCTATCCGTACGGTTGTCGTATCATTATACCGACATTCTGTCGGCACGCAGCGCCCCTATTTGGCCAGTTTAGGTCACGTGATACGTCAGTCATTAGCCAGTTTAGGTCGCGTGACTAAAACTGAACCAAACTGTAAACGTAACCCTAACCCAAACCCTAACCCTAACCCTAAGATGCTAGGTACTTGTACTTCGGTAACCGTACCAATAGGACCGGGGGTTGTCCGTACGGCAGCCATACAAATAGACACTTTCTTTTTTATTTGGGAGCGGTTATGTGTATTTTTATCTTTTTAAAAATTTTCCAATTAAAACCATAATTTCCAGAATGTATAATATTATCATATTTGAATGTGAAACGTGATGCTATCACTAATGTGTTTGCTCGGCTCCTTGGGGCTTTCTTGGGTGTGTATGTGGGGGGCGGTGGCTGCGTCTCGGCCTGGGATCTCGAGGGCGTCTGGGGGGCTGCTCGGCCGGGGCTCCCTGGCCCACACTCTTTCTGCTTGCCTGGCTGCATCTGCGGGCCCGGGGCGGCTCCTGGGTTTGCAGTAGCGGTTTTTGCACATACACTGGTCTACGATGCACTGGCACGCCTTGGGATGTGGGATAAAACTCATACTGGGCCTAACCTTAAATACCCGCTTTAGGTATTACCACTCACTCCTTCCCTCTGTCCACAGCCACCACCATTATACCTAAGCTTCACACTTGTCACCAGACTGGCTTGATTACACAACATAATAAGCATACAACAACTTCACATCTCACTCTCACTGTAAAATAATCAATTCTTCCCCACCCTTTCTATTTCCTGCCTTGAGTCTCTCCTCCCTGCTCCCTTCCCCCTTCCCCCTCCCCCACCACCCCCTCACCTAGGTGTAACACTGCTCTCCCTTTTTATATCCTCCCTATAATGAAATGTTTCTTACCCTTCCTTAGGGAGGGCTGGTGATGGTCACAATTAAGCAATAAAATAAATTAATTTATTTCATTGCAATAACAAAACATGCATTGCTGTCTCATAATGATTGCACTTCTTGTAGTGTTGACCTTTGACAGCATGTGCAGACAAGTGGGAAAAAAAACAAAAAAATGTGTTTTATTTTTTTTTTTTACAATTTTGCATTCTGACCTAAATGTGTATATGACGTATGGTGATGTTTGATAGTACTCAGCACACAGCCTTTAAAGCGATTCATAAAAGACCAACTGTTACAAGAAATATTAGCCCAGCCAATAAAAAGACCTTTAAGTCTTCAGAGAGACACTTTAGAATCTATTCCCTCAAGTGTTCCCAATCATGCCATCATTAAATTCTGCTGATTGCCTCTCATTCATTGTCGCCATAATAATAACTTTCAAATGTTCAAGGACCCTAAATTACATATATTGACGATACTTATTTCATCCAATCTTTTTCTTGGAATCACACACAATCATCACTTGCTTTGGCCCATCCTTAAGTTAAGTGACTATGTCATTCAAGCCTTTACTTCCATCATTATCATTTTTTCTCCCTTCACTTAGAGTGTTTCTGTCGTCTGATTATGGAAGGATTTGTTTCCATAGAGACGCTAAAACACACTCTGGTCAGAACTGGAACAAAAGAAGAGTAGAAAGACTGCATGACACTCCAACTACAATTTTCCCTCTTCCACGAAATCAAATTCAATTCAACACTTTGCTGGTCTTCAGTGGTTTAACAAGCCAAACACTTCTATATGCATTATGCATGAAGTTGGAATGGTTTAAGGAACTCAGTAATTTGTCATCATTCATGAAACATTGTATTGTTGATTCTTCCACCATGCTACAGGGTCAGTGTATGTTTTGGTCATTGAATTTTCCGTTCAGCAAAGGAATTTGAAAAAAAAAATACACAATTGGTGTTTTGATATTTATTTTCAATTTGAGAAACTATAATTGGAATTTAAAGCATATTTCTTTATCAGGATCAAGAATTTAAACATGGTAAAAACAATCATTTAAAAATTGGTTGATTTTCAATTTAGGTTAAAAAAACCAAAATACCAGAACACAGAAACAAAAAAATGTCCTCTTGTCTTTATGGTGAGACCGGAAGTTTTTCTTTTCAAAATAAGAGCACACATACGAGGATGCTGCTGTTTTTTCTGGCGCCAAAAAATATTAATTAACTATATTTTCCCTTTTTAAAAAAAAAAAAAAAAATGTCTTTGGAACCATACTCTGAAATAATTTTTGAAATGGCAAAACAGGGCTCGTTATCTGCAGAAATTGCGGCAAATATGTTCCACCAAAGTGGGAGTGAAAGGGGTTTTTCAGCAAGACGTGAGGAGATTTGGCACAGAAAATGATATAATGTGACTCATGTGTATTGTTTAGTTTTGTTTTTACGAGAATTGTTTTAGGGTTTGTTTTCTAAAAATGAAAAAAATATTCACAGCAAAAGATATTCAGATTTTTGTGACAATTTGTTTAGAGCAAAACAGTTAGGCTTTGCACAGGGTTTCAACAGACCCATTTCATGTGACATATGCGTTACTAAATTATGTGCCTGCGCGCGCAGACCAGGTGCAAAACTACGGTGGCTGGGAAGTGTCAGGTAAATGCATTTAAAGAAATGAACACAAATGCAAAATGGCCACAACGGAAGTGTTTCCGACGGACCGGTATTACAGACGGACACGTTTCTGGCGGATGTTTTTAACCCACCAGAACAGAGAAGAACAAGAAGAAGACATCGAAACGCGTATGAAAGTAAGTGAAAGTTGATTAAGATACTCTTATATTTTTCATATCAGGCTATCATATCATAATACCCGTCCGTCTGTAATACCGGTCCGTCGGTTTGCATTTGTGTTGTGACCTGTTTGCATTTGTGTTCGTTTCTGTAAATGCATTCACCTGACACTTCCCAGCCACCGTACAAAACAACCAGACAACTGCATTTTACTAGAGATTGAAACACTTTTATTTTCTTCTAAAAACAACACAATACCACTGTTTTGCGTTGTTGATTGCACAAATAGGAGTACCAACATACCGGCTGGTGGGCACCCTTTACAGAAGAATAGACCAGACTTATGGTTGCGTGCTATCAAACAGAGGCTGACAGCTGAAGTATCTGACACACAGACACACACAGACACACACACGAAGAGAGAGAGCGCTGAAACATTCCTGATAAAGTAAAAAAAAATCAGTCGATTTATGACAGAAATAAACAGCATAAAGTTGCCAAATAACCACGTTATGTTTGTTCAGAAGCGATCGTGTCACCGTAATCGATGCTGAGGCAATGGTGCACGGGTCTGGGTATAGTAAAAAGTGACCATAAAAAGCTGTAAATGGACTGTAAATGCAGACGTGGGACAGTGAGGAGGAGATGGAAACTCACCCGTTGAAACTGATCAGAATATGCGTAAATACACAGAAATCTTCATTAACAGGAGTACAGCAGCCGTCCTACCTGCCCGTTCATAACAAGTAGTTACAAGCATCTCAAGACTTGTATGTTTTAGGGTTTCTTTCGTTTATACACTGGGGTTTTCTATCAGATATGTATAAATATCTGGCCATCAAACATCATTCATGAGCATTTTTAAAATTTTCAAGTATACGCACGCACGTCAGTCAAGTGTCTCATGTTTGTACACATTGAAATCCGTCTACTGGAACAAAGTTACTCCTGATTAGAGTACGTATCGCACCACATTTTTCTGTCAGATCCCGAACTGAACCCAACACAGTTATCATTTATTTTTTATTTTTTTGTATTATTGAAATTAAAAAATAAAATAAAAAATGTGTAAAAAGCCCACTTTTATGAAGAAACTGTAGGAACTTCTAAGATTTCTGCATTTGGAAATGTCAACAGATATAAGTAATCTACTCCTGATGTGTTTGGTTTTTGTCATTTCGAGAGACAAAACTTGTCTATTTTTTAATATAACTTGAATTGTTATAAATCCATTCATCCATTTTCTACTCCTACCTACATTCAGTCTGCTGTTGCTTCTCCATCTCTCAAGCTATTATTGTAAGTGGAATCATTGTTTATATAGGCTACTCAAGTGTTTCCGTTTAAAGGTAAAGGCGATGTTCAAATATGCAGGAAAAGTTTGTCTTTAATCAGTGTAGCAGACCTTTGGTAGGAGTTTATAAACCAGGACAGTTATAAAAGCAGGTTTCTTTAGTACGGCATCATTATGGGTAGGTCAGTGTGACAGTGAAAGGTTCTTCCCTCAGATGTTCCATCCATGGCCAGTTCTTAAGTGTTGTAGAATACCAACAGCTCACAGCATCTATTTTTCACCTTCAGCAGGCTACAACATGCCCACTGCTGTGGAAAACACATGCTGGCCCTATCATCATTTTTCATCCATTATTTTACAGAGTGGAACTAAAGTGCAAACCACCACTTCAAATCACCATTTCTCTCTTCATTATTCCAGTGTGATGAATAGAAGGCTTGGCCAGCAACAAGAATTATGTCTGCCATCAAATTTTATTCTTTAAATAAAACAGCAAGACTTTGAAATCTCACTTGGCTTTGTCATCGTGAAAGAGACTCGTAAATGTTTTGGAGGTGGTAGTTCCTGGGGACCAGCTGGGTCAGCAAATATGGTTGTACACCTTCATCTAAATATATATATATACTAAAAAAATGGTTACATTTTAACCTGGTTCATATCAACTATATGTTTTTTTGCTATTATTATTTAGCCACATTAGCTCAAATGCCAAGCTTGTGCTGCTAGCATTTGCACTTTCATGGTATGAATTCCAGTTTTTAGTCTTTCAACTAAAATGAAATGTGTCCCTGAATATATACAGTATGTCCCTGTACTTTTGTATCATATCCTGGGTATACCTTAACTTGGAGCGACAGCAGTATATTTAAATTAGACACTTGAAATACGGGAATTTACTGATTTATCTGTTGTACTCTCTTTGGGGTGGCAGTCACCCAGTGGTATCTGTCATTGTGCCCTTGGGCAAGGCACTTCACCTACATTGCCTAGTATGAATGTAGTGTGTGAGTGAGTGTCGGTGGTGGTCGGAGGGGCCGATGGCGCACTATGGCAGCCTCGCTTCCGTCAGTCTGCCCCAGGGCAGCTGTGGCTACAATGGTAGTTTACCACCACTAAGTGTGGAGTGAAAGAATAATGCCTTAATTCTGTAAAGCGACTTTGAGTGTCTATGATAAAGCGCTATATAAAACTGATGCATTATTATTATTATTATTATTCTGTAAAGGTCACAGGGAACTAATTGTGTCTATACATAGAGAGGGTTGACATCTTCTCTAAAGACGCACCTCTTCTCTCTGGCTTATGATCAAAGTTGAATGGACAACTGGCAAAATCTTGACTTTTAATTGTTTTTTTTTTATTATTTTATTTCTTTCCATTAAATATTTGCACTGTGTTTATGTATCTTAATACTATATTTTAGCCATTATTGCTGTCATATTTGTCAGTTGTGTTGCTTTAATCTGTACAGCACTTTGGTCAACCCTGGTTGTTTTAAATGTGCTTTATAAATAAAGGTTGAGTTGACACACTCATTCACTCCTAAAGCCAATTTAAAGGAGCACTATTGTGAAAAAAATCAATTTATAATAGTTTTTCTACAGTGATATAAATTCATTTTGCCTCATTCAGAGGGCCAAAGTCGAAAAACTTCTGTTTCCTCCCTCCCTTGTTATTCCACATTTTGTTTAAAGTCAGCTACAAACGGGCGAGTTGGATTTTTCTCCCCTTATGAGTCATAAGGCGGAAACTCCTCCTCCTGACAGTCTTCGCTCATCCTACCCTACATAAGAATGTGAGCTCCTCTCTTTCAAACTACCTCACAGGTAAAACAAACATAGCGTTCGATTTAAAAATAATCCAAAGAGCAGCGTGAGCGCTCACAATCAATTTTTTTAGCAGTTATATCGCTTCGTATCACTTTCATGGGATGATCTGACGCGTTTGTGACCTAATGCGACGCAGTGGTCTGACAAGACAATGGACTATATCTGTGGTCAGAAGAGGTGAGGAGGAGAAGGAAGACTGTTAATGATTTACTCTCCAAAAAACAAAGTTTTTGGCGTGCGTGCAGATGCTGGAGTTCCTGAAGACATGAAATACCAGGTTGAGTCGAACATGCAAACTCCTGAGCAGGAAGGTCCACTATCTCCTGTGGGAGTAAAATCGGGTGTTATAACACCACTCGGTTCAATGTTGGAAACAAACAATCAAAACAATGATCAATGATGAATTTTGTACATATGACACTTATTAATAGTTGCTAAATCAACTTTTTGACACTTTACTTGAACAAGCCAAACTAAAATCTAAGTATTCCGAGTCTGTCTTTGTTCTTACCTCATATCAAAGAACAAATGATCGACTGTAGTACGGATGTCAATGTTGTAGACAATTTAACCTCTTGAGTTTCAGCAGTGAAGTGTTTGGTTGCCTAGAGTTAAAGATGATGTCACCATACAGTAGATGTTTGAGCTGATAGGCTGATGAAATGAGGGAGGAGTTTGGTGTGTGGACTACGAGAAGATGGTTGGGTTTGGTAAATGAAAGGAGGTGATGGAGTAGAAAAGGAAATGGCTGGGTGACCCAACAGGCTGGGGGACATATGGTGGTGGTTTGTCTCACTCAGCTGGACGCAGTAGGCCAGCAGACCCCATGTAGAGAGCAAAGCCAGTCTGTGTGCTGTGCTGTGATGTGATAAACACACTCAGCTACCTCTCAGCCTCCTCCTTCAGACACAGCAAATGGACACGTAAAGCACTAACTTGTTTATCATTGCGCCACACACTCTTCGACCTTCAAAGGCAGCTTTTAGCAGATGGAAACCCTGACAGAAGGCAGTGCAGAGTCATTCTTATGTCTTTCTCTCTCCATTTTTCAGCACAGCCGAGTACCGTGTAGCAAAGGCTGAAATGAATAAAAAAAAACCTTTTTCAAGTGTCTATTCTTGCTGTTTCATGCCTGACCAAAGAATCAGGGAATGCCAAGGCCTGGAAACAAAGAAGGTTAGCAACAAAGAAAGCAGATAGAGCCAAGGACGGGTAAACAAAGAGATGGAATGGGGAAGAAAGAGTGTTTGTGTGGCTGCTGAGTGAATCGAGCTGAGAAGAAGTGGGAATATTTCTGCTTTTGCACCTTTGATTCCCTGCATCATGTCAATGATTTTTTTGTGCCTGCGCTCATGTCATCCTCTTGTGATGCACACACAGCAGTTTGCAGGCCAGATGGATGAGTGTCGCACATCTCTCTAGTGTGTGTGCATTTGTGCATGTGTGACTTGGACGTCTGTTAACCCCACCAGTGGGAGGAGCATGTGTGCACGTTTGTGTGTAATACATTGTTTTTTGTGTAAAACATTTAAAGGGCGGCAAAAATCATATTTTTCTCTTTTTTTATATAAACACAGGGGCAGACTGGCCATCTGGCATACCGGGCCGTCGACCCAAAGTGGGCCAGTTCGGTACGCTACCTTTCGTTTTTTTTTTTTTTTTACGAGTGAGTGGAGGCAGACATGGTAACAGGTGGCCAAAAATGGTCCAAAAGGGGCAAAAACATGGTAAGAAAAGAGTGAAAGGAGACTAAAATGGGCCAAAAGCAGTCAAGAGTTGCAAAAAATGGGCAAATAAAGAGAAACCAGGTGGAATGTAACAGCAAAGGGTGGCTTAAATGGGAAAAATGTGATAATCACTAGTGAAAAAGGGCAAAAATGTTGAACAAAAAGTAGGGTAAAAAGGAAAACAGTGATATTTATTGGGACAAATGCAGCTTATTTGGCTGAAAAGTGGCCATCATTTTTTTTAAGAAAAGCTCAAAATTGGATGAAAGCGTTAAAAAGAACTTGAAGAAACGGACAAAAATAGGAAAAAAAAATATTATTTATTGGCAAAAGGTAGCTAAAGTCTGAAAAAAGTGTAAAAACGTTTTTGAAAAGGGGGCAAAAATGGGACAAAGAAAGTTGCAAAAAGGCCCATGTAAAAACGGTTAAAAGGGGTTAAAACATTTCCTCCTTTTAAGGTTTTCTGAGGGAATAATAATTAAAAATGAAGACATAGAGCCACATGTTGACCATCACTGACTAAATAATAGCTTCTACGTGGTGTCACTGATAATATAGTGGACTGGTCTAGATAGAAAATGCCAGGGCTGAATTTATGTATAAACATTAATTAAATGTTTTCAATATCAGGTATAGGCCATGTGATTATAGCGCACAAAGTCACAGTTTAATACCAGATGCAATTCAATCTGATTAATAAACACATACATTTATGTCCCAGTGCTGATCAAGTCTGTTGAAAGTAGCTGTAATCTACAGATTGACAAAAAACAGTCTTTCCATAGTCTGGTGCTTTGCTATGCAGGGCTTTACTTCTGCCTCTCCCTCCCTTGTGGTGTACATTTGTCTTGTCTTCTGTTTCCATTTGTCAACCCATGCTGCGACCCCACAAATCCTCCTCTACTTAGGCTTTCTCCTCTCACAAGATACAGCTTATAGGATATTTGTTCAAATGGCTTATTGAGCCACGGTGCTACATGTTATTGCTGAGTGATTGTTGGGAGATGGCATTTAGTCATTTTGGTGAAAGCTCTTAATGCAACTCATTCATGTTCCAGTGACAAAGCAAAGCAGTCTGTAGGATATGTATCAGAAAGAGGAGGGGCTTAGACACCCCAGCAGAGTCAGAGAGAGGAGTGAGGAGGGTAAATGAACTGGAGTAGAGGGGAGGGAGGGGGAGAGAGGGATCTGAGAGTTGCGGACTGCACCTTTACGGAAACAAAAAAACAGTAATGCATTAATTTTAAATAGCACTTTATATATAGCACTCAAAGAATACAGAAGAATAAAGAAATAACAATAAAAGTAAGAGAAAGGTTAAGCAAGTTTGAACTCTTGATTTGCAACTCACTGACATTAATGTATCTTTTTAGCAGACAGATTCTAATAATAATAACACTAATAATAATACAATTGATTTATCTAACGCCTTATTTTATTACCTGTGTTGCACTGAGTATAAACAGATGTAGATTGTGCTTGTGCCACCTTTATTTATTCTTTTTTTTTTATTTCAATGCCAGACAAACAATACAAGCAACCCCCCCTCCAAAAAAAAAAAAAACAATAAAGAAAAAAAAACAAAAAAAACCAAAAAGAAAATACAATAATATATACATGGGAAACAAAACAATAATGGCCTGTGTATATGTGGATGTGTGCGTGTCTGAGTGTGTTTGTAAGTCTTTATGTGAGTGCATACAAAATGTATGACATTTGTAACAGTGGTTAATAATAGTCAGGTGAGGTGGTGGAGAAATAAATGGAAATTACTAATTAATTATTACTAATTTTTGTTAATTTTTGCACGTTTTATGATCCACATTTATTTTCACCATATTCCTGTTTGTTACAGACATGGACCACATAGATTAGTAGCCCACCACCAGTAGCAGATCTAACGATTATTAAAGAAGAAATACTATTTGTGAACATTAGCTGATCTCTCTAACAGTCTTTTTTCAATTTGTTTCCATAAAGTGCTGACTCTGATACGCCCCTTGTGGATTCTAGTAAGAACGTCATTAGTACAGCACTCAATAATAGCAATGCATGAATGGAATTCACTTCCAACAGACATTAAACATCATCATATTTCTAATTTATATACTTTATATTATTATTATATTTATACAATACTTTAAAACATTTGTCTGTTGTTAATGATTTTCTTTGAGTTGTAGTTGTTGAAATGTCTGTTTTGTTGGTATAACGTGATTATTATTATTTTCATTGTGTAAATTGTATTGTCGTGGTGTAATTTCTTGACCTCAGGAAGAATAGCTGATGATAGCTTATACTTAAGCTAATGGGGATCCTAATAAACAAACAAACATACTCAAAAGATGGTAGGCAGTGAAACAGAAGCATTGATTTTAAATGTAAATGGTGCACAAATCTTCCTCATGGGTTCATTAAAAAAAACTGTTCTCATGCCAATGCTTGTATGTTACAGTCAGTAACAGTATTTTCTAATAGATGTCTCCACAGTGCTGCTACTGTGTCTATAAGTGATAGAGTAAATTAATGAAATTAATCACATTTTTATACCATGTATGTTTGGGCAAACAAGATTACTCTGAAAACAGAGGGTGAATGCAACTGTTTTTATTTCAGGAATCACCTGCATGCCTGATTGAAAACATTGATTGTCCGCATTGATTTGAAAAAAAAAAACTAATCTAATTTTTGTTTTAATTTTAAATCAACTCAAACTGCTTGAGCGCATGACACGATTCCAACGTAACTCTGCTGTTTCACAAGAGCGATCCGTCCTAATGTCTTTATATCACTTTCACAGCCAAATGTCTCACTTGTACCATTGCACATGTATTACATTTTTCAATTTGCAGTGATCTGAAGATCTGTCATTGTAGTTATTATTACTGCAAATAGCTCCGCTAGGGAGGAAGTTATTTCACTGGCGTTTATTTATTTGTTTGTTTGTTTGTTAGCAGGATTACTTCATGGATTTTGACCAAATTTTAACCAAAGATATAGAGCTTACGCCATATAGGATTTAATTAAGTTTTGAAAGAGATCTCATCATTGGCAAAATTTCAACAAATTCATATTTTGGTTCATAGGAAACCAATCTGTATGAAATATGACTCACTATGTTGGGTTCGTTCCTCAAATGCCACACCAAGTTTCATCCGGTTTGGATCTGCACATCTCATTACGATTATTCCTAAACAATGTGGCTGCCCACATAAGTGGACATACCGTATCGTTATTAATGGAGATGTCAATTTGTCCAAAGCCTTTAAAGGGTGAATGATCATGGAACCATGATGAGGATTATTGATCCAGATAACTGCCAATATCTGGCTCAGGGGATATCTGGGTGTGGTTTGTGCTCTCTGGCCCTCATTTATTAACTTTGCAAAAAAGCAGGTGCAGATTTGAGTGCACATTTGGTCGTACGACAGGACACACGTGTGATTTATAAAACAATCGTATTAAACCGCTTCCAGCGTACGAATGATCTGGACAATCTGGTGAAAACCTACAGCTGTGAAAGAAGGCCACTGGTGATGTTCTTTGACACGTTGGACATCTCAGTCTACAATGCCTTTGTCTTCTGGATGGCAATGAACCCCTTGAGGAACTGGGAAAGGTTCCAAGAAGAAGAGAGTGTTGATAGCCCATCAACCTGACCTATAGAACCATCATGCTGAACATCTGCAAGGGTGGACTTGGACAAAAATTCAGCCCTGGCATTTTGTGTCCAGCCCAGCCCACTACATTATCAGCAACACCACGTAGAATCCATTACTTATCAGTAATACTCAACATGTGGCTCTTATGTCTTAATTTTTTTTATTATTATTCTCCAAGGAAACCTAAAAACGGGCAAACTTTCTTTGTCCCACATTTCTACCCCTTTTAAAACAGTTCTGACACTTTTTTCAGGTTGTAGCTCTTTTTGCAAACAAACATCCATTTTTTTTATTCTATTTTTTGTTCATTTTTGCAAGTTGTTTTTGACACTTTTATCCAGTTTTTGTCCCTTCCTAAAAAAAAAAAGGCCACTTTTCATTCAAATAAACTAACTTTTGTCCAATAAATACCACTTGTTTCCTTTTTACCCTACATTTTGCCTTTTTTTGTTCCACATTTTTGCCCTTTTTCTCTATTGTTTACCACATTTTGCCCATTTAAGCTACCTTTATCCATTACATAGCACCTGGCTCCTCTTTATTTGCCCATTTTACGGCCACTCGTGACTGCTTTTGTTCTATTTTAGTCACTTTACATTCTTGCCAGGTTTTTGCCACTTTTGGACCATTTTTGGCCACCTGTTAACATGATCTAGTCAAAAAAAAAAAAAAGTAGCAAATCGGACTGGCCCACTTCGGGCTGACGGCCCACTGGGACGAGAATTCCTGATCGTTTCATTATTCTCGGTTGTGCGGACAGCAGCAACAAAAAGAAACACGGAATGTGTGGATGCGAGATGGACAGAAAACACCAATATACATGCTTCAATTTCAAGATATACATAATACACACACTCTGCCACACATCTGTGCATATGAATGGTTGATAAATAAGGCTCTCAGAGTGCTCTTGTTTGCTATGAGTTGATATCAGTTCATAGAGTCCACAATGTCAGTAGGTAGAAATATCAGGTATAGGCCTTTAAAATGGCAAGACTTCTGTAAATTAAATTCAATGTGGAAACCAAGAGTAAAAAAGGTCTGTCATTTATTCATTTCAATTGCTAGGTGGTGGGGTGATTAAGGATTACATTAAATTTAAATTCAAAGTGTTTATTGTCATATGTGCAGTTAGAAACACGTTTTCTTGTACAATGAAATTACTACCTTGAACTAAGATATAATAAAGTGTTTATACAAGTTAAATCTAACAGTGGAAAATACAACACTGCCATTAGAATGTGTTTATACAAGTTGGATCTGACAGTGGAGAATACAACACTGCCAATAGAGCTGACAACAGCTGAATTAGCCTTGATGTAGAGACAAAACAAGCTGCAAACTTGTATGTCCAAAAGAGACATTCCCGAGTGGTGACATTATGGATGAAAAGGGAAAAAACCTTCCAAACACCTTCGAAAGAGGAACTGTTCTTGAACTGGAGGAATGCTAACAACGTCTGGCAGGGAACAAGGCCAACACGAACAACGATAGAGAGGAGGAGGACAACACAGATGAGAATACACAAAAAAGGACTGTTCAACAACTCAAGAATGTTTGACCAGAGAGACATGTAAACCCATGTAAATTTGCGATGGTAAAACAGGGGACGGGACCCGGATAAGCAAACTGCTTCTCTCGTCTCCTTTTTCGGCATGTACAAAAAAGAAAAAAAAAAAAAATGAAAAAAAAAAAAAGTGAATGTAACCATGTCGGAAATAAACTGAATAAATAAATAAATAAAATAAATAAATGGTGTGACACAATATTTCTGAACTTTATTTAATCAACTGTATCTAAACAATCTTTTTAATATATGGACGCATGAAACAATGCAGCAGAATTATTAGGTAAAGTAACCCCTCCAGGGGCTCTTAATTACAGCAAATATAAAGGATCGATAAACATTAACACAGTCTGCTGGATGGTGGTAAAAAAATCACGTCTTAAATTATGGCTTGATAAGCATGGTGGACAGATGGCTGAGTGAGATGTGTGTGCAGCGAGAGTTGTATTGTCTAAATGAACATAACTGAGGGCATATAAAAAGCCACAGAGCTGCCTGGAGCCCGGTTGAGGTCCCAGATGTGGGTGTGAGTCAGAAAGAGGCCCTGGTCCTTGAGTGGGCTGCTGCACATTCAGCTTTTAATACACCAGGGGCACAGGCCAGCTGCTCCAGGAGCAATTACAAGCCACACCCACAAATAACTGCAACACAAAGGCAGATCTGATAAAAGCAGACAAAGCAGGGCGGACAGGTACAGGAATAGTAATATGTTATTATTTTGTGATTTTATATCAAAAAACAAGAACAGCCACGTGGAGACCTCAGCCAGTTTTGTCAGGATCTTGTTTTTTTTTTATTTTCCAACACGATTCAACCCCACATTTTAGCTGATAAGTTATTGACTTTTAAATTACACAACACAACCATTGCTTTGGTTTTAAACTATCTCTTATCACGTCCTCAGCTTCAGAATCCAGAGCAAACAGCATGACATTATTTTTAACAAGAACTGGAGCTCTACAGGGGACTGTTTCAGGGCCCTATAATTTCCACGTTAACGGAATCGCGGAATCCACTGTTGAACGTGGAATTTCACAGAATGTGGATGAAACTCCGTCACTGTGTGGCAAAGAACGTGACCTCTCATTAAATTAAGTTAATTGAAATTTATTTGATCAAAACTTTATCAATAAACCTGCTTAGATTCAGTAAACCATTGATCCCTGAAGGGAAATTGGGTGACAATGCTGCTCTCGTGCATCTTTATATGACATAAATAATTAAAAAGGCGCAGTCAGAATAATTCACGTCAGTATTATATTTACCATTTACTCATTATTTAAATTACATTTTTATTTTTGACATACATTTTTGTTTAATTATGGGTTTTTTTATTAGTTTGTTAGTATTTATTTTGTTTCCTCACATGAGTTCAAAACTAACATTTTCTGAAGAAATTGATGAATATTTCTAAAAATAAAACAGAATTTAAAAAAATGGAAAACACAAAATTTGGAATAGGCCTTACTCTATATACCTCTGATTTTAGACACTAGTGTAGTGCCCGTAGGAAGGATGTATTGCTATAGAAAAGTGGGAGGGTAAGTAGCTTTTTCATGGATGGCCAAATGAGGTTACGTTTGAAGGTGGGACGTCATCACTGTGGAGGTAGTACTGATGACATCATCACTGTGGATGTAGGACTGATGACATCATCACTGTAGAGGTAGGACTGATGACATCATCACTGTAGAGGTAGGACTGATGACATCATCACTGTGGATGTAGGACTGATGACATCATCACTATGGAGGTAGGACTGATGACATCATCACTGTGGATGTAGGACTGATGACATCATCACTGTGGATATAGGACTGATGACATCATCACTGTGGAGGTAGGACTGATGACATCATCACTGTGGAGGTAGGACTGATGACATCATCACTGTGTGTCAGAATGTTGACATCATCACTGTAAAGGTATGACTGATGACATCATCACTGTAGAGGAGGGCCTGATGACATCATCACTGTAGAGGTGGGCCTGATGACATCATGCCCTGTGACCATCAACGGTGAACAAATTGAAATTGTTCAGTCATACAAGTATCTTGATATTCACAGTGACCACAAACTAAAATGGACAAAGAACACAGAGGCTGTTCTTCAGAAAGATGAGATCCTTTGATAATAACATCAGGCTTCTTAGTGTCTTTTATCAGAGGATCCAAGACAGTGTCTTGCTTTATGCTGTTCTTTGGTGGGGGGAGGGGGTCAGGATCAATGTGAATAACCAAAACAGGATCAACAAACTGATCAAAAAGGCTGGATCAGTGATCGGCTGCACTCCAGACTCTCTCAAGGTCACATATGAAAGGATGATCGGAACTAAATTGAAAACCGTGCTAAACTTTGAAGGAAATCCTCTTCACAGCACCTTTAATGGACGAAGAAGTTATTTTATGGAGCGTCTGGTGATGCCGAAATGTTCAGCTGAATAGCTAAGAAGATCTTTTATTCCAGCAGCTGTCTGTTATTTTAATGAACATCTGTGAATTGTTGCTACGTCTGTTCTGTGGAAGCTCTAAATCATGTCAAGGAGATCTGTGTTTGTATGTAGTTTTAATGTCACGTTGTGGATTGTATGTGTAAACCGTGCAACTTGGTGGCAAATGAGTTTCACCATTGGGGATTAATAAAGTTTCTCTAATCTAATCTAATCTAATCTAATCTAATCTAATCTAATCTAATCTAATCGAAGAAGTAAAGTCAGTGTACACATATCAGTTATAGGGGAAAATGATGATCAATGACAAGTGACCTTTTCTCAGGGAGACTAGAAGTCTAGTCTGTGTTAAGGACTTTCTCTACACTGGTTTGTTACCAATTATATTAATATACAATTATAATTGTAATTGCCTAATTGATAATTGTTTGCATTTATGGCATAATTATAATTGTAATTGTAATTTAAATCGGTTGCTATCGTAATCACAATGGAATTTTAATTGAGTTTAGATAATTGACATTGTAATTGTAATTGCCATGAAAATTCTATAAAAATGGTCATTTATGATTTAACGCAAAACTGAGGAACCATGTTCCAGTTCTATGCACAGTTCTACACATATGTAGTTAACAATTATGACAATATGTTTCATATCAAGCTTTAGCACAATTCACCATTTAAACAAAGTGTGAAATCCAGAGGTATATTGACCAAAAATATTAAAACATATATTTTAATTTATTAGGAAGCCTAACCAGGAAACCAATAGATATAAAGAAATTAGATAATTGTTTTTAGTGTATTTTACAACTGATTTAGTATCCGTTGTCATAAGAGATGCTAACACAAGCTAACACAAGAGGAAGGTTAACTTTTATTAGGTTATTTATTTCAGGCTCAGTAATTGTGATTAATTGTACTTGAACTTTAGTAATTGCGAACTTGATTGTAATTTAATTTCTGAGGATAAAAAATAATTGAAATGTCATTTTAATTGAAAAAAATACTGGTCACTGTAATAGTAATTGAATTGTATTTGAACATGGTAATTGAAAACGTAATTGACCCCAACCCTGCCTCAAATAAATGGAGGGGGTATCGGGAATGGGAAACAAAGTGCAGCCAGGCAAATGTAGGAGGTGGGTGTGGTCATTAACCAAAGATGGGGGGGTAAAAAAGGGGCGGGAATGACTTGACTGGGAAACAGTGAAACGAGCGTTGCTACAGTCAAGGAGACAAGACGACATGCATCTGACCTCATGACACCTTTTAAAGTCCGCTGTGGTTGAGCAGAGGAAAGTATAATGGGTGGGCTCTCAGCTTTAAAAGGACGCGTAGTTTGCAGGAACGTGCAAAATACATGGACTCCAGTTGTTATTTTAAATCTCTGCTTTGCTGGGTAGAAAGAGTGTGTTTGCGTGAGAGCGTATTCATTAAAAAAAGAAGTTGGCTTCATTATTAATTTCCTGTCCTAATGTCAGGAAGATGGACGAGAGCGATTATAGAGTTAGGGAGACAAATGCAACAAAGCAGACAGCAAAGGATTTGGCTTTCTGCTGCAAAATTGCTTTCCGGAGATGGATCACTTTGGGGACTCTGGACTTCTTCAGCTGATAAAAAAGTCATTTCCCACCGAATGCATCAAGCTCTTAACAGGAACAAAAACACATAATGCAATATGAATTCATAGGGATGGTAAAACAAAATTACACAACCATTTATGACGCTGGGACAGAAGTCTTGCTTAAGACATCACATGGAGGACTATACAAATAATATGGCACCTCGTGTTTGTAGCACATTTAAAGCTCGTGAGGCTTGA
The DNA here is from genome assembly GCF_900634775.1 of Gouania willdenowi. NCBI lineage: Eukaryota > Metazoa > Chordata > Actinopteri > Blenniiformes > Gobiesocidae > Gouania > Gouania willdenowi. The sequence goes on from NC_041054.1 coordinate 20,643,998, forward strand.
GGTGGGACTTGTTGACTCTAATCATGTAACCCAGCGGCTTATGCGTCATTACAGCCTAACTGTTCAAACACTGGTGATTCTGCAGCGTAAACAATTGTTCACACACATGTAGACACAGTTGCGTGCACGTGTTTGAATAAAACACACCTAAACCATGCACAAATACCAAGCAACAAATGACAACCGGCGCACAGATTAAACACAGGCAGACAGCATACAGTATATCAGACACTCAATGATTCCAATAGTAGCACGTGAATTGCTAATACACAGCAAAACACAAGCCTGGTACTGAGTATTTACCCTATTCAGCTCTTTTCTGTTTACTGTCAATGGAAGCTTTCATTTTCAACAGCATTCAATGTGATAAATTACAGCTAGACTTAATGGGTAACAAATAGGGGTGTAATTAAATATGTACCAAATCTCTGTTAATTGAAAACAATTCGATGGAGTGGGAGTGTTTTGCTTCACAAATAAAGAATGAAAACAAATTTACCAGTAACTTTTTTTTTAATTTTTTTTTTTTTTATCATTACTCATTTCTCAAACACAAAAGTTTTGAAAGCTTTCTTATTAGGGCCTTTATATTTGGACTCTCCATTCATTAGCTCCTCTTTCAGTATTGCACCAATGTTTTGGCCTGTGTGTGATTCAAATATCGCTCGTATTTGTAACACGTTGTAGCTTTTAATTTCCCAATCATCGTCTCAATGCTGTGAGCTGTAACTGTTATGTAGATTTAAAGCTGCAGTTTGTAGAATGGTGAGACGCTCCCCCCCCTCCCCTCCTGAACAAAACTTACTGGTCTTCTTGAAAACGCTTGTGTGAACTTGCACAACTGTGGAACTCTTTGCGACTGTTTTCTCAATAGAGAATAGTGACAAATGTTGGGACTTTATCTTGTGTTATTGGAGAGTTTTCTGACGTTTTAGAGCAGGCCGTCCCCAATCCTGGTCCTCAAGGGCCACTATCCAGCATGTTTTAGATGTTTCCCTCTTCCAACACACCTGATTCAAATGATGAACTCATCATCAAGCTCTGCAGAAGCCTGATGACGATCCTGGGCATTTCAATCAGGTGCGTTGGAAGAGGGAAACATCTATAACATGCTGGATAGTGGCCCTTGAGGACCAGGATTGGGGACCCCTGTTTTAGAGACATGAAAAAAAGCACGTATCACTCGTTGCTGTGAGGACAGTAAGAGGCTCACAGCCAGAGCTGCTCCTCACACAAGCAGCCGAGCCCAGCTGATCAGAGCAGACGCTAAACTTTTGAGGAGCAGCTCAAGCAGCCAATGGTAAGGGCTAAAACAGCTCATGGATCGCTCTGTTGGTAGAAAAATCTCTGATTGACTGACATCCAGCGTCATACTCCTGTATTTCTAAAGCTCATTTACAGAGCCAGGAGAAGGAAATTTTTGTCCACTGTGAACACTTGGGATTACAATATGCTCATAGATGATTATGGATTTTTGACCAAATGAACATACATACTGCAGCTTTAAGTGGCACGTGAGGTCCAGCCGTCTGTAGGGTTGGGTATCGGTTGGGTTTTATTCGATACCGGTACCTACTCGGTATTTTTTAAATGGTTCCGGTGCTTAAACCGGTACTTTAAAAAAAATGAAACCGCATACACTATCAAAATACGGGGGGGGCTGCACCAAAATACGGCACCAAAATGGTTCGTTCTTATTCGGTCTGCTTACTACCATTTACGTCAGAACTGGGGCCATATTGGTACCACGTTTTGGTACCCAATCCTAGCCGTCTGTAGTTATTGCTACACTTCATGCTCAAACTCTGCTAAGAAGACTCTTTAGCGCTCAGATGTGTTGAAATGTTGGTCCGTTTCAAGCACGTGCTAACCGCAGTGATGGCTTGGAGTAATGACTTATGAGTCGACGGAGCATCCACTATCTCCATGTTGTCCTCCATCTTGTTAACGCTGCAGCGTCCAAGCTGTTATACGGCAAGCAAGAGGGTCAATTGTCATTATGCCCATTAGTTTTCTTGAAACTTTTCTTAATTGATTTTACTTTGTGCACCTTTGAATTGTATATCGCCATTTCTTGATACCGCTAAATTTTGATACATTCCTTGTAACGGATAAACTAATTTCAGCCAAGGGCTTACTTACCTGTCTTGTATTAATTGAGTCTCATGACTTATTCCTTCAGTCTTTACATTCAAGGATTGTCAGCTCACATCGGGAACAAGGCATCGTACACCCTGAATGGGACAACAGTCAGACACACACATTCACACACTCCTCCTATGGGATAACTAGAAACTCCAGTGAACATCACGTGTGGTTCTTGGACAATATCAGAAAAGTCAAAGTACCAAGAAACAAAACCACACCGAGCATGTACTATAGAAACTCTGACACAACTTGGAGTTTACCAGTACGGCTGTAACCACTGAGAAATGGAAGAAAATCCATAATAAATAGGGGTAAACCGTATAGGTTGGTTAGTATGGGTATATATTACCCTACTTATTTTTGCTCATTATATTTTTGCAGATCAACCACCTTAAATGCTTGTGACTAGGATTTTGTGTTTGTAAGTAAAGTGATGCAGAATATTTTTGGTCTTCACAGCCTCTCTGAGTTGTTTGACTGATGCATCCAGTCACAGCATGGGGCAAAGTGGGAAAGTAAACCCTCCTATTGAACTCCTGTCAGCTAGAGAAACACACTCGGCTGCACAGAAGAAAGTACGAATAAATGAACGCACACTTCATCAAAGAAAGTTGTGTTGGGATGGGAATACTGGAAACAATTGAGTTGAATTCAGTGCCGGACTGGGACCAAAATTCCACCCTGCAGACAGCAAAAGCTGTTTTTAAGTCAGTGATGCTCAATTTGTGGCTATTTATGTCTTAATTCTAACTATTACTCCTCTAGAAAACCTTAAAAGGGGGAAACTTTTTAACCCTTTTTTACCTTTCACCTATTTTTATTTGGCTATTTGGCAACTTCATTTGTCCCGTTTTTGCCCCATTTTAAAAGTTGGGACATTTCTTAAAGATTATATTACATTTGCCTATAAATATCCCTTTTGTCCCCCATTTTTGTCCACTTTTTTGTCTTTCTGACACTTTTATCTAATTTTTGTCCTTTATTTAATCATTTTTTGTGACTTTTTATCCAAAAATACCACCTTCTGCCCAATAAATGCCACTTTTTGTTCCAAATTTTTGCCCTTTTTCCCTTTTGTTTGCCACATTTTGCCATTACATATGGCATGTCTTCTTTTTTTGCCCAATCATTTGACACTCTTGACTGCTTTTTGCTTATTTTGGTCGCTTTTGACTATATTCTTGCCACGTTTTTGCCACCTTTGCTTCTGTTCATGCTGTTATACAGTGATGCAGAGCCACTGTTTATATATATATATATATATATATATATATATATATATATATATATATATTTATTTTTTTAGTCCTTCCCATCAGGGATGTAACGATTAATCGTAAGGCAGTTCAAAATTGATTCACAGGTATCACAATTCATATCGATTTTCTGAAAATTTAATCGCAGTACTTTTTTTAAACAGCAGATATATATTTATCCCTCTCTTGTCCAAATGCTGAGGCTGCGAGCAGAATCTGCTGATACTTTCTTTCTGGCCGCCTTCTACTATTAAACATGTTCATAAATGATTCCTTACCCCTTTAGCACCGAAAGAATATTTATAACATTGCGTGAATATCTGTAAAAGTCACGTTTTTCTATTAGCTCTGTCTGCTAGCATAGCATCTCTTCTTCACTGCACAGAATAGCTACATCCCAACCGACCACTGGGTTACCAGCGCCCTCTGCTGGTCAAAACAAATATCTGACGTAAATACAATGCAGACTGTTTTTTTTTTTTAAAGTCCAATTGTTAAGGCACAAAATATATTTTCAGTTGCACTTTTAAAAAGAAAAATAGCTATTATGCAGTTTTGCATTGTTTACTATAGAACCAGAATTTAAATTATTAGGCTTCTTCATTTGTATTATTCCTTTATTTATTTCATTCAAGATTTATTTTTAGTTAAATTGCATTGTTTTAAATAGTTTATCAAGGGATTCTTTTGACAATGAAAAATGAAAGGGAAATAGTACAGTATTTATCTACAGTCCCATTTTGTAAAATAAATCGTGAGAGAATCGTATCGTGAACCCCGCATCGTGAATCGAATCGTATCGGGAGTTGAGTGAATCGTTACACATCCCTACTTCCCATTGATCGTTGCATATTCTCCAGACCTGAGCCAGCCTCCTTTGTGCTTCCAAACCCACGCAGGTCACAACTTTGCTCCAAAAATCTGCCATCTGACTCCTGCAGATAACACATTTGTGTGCAGATCAATACACACAGCAATTTTCTTCATCATTTATTCCCTCTTCTCTCTTCCTTTTCCCACCCTGACATTGCAGATGTCCTGAAGGTTACAGGTACTCGGTGAACACCTCATTTTTCATAACCACACTACAATAGGATTTCACACCTGGAGCGAGCCAATACTCAGATATATGCAGATTAGTCTATCCTGGGAATAGATGTTCTTATCCATTGTATTGTCAGGGTGTTAACTGAATTGACTGCTCATTAGAAACATTATCCAGATGCCTATTTTCCAGCTGTAACATGGCAGCTTTGTCGATTTCTTAATCGTTTTAAAAAAGAAGAAGCATTTAAACGAGACAAATGAAGGTTAGAAAGGGTTTTGAAAACAAAAACAAGGCCATGTCTGTTTCCTGAAAGACTATTTAAATACCGTGTTTGATAGAAATGATAAATGTTGTTTTTATTTCAAATATATTCAATTTGATTAAAAAAATGAGAGCACCTTTATGTTCCAATAAGGGTTAGGGTTACTATTCCTCAGAAGCTTCAACCACAATATTACTGCTATTTTACCAGCTTTATTTTACAGTCTAACCGCCATGTGTATACGTGCACACTGTGGAAGATGTTTGTTGGGCATCGGATTTGCTTTATTTGATAGAAGTACAGTAGCTTTCTGTTTGTTTATACACTGGTTTGACCTCTTTTTTTTGTTGTTGGTACGTTGTGCATTTGTGTGTTTGTTTATTCTCTGCTCCAGCGCTGTCCTACACAGCAGGGAATCTCAGCTGGGAATAAACAGTATGCAGCCACAGTAGGCTTATGAAAAATTCCAATAACTTATTTACAAGATAATAGGACGGTTTTTTGAGTCATTTTATCAGGCTAAGAATGCACATGTGGGGGGCTCATTTTCAGCCTTGGAGCTTCATGCCTCAAACGGCCCACTGGAGATCAAGACACATTATAAAAACGATGTTATAACCTTACATGTCGAGTCTACAATAGCACACCGTTCTGTAAAGCCTTGTATTATAGTGTAATGTTCTGAAAATGTATCATTAAAGGCAGTGGTTTTTTATGCTGTACCTCACCCCCCCTCCCTTTTTTTTGGCACAAAATGCTGAAAAAAGGGTTTAAAAAAAAAAAAAAAAAAAAAAAAGTGTAACCTTTTCAATTTTCTTTTTACAAAAATGATAATAATTGGACTATTCTTGAAATCTGATAGCAAACAATGTACAATTTGCAGTCACATATTTTAGAACTGTGAATCACAGCTCTTTATTAATTGTAATTAAGTGCATATAAAATCTTTTTTCTCATGTCTATTTTCTATTTTTCATACTACATTTTATTTATTTGATATCGGCATGCACTTATAAGAGAACGATTATGGATGAACACGAGATCTTTATTGGTAAGAAAAATAAAAATTGAAAAAATTACTTTTCATTTATGCTGCTTGGGGAAAAAAGAACAACAAAAAAAAAACAAGATGGCAAACGATATCAAATGCATAGATAAATGCATTAATTATTAATTATTCAGACAAATTGAGTTTTAATTGAGATTATTTCGTTTTCTGAAAGCGTAACTAAGTAGGGATTCAAGGCTGCTGGGTTGTAGGGGTGCAAATGGGACATGTGCACCAGGGGTGTCCAAACATGGTCCACACAGCCTTTAATTTAAGTCGGTGCCACACAGAACAAAGTTAGCAGCGATAGCGCAAATAAATAATTGACATTTCTTAATTTACATCTACAGTTCCGACAGACGTAAAGAAGGGACAGAGGGGGCTTTAGCAGCAGTGGCTGGGCGTGGCTCTGATCTAAATGGCAAAGATTGAAGGAGATAAAGAGGCCGTTACATGCCAGCTCATTGGCTGACAGCAATGACTAGGTAAAGAGCAGCAGAATAAATGGGTAAATAAAGGCGAGGAGGAAGAGAGACACGAGGAGGCAGAAAGGTGGAGGAGGAGAAGATGGAGGGAAGGTTCATGATTCATCTTCTAGCACCTGACACCGGATCAATACTCAGTGAACCAGGGGCAAAGCGTCCACATCTTTCTCCTCCATGCTCCCCTCAGTGCTCTCCATCTGGGTACCCCCACCACCTCCACCCCCTCACACCCACACCCCCCCAGCCTCCTTCATCTCCCTCCTCCATCTTCATCGATCCCCTATTGAGTTTGTCAGTGACCTCTTCTATCAGTTCACCAAAGCAAACCGATGTGCTGCCATTCCTTATCTTTCAAGTATTTTTAGACACCAATGCTTACGACAGTAGTTACACTCAAATTGACATCATCAAAAAAAATCAGTGCTCTGTGCTAATACAGATTGGATGCTAAAACTTATGTTAGTGAACTCTGAAATCACTGTGAAAGAATGCATAATGCAGCCAGTTTTTAATGGTTGTAAAGCTAAACTGTAGATCACTTCCTCTATACTATAATACAGCGCTAACCTGTGTTAGCTTGTTTCAAATGCAGCTAACTCTAGCCTGTGATGGGATTTGACAATTAATTCAAAAATTGCTCTTCCCAAATATTTTACAAAACACAGATGCAATTTTTAATAGTCTGAAATCATTTACCAAGTTATAATATTTCAAAGACAATTTAAAAAAAAAAATGTTTTTAAGGCTACTAACACTAGTTCTTAAGTTAGCTAGTTAGCTAACCCGTACGCAACTTAGTTCTTCGCCATGATGTAATGAGCCATTATTTTTGGTAGTCTGTCTTAAATCAACAACAGAGTAAAGATAGAACCAGTTAGAACTGTTTGAATTACACACAACATATAATAATTTATAATTTATACAGCATGATGACTGTAAATGAACTAACATTAATAGCTTGAACCAGTGTTTTTCAACCGTGGGGTCACCCGGAATTCTAATGTTCGCCCAAAATGTTTAGTAATAATAAAATAAATTACTGTTTAAAAATTATGTTTTACATTTTTAAGTTTTTTTTTTGTTGTTATTTCAAATTAAAACCCCACACACAATCTAAAAAAAACTGTATTATATGCTTTCACTTTCTCAAATATACTGTAAGTTTAGTTTAAATAAGATTTAGTATTAAAATACCTGAGCAGTCTGAGTTGACCTCGTACTGAGATCAATTATGAGCATGCGCACTACTGGAAAATTACGTTTTTTGCTGATTCCGCTGTGAGTTTTGCTACTTCCGCCGTGCTGAGATTAAAAATTACATTTCAAAAATTGTGTTTGTATTAAAAATATATATGTTTTTAATGTATTCTATACAGTTTTTTTTATTACATGTATTGTGTGTGTATAAAAAATATATGTTTTATAATTTATTCTATGCATTTTTTATTACATGTATTGTGTTTGTATAGAAAAATATATGTTTTATAATTTATTCTATGCAGATTTTTATTATTACTTGTATTGTATTAGTATAAAAAAAATTGTTTTATAATTTATTCTATGCAGTTTTTATGACATGTATTGTATTTGTATAAATATATATATGTTTTATAATTTATTCTATGCAGATTTTTATTATTACTTGTATTGTATTAGTATAAAAAAATTTGTTTTATAATTTATTCTATGCAGTTTTTATGACATGTATTGTGTTTGTATAGAAAAATATATGTTTTATAATTTATTCTATGCAGTTTTTTATTACATGTATTGTGTTTGTATAGAAAAATACTTGTTTTATAATTTATTTTATGCAGATTTTTATTATTACTTGTATTGTATTAGTATAAAAAAAGTATGTTTTATAATTTATTCTATGCAGTTTTTATGACATGTATTGTGTTTGTATAAATAAATATATATATATATGTTTTATAATTTATTCTATGCAGTTTTTATGACATGTATTGTATTTGTATAAATATATATATGTTTTATAATTTATTCTATGCAGATTTTTATTATTACTTGTATTGTATTAGTATAAAAAAATTTGTTTTATAATTTATTCTATGCAGTTTTTATGACATGTATTGTGTTTGTATAGAAAAATATATGTTTTATAATTTATTCTATGCAGTTTTTTATTACATGTATTGTGTTTGTATAGAAAAATACATGTTTTATAATTTATTTTATGCAGATTTTTATTATTACTTGTATTGTATTAGTATAAAAAAAGTATGTTTTATAATTTATTCTATGCAGTTTTTTTATTACATGTATTGTATTGGTATAAAAAAATGTTTTATAATTTATTCTATGCATTTTTTACAATAATAAGCTGTTGTATTCATATAAATCCGATCATGACAATCATATTTTTTTTTATCGTTGGTCGATTTTTTATCGACGGTCGACTGACCTGATGTTTTAAGCATTTTTTTAAATCAGTACAGCAACCTGTGTGCATGGTTAATCCAGCACGGGTACATCTCAGTACGTAGCAGTCACGTGCTGAGATTGTAAGCGAATCTCAGTACGTAGGTAAACTCAGACCGTGTCACTTTGTTCATCCTGGCTAACAAACATGACAAAAAAAACTATTCTAGAAAGAACAAAAAAAAAGGTCTCTGGGGTCGACAGAAATTTTTTAAATCAAAATGGAGTCGAGACCACTGGCTTAAACCATCGATTCTGTTTTAATTAAAACTGCATATTAGATATTCTAGTTTATTCACTTCATTTGTGCTAAATCATGCTGATTGTGACATTTATATTTGTGCTCATATGTGGAAAAAAATGAAGTGATTTTATGTTCCCATTGCGATGGCCCTGATAGTGAATATTCAATGGGGAGCTGAACTCTGACCCTACACATGCTGTGAATCACAATCCCAGCAGCTGTCTGCTGCCACTTTTAGTGCAGACCTGCAGACCTTCAGTATGGTGTTATACAATTATTCCATAACTGGCGACAAGTGACACGGTGGATGCATTATATGCTTTGTCTTTCATCAAAGCAGAGGGTTAAAGTTGTAAATACAGTGTGGGATAATATAACGGAGGATTGACAGGGTAGGCGAGGCTGTGGAGTCTTATGTCATTTCATAAAGCAGCAGATGTGACATCAAATTCAATTAAAAGCTTAGCTTCTCCTGAATGAGGCTGGCTTACCAAGACCAAAATGACATCAGGGAATAGCAATGCTGCTTCCCACCCCCCCACTGGAAATCCCTCTAATGTTTTCACTCATCCCAAACTGACACAAGCTTCCGCTGCCTGACACTAACATCCCACAGATCATTGCCATAATGGACAGATACGAATTGATTAAGAAAGCCACAATTAACGGATCATTTGATTAAAGGTAACAACCCCTCCCACCCTTAAAATGCAATTATAACAAACATATAGTGGTCCCTCCTAAAGCGAATAGAATATAATCGGTTCATAATCAGCAGCTTTGGAATCATATAAAGCAGTGAAATCTAGTTCTAATTTCATTAGTTCAACTAAAAATCAATGTAGCGTCACTACAGAGAGACTGTGACCGATGGCATTAGAAATAACTGTGTCCGTAAACACATTGAACACTAACAAAGCTTTGTGGGGGTTTTCCCCCACCAGAGAAATGTGTTGATGATGAAAATTACAACACAAACTCCAGTTAAGGTGTGCATCAAGTCTGTAAATACCAGAGGTGTATGAAGTACCAAAATAAATAAATAAATAAATAAATAAATAAATAAATAAAAGTCTCAAATACAATAACTCAAAATGACTTTGGTAAAAGTAAAAGTCACCCATTAGAAGTAACATCACTTGGGTAAAAGTCCTGAAACAGGTCACATTAAATGTACTTAAAGGTGCAGTTTGCAACTCTTATAAAAGTGACTTTTTGTGAGCGTGCACGAGCCCAGTCTTCCTCGTGCACAGCTCTGTCGTACAAGCTTACTGACCAAAAGAAGATTTGCACTTTTCCCACTACGTCAGACTCGCCACTGGTAAATGAAAATCCATTTTCAAAGGACCCGGTACGACGGCCTTACGTATACTGTACATGATTGACAGTTAGGAGGACCAATAGTCAATGATCCACCTGGAAGTTAAACATCATCCACAATACCTCAGTATTTTTCAAAGCACGCATTAAAAGAAGCAAATCTAAAAATAATTTTCTCCTCTTGTTCTCTCTAGCTGCATTTCCAGTACCCTTGGAAATGCACAAAATCTAAATAGCGCAATAAAAACTGTTAACGGAAACACCTGAATTTCTAAAAAACACTAAAATATTGCAAAAAAATGTTTACACTTTCAATGAGAGGTTTTCCAGACGTTTCGATATTGAAATGTGTCGCAAAACCGCCATGGAAACAGTTTTTTCCACAAATACATGACGTGACGTACCTGATCACATGACGTGACGTACCTGATCACATGACGTGACGTACCTGATCACATGACGTGACGTACCTGATCACATGACCACTTCTCTCCAAAAAAACATGGCGCAGTACGTGTAAACAGAAGATATGATCAGGATATTTCTTAGCTTTATACTTTAAAATTATTACTGCCACATTAGACGTGAAACAACAAAGGACTACTGAGTGTAATAAGGAGGTTTGGAGCAGAGTTACAAGGCTTCTGCCCAAAACAAGCTTCAATGGAAACATGTTCAAAGTGCAATTATACTTTGTCGACCTTTAGAAACATCGCTTTCATTTTGCACAATACTGTAATGGAAACCCAGCTACTTTTAGGTAAGACGTGCTATGATGAAACAAACAGAAAAACACCTGAACAAACATTAACAGTTAGTAAATCAAATGTCTGCGTGAGATATTGTTGATATCGGTTGTCAAGAGCAACTCTTTAGCTTTCCGATAGGGAAAATGTTAGCGGAGTTGCGGCTTTTTAAATAAAAGTAAAAGTATTTGTTTTAACTTTTAAATGTAGTAGAGTAAAAGTAAAAGTGCTGATAAAAAATATTTTTTTTAAACTCAGGTAAAGTACAAATCATCAAAAAAACTACTTAAGTATAGTAACAAAGTACATTTATTTTGTTACTTTACCTCTGGTAAATATTTTGCAACTCAACTGGAAATAATTATTAGCTTATTTATTACTATATCACTTTAAGGACCATATAGCTGTCCGTGTAAATGTGGCTGATGTTCTAGCAGATGGTCAGGGATATTGTATCCAGCTGAGGTGTATAGTAGTGCTGTTATTTGTGTTTTTCTGTCTGTCTGGAGAGAAGAAACCAGCGATCCTGATTGATCCAGCTGAGCAAATTTAGCAGCAGGAAAACATGTCCACACACTGTGTTTGTAACGCCTATAGCTTTTTTCCCCCCACAGTGTGTGAGAATAAAAGGACACTGGAAAATATCTATGATTCATTGTCAGCCAAAGCTGGATTTAAGTGTTGCAGCAAAATGTGAAGAAAAGAATGTGTTAAACAGACAAAAAAAGAGGACAAAAAACAGTTCATGATTATTGAATATTTGGTGAATGTGTTTCTGTCTCATTGTTTGAGACGCTTCATAGGAATGGACAAACAGAGAACAGTGTACGAAATCAAATAAAGAAGAAAGTGCAATGAAAACAGGCTTCAATTGGCCGAACAAACAGGGAGGTTTTAAAGGTGGAGGACAAGAAGAATATGGGGGATGGAGAGGTGCAGAAAAGCAGGCAGCCCAGCCGTATTGAAGGAGGAGAGATGTGTTCCGCGACATGATGAGGTCAACGGTCAGTGTGACAATGTCACCACGACCCCCCACCCCCCCGATGTCTGAGGAATGCTGAGGAGGGGGCTTTGGATCTGTCTCAGGGGAGAAGAAGAAGAAGCGAGGGGACAGAAAGCACAAATGTATGTGGCGTCCATACCTGTTAGCGTCAAAGTGCACAGATGCACGTAATGGATTTGTGACATACATTTCATCTCCGTGAAAACAAGAGAATGTAAAAATATGTGATGATTGAAGACAAAATGTAATTATTTCATCACATTATAGAATAAATTACTTTTAAATAATAATAAAAATACATTGTTTTGCTATTTCGGAACGTCGTGAAAGTAGATTATAAAAAGAAATGTGCTTTAATAAATGGCCCTCTTTAATATTTTTTGAAAATACGTAACAACTTTCTGCATTATGAACAGGATATGTGCACATATGCCGATACAGGAAATCAATTACTTTGTTACATTAGAAAAATTATAACTATTGCCAAAGAGGAATTAAAAATAAAATAAAATTATAGGCCTAATAAAAATTAGTGTTGTTCCGATACCCAGCTGTATAGTATCAGCTGATAACAATCAAGATTGGGTTCAATTACATTTTTCAGTTAAAATTAAGTTTTCAATTACCCATGTTCAATTACAATTCAGTTATGATTACAAAGACCAGCATTTTTTCTAATTACTATTAAATTGAGAAAATGTATATCCTCAGAAAGTCAATTTCAATTATGTTTTCAATTACTAAAGTTCGATTTACAATTAATTACAATTACTGAAATAAATAACCTAATAAAAGTTAACCACCTCTTATGATAATGTGTCCTAAATTAGCTGTGAAAAACACTAAAAACAAATATCTGTCATCTAATTTATTTCCTATCTATTGGTTACCTTGGTAGACTTCCTAATATATGAAAATATAGGTTTTAATATTTTTGGTGTGGACATCTGGGCCTTTTATGTGTTGGTATACCTTTCGATTTATATATTTTTTAAATGGTAAAATAATGGAAAGTTTGATCTGAAACATATTTTAATAATTCTATATTAAATTTACTCATATTATGTTATTTTTAATAGAATTTTCATAGCAATTACAATTACAAAGTCAGTTAATTAACAATTACGTGATTACAATTGTAATTGACCCCAACCCTGATACTGATACGTGCCAATGCTGCAGTTTTTAAAAAAAAAGAATATCACTTGTTTTTCCGCCGGAAATCAGGTCTTTGAAATCGACAACATTTTCTCTCGTAGGGACGTTCGTTTGTTTTTCGACAACGTGAAAACGTGGCCCCGCGATTGGTTCAGAGCAGCAGCTCCGGGCCAATAGCGATAGCTTGCCTTGGTTTCCAATGAACACGTAACCACGTAATGTGTTTCTGTGATCAGGAGTCAGAGCAGCAGTGAGAGTCGGGAGAGAGGAAAACACAAGAAGCTGCGTTTGAAGAGGAGTTTGATGTTGTAAACGGCATTGATGTGTTCATAGTTAGTAATAGTTATCCGGCCTCTCATGATACTAGTATTGGTATTGGCACAACAAGTTTGGATGAACTACGGCTGGGCCCGCAAAAAAAAAAGTCTACGCTGAATAGCACGTACCACGTTCCCAAGAACTCAGTCAAATGCCTCGGTTCTTAAGAGCAAAAAAAGGTCACCGAGATGCTCTTGACATCCGCTCATAGAATGTCCATGTCAAATTACAGCCTGATTCAACAAGCATTAACGGAGTAGTAGTCATTTCAAAAATGGGGCCCCCGGGCCCCTAATCGAATTGTGAAAGGCACGTAATCTACGTTGGCACGTAATCTACGTTGAATTACCTTTGAAACAATATATCACACGACTATGTTCCCATACATTTGGTAATTACTGGAAATGGGAGGTGGGCCCCATTTTAAAAGAAAGGCTCTGAGCATCTCATCATATTCATTCATAGAGTATTCATACCAAACTGCATTTCGATCTAACGAGAACTAACGGAGGGGTAGTCATTTGAAAAATGGGGCCCCGTGACACGTACAGGGGTAATGGGACCCATTTATATATTGGTGTGTGCCAATGATTTGGTACCACCAAACACCGTAATATTTGACAAGCAAATAAATGAGAAATCAACTGTCAATTTTTTTTCCCTTTGGGGTCACCAAATCGAAAATTGGGCTTCAAGAGTCGATGCGTACACATCCATAGATTATATCTACTAAAATTTCAGTTCACAAATAACAGAGGAGTAGCAATTTTAACTAGTGTACACAACAACAGGAAGAAGAACAACAACAAGAACAAAATGAGTGGTGTTTTGAGTCCAGTAGCCAGGTCTAAAAATCGATTTTTTTTCCCCCCTTGAAAATCAAAGAAGTAGCATTAAAATTCCATGACAAACCAATAGGTGAAGTTTGTTAAGTATTTATGTTTGTAGGCCAAACCAAAGGAGCCCCAAGGGATGGAAATCCATCTGTTTTTTGATGGACATTTGGTATTTGTTCACATCAGCATGTGTGTCCCTTTATTTCAGTCATCCAGCAGCAGTCATAAAAACACAACCCTCAGCTGGTGTCCGCAAACAAACCATGCACACGACTGTGTCTGCACATGCTTCCTACCCGTATTATGCCTCCATTTGATGAATAATGTATAAGCTGTCTACTCATGTGCTTCTCTGACAGATGCTCTCTTCTGTCACTCATCCAGCTCTAGCTCCTCCCCCTCCAACACATCCACACAGCCAAGGTTTGTCCAAAGGTCACACAGCAGCATTGTGGACACCGTATGGTGGCTTTCATACAAAGTGGAAAAAATCTGTCTCATTCACTCCAAACACTGTCATGACTGTTTTACATCACAATGACTCATACTTGTGTGTTGCTGTTTCCAGCTGATGGCAAATGTAAAAGCGTAATTAAGTGGATATTGTTGACACAAAGTAAAAGAGAGGATGAAAGCACAAGAGATGCCATTATATTGCTAGTACGCCATTCTTTTCATGCCTGCATGAGTGGACCTTATCAGAGTTTGGTAGATCGAGATCAGAGGATGGAGAGAAAGGCTTTAACAAATAAGAAATCTGCTGGCGTTGAGCACAGCCGTGTAATTTCCTTTACCGGCTCTCAAAGGCTCTTTCTATCACTGCCATTGATCTGGTGTCTGGAGGATCTTTCGCTTCCTCCTTCTGTCTGTGGCCTGTCTGGAGAAAGAAACCAAAGCAGACCACTGGAATAGAGGAGGGAAGAAGAAAAAGAAGCCGAGGACGAGATGATGTCAAATACGAGATAACGTTGTTGAAAGAATATAAGTGGAAAATCAAAGCGAGGGTTTTTTTGTTTTGCAAAACCTTCTTTTACAACATCTCTAAACATTAAAATCCTCTGATTTTTCTGAACCCAACCCCCAGCAGGTCCTTGCTCCCAACAGTCTTGATGATGCACCCTGAAGCAAGGATATGTATCCATGTTCCTAACGGACCAGAGCGCATAACAGGGCCATTTATTCCTAGTAAGCACAAGGGCAAAAAAGTCAAAGCGATGAGAGGTGAAGCCACAGGAGCAACCAAAGTACTTATTGTACTTTTAACTATATCTACACATCTGAACAACTCTGAGCAAGCATTCTGTTTAAAACTAGTTCCCTTGCCTCTTGTAATTTCACATGTCATTAACTTCATTGTAGAGAACTGGGGCCTCATGCCCAGTTTGACCTTCAAATTGGCCAAACCAGTAAAACCCAAGCTTCATGTCGACTGGATAACTTCCTCTAATGGTCTTTATAATCATTTTGAAACAAGATCAAGCTCCGGTTCACCTTCTACATTACTTAAAGCTGATATCCGGAGTTTATGAGAAATCTATGTTTATGTATGATTCTTTTGAAATGCAAAAAAATACTTAACTAGTCTTTTACTATGGTCTACTGCCGGTGGTCATTCATATACATCAATGTATATAAGTTCTGCCATTGTCCTATAGACCCCTATACAAATGGAAACGAGCGCCGAGTGCGCCCAGCCAATAGGCTGGGCGACTTCCTGTTTTTAAGAACTGTCACAGAAACAAGGTCGCGCATCACAACAGCAAACAGGTAAATATGTTTTTGGCTCTTACCTGACCCATAGACTTGTATCAATGTGCAATGTGCAGAAAAGTAGAGGCGTGGCTTCTGGTAGATTGGGAGAGGCAGGGGAGGGACATCGAGACATTTCTCAGAAACTCCCAATAGCAGCTTTAAGTTTCAGAAAGTTTTTTTGGCACAGTTAGACGAGACTGAAAATGTGTTTTTTTATGATACCATATCCTGTTCTGTTAGTCCTTCTATCCACTAACCCCAACCAGTCACAGCAGATGGCTGCCACCTCTGAACCTGGTTCTGCTGGAGATTTCTTCTTGTTAAAAGTGAGTTTTTTCTTCCCACTGTCGCTAAATGATTGTTCATGTGGATCTTGTTGGGTTTTTTCTTTCTTACTATGAACTTTATTCTTTGTTAAGCGCAATGAGATGACTTTGTTGTAATTTGCCCTACATAAAAAAAGTTGAATTGAATTGAATTGTTTGGTTTTTGTTTTGTATTTTCTTCAAAAGGAACTTGTACTACAATTTTTAGTCACTGGTGGGTCTTAAATCTGCTCACAGGCTTTGGATTTGACACAAATGTGTTGAAAGTTGAATATCAACAATGAGGCTGGCGCTCAATTGTAGTTATTGGCCCTTTCTGAGGTGAAATTGAATGTTTTGTTCTCTCGGTTAGTTGTTCCCAACCAGGCGTACGTGTACCCTTAGGGGTACTTCAACACACCTCAGGGGGTACACAGAAACAATTGTGAGACAAATTTCCGCTTTCTCACAGACATTTTCCTTATCTATCGATAATACATTGTGGCACAACTCTTTCAAATACATAAAAAAAGATGAAGATCAACACATAAATGGTCAAAACATCAGAAAAATATGAGTGAAGCTTTCAGACGAGCCTTCTGACACAAATTAACAAAATAAAGGGGTACTCGCCTTAAGACAGAAAAGAACAGGGGTATATTGGACAAAAAAGGTTGGGAAACACTGCTCTAGGTTCATGAATTTCCTCCCACGGTAAAAGAAAAGAAATGTTCGCTCAACAAGAAACTTAATAAACTTAATGTTTTATAACACGAGTATACATGCAGTTCCACACACTTATTTATGTGAGTAACTTTATTTTACTACAACTTTATAACCACCATCTTCTATCAGTACATTTATCACGTCGCTGTATGCAGTGATACACTTTAGTTCGTCTGAGTATAGTTCACCCCCATGGGGCTTGTTAAATTTTTAAAGGTCAGGTTGTCTGAAGTCGTGACTGTCTTTGTTTTAAAATATGCTTCCAACATTGAAAAGAATATCATTTGTGACATACTTTACATGATTAGACGAGGAGTTTTTTTTAGTCATTTAAAGAGGTTTGATTAAGAAAAAACATTATAACAGACCGGTCATTTAAGGACAGATAACCAGGTTCTTTGCCATCTTACCTCTTTATTTATTTCATTATCTGTTCCAGCATTACAAACAGGCACATGATTGTATTGTACTCGCGTTTCTAAATTCCTATTGATCATGAGTCATAACAATTGTGTTTTTCTCGTAGTCTTTAAAAAATAGGCACATTAGTGAATCCTTTGGAGACAAAGAGCAACTTCTTGCTTGTTATAAACCTCCTCCAGTGTTGGAATTGAATGTTGGATTTGAAGTTGCTTATTCAGTTTTAGGCAGAGGACAGAATAAAGAGACAATCCAATAGACTGTTCTGTTCTGGTGGTGTATAACTATTCGTGATCTTGCTTCGGGAAAGCCAGCGCATCACCGTCTAAATGTCATTCATATTTTTGTCGACTAAAGATGTTACAAATATAGTCAGCTATATTACAGGATAAGAGTTTATGCATTTTTTTTTTTTAAATATTCTATTATAATTTATCAATTTTAATGGATGGCATTAATGTTTTTTAAATACACTCTGGATTGATATGATCGACGCATAAGAACATTTGATCGCATGAGTTCTGATTTGATTTTGTCCCATGTGACGAAATTACAGTTCAATTTTTATTAGTTGACATGTTTTTTTGAATCTAGTCATTGTCACTTTAAAAAAAGTTAGCTAACGAAAAATCAACATTGTTGGTAAGAATGCTCTGTGGCAACCAAAACATCAAGCGAAAAATCTTTTTGTTTACCGTTCATTGACATAAAGAAATAAAAAAACTTTTTCTGTTGCTTTCCCAGTTTTAAACTTGCAAGCGTGTCTATCAGCGCTCCAATCAGTGATGTCCTGCCGCGTGTTTTGCCTTTGACAGCTGATGAAGAACTCATGCTGACACATCACTGATTAGGGTGTGGTAGGAAAAAAAACAAAAAAAAAAAACAACATGCATGGAAAGTTTTTAACCTAGAAAGACGACGACAACAAAGATTCTACAACTTATTCCTTTTAATATAATAGTTTTTACTTGAACCACTCATGTTCAGGTTGATTTCACACATTCGTTGAGTGTCTATTAAAATGCAGGTGAACCAGGCACTTTATATTAACGTCACTAGTGATTCTTTTTTTTTAGGCGGCTGGAGACAGCTGTGCGTGTGCCATGCTAATGTTGGCATAGCAATCAATCAGATGAGTGTGTAAAATCATTGTGGCATGTTATTATCTGAACAAAATGGCAATTTTGTCATTCCATTTTGCAGACCCTGTTGGGTGAACACAAGCACAGCAGAGATGGTCTCTTTTCAGAGCAGCTTCAGACTGTGCCTACATGCTGTAGTTTGCACAGCAGAAATTAGATCATTCATGAAGCCCCCGAGGTCACGTTTTACCGGATGTGAGCACAGCAGACAGGGCGGTGCACAGCTCCCTGGCTTTAAGAGGAAGATGTGAGGGGTTGAATGAGGGTGAGGATAGTGTGTGTGTGTTAGAAGAGCTAATCATGCTAATCATATGTGGAGTTTGCGGGGTATGGGGGGAGATGGGGCAGGGGGCAGGAGGGGGACCTGCCCCCCAGTGGTCAAAAGTTTTCCCAAATTAATTTGAAAAAATCCAATTCTTAATATAATGTACTTAACAAACAACATACAGTGACTGTACAAAATATAAATGAATTAATTTGTTGTTCTTTTACGCACTCGAGTCATGTGACTTGGTTCTTCTTCTGTTGCGCAATTCTTCTTCACCATGTAAATGGCGAAGCGACACTGCACCCAGCAGTTCATGTATGGTACTGCAGCAAAAATGAAGCAGAAAGTGGCTGCCGGCCTGATTTTTTCACGAAAATACAACGTTAATCTAAAAATGAGGATTTTTAATGACACGTTCAGCCTCACAGAGCTAAAGAAGTAAGAATAAGAAATCAGGCCAGAGCTGCTTTATTCTTGTACATAGGATTTTTTTTTTTTTTTTTTTTTACGGCAGTTTTACAGTGTTTTGGACTCGCTTTTAGAATGTCTGAGAAAGATTTTGAGACCACTTTTGATGGAATATGAGGATTCAGTAAAACCTGGCATCGCTCTGAAGTTGAGGAGTGCTGGCTGGTGTATGTCGCCAATTTGTTTTCCAAGTTTGACAAAATAAATGACTGTGTTTGCTGTGATGATTGTGTCTAAGAATGGTTTCTATGGTTAAAAACGAAAGATTCTAAACTTTCAAAGGGTATGAGATACTTGTGATATCCTGCTGTATCTGAGAAGCATTTAATCCCTTAAGACCGTGAATGAGTGAGAACGTGCATTTTGACCCGTACGGTGGACGTTACAGGGGTTTTTAAACGACGTGTCGATGCATATTTTTGTTGTCAACATTATCAATTATGTTACTCATCATTTTTTGCATTATTGTATATGTTACACACATTGAGGGTGGGGCGAATCTCAAGACAGTCTATATATTGAATTATTTTTTTTATTTTGCCCCCTCCCCTTGGCAAGAATCTCAAACTCCACCTATAAAAGATAAAAGCTGAAAGACATGCTGAACTGAAGCATCGCTGTATTTTTTTTTCTTTTCTTTTTGATCAGATCTCTGTGTCGCCATGGGGATGGATGATGAGACGTGTATAGACACAGCTCAACATGTGAGGACAAGTTGTCTTTTTTACCATTCATGTCATGCCCTTGTGATGTCGTCCTTTTTACATCAGCTTCAATCTCATTTGAAGAGATATTTTTGGCTCTTCTGGCCTGTGCAGACCCCCTGCAGCGCAGCTGGTGAATGATTTGATGCCCACAAAGCACATTTAGATCTTGCTTTAAAAGTTTAATAAAGCCTTTCACATATGATTATTCAACGATATCAGGACTGCACCAGTAAAACATCAAGGTTTCTAATCTATACACTCTGAATAAACTTGGATTTGTTGATTTCACTTGATTCCCCAGTTTTTTAGGAATGCTAATGTTTTTTTGCTGGCGTTCATTTTAAAAAGCAACATTTCTCTACTGGCCTTAGAAAGTAGCTTTGCAAACTAGAACAGAGTGATGTTGCCTGAGTGCCCCCTGGTGGTAAAGTTGATCATCTTGCACGAGGAGGATAGAAGTGGGGTTATACAAGCTGGTTTCCTTCATGCTTTCTGTCAGTCTTTATTCCCACCATAAATAATGCATTGCTGCTGCAAACACCTTAAGCCAAACTCAACTTCTCCATAATTCCTAAACATGAAGCACCAACTCAACTCACCTTCTTCTGCATCCTTGAGATATCGTTGTCTTCCCACCTGCACTGAACTCATCACCATATTCATTCATATGGAATCCCAGCAGGAGTCCACCCTCAGGTTACAGAGCTACGGCTCACCCACAATTTCCCAATAAAGTCCAGCTTGTCTCCAGGAATAGCCAGGAATGGGTGACACTGATTCAAAGTTCTGTGAAGGTGAGAAATGAAATGAAACTCAAAGAATGGACAAGATATGACGCTGCATGCCTATGATCCAGTACGCCCACCATTGTATACTGCTCAACCGAATCCACGATTAAAATGGAAGGAATAATCACGGAATCTGGTACGGAAGGTACATGAACACAGGATAGGTTGGTAGAAATTATAGCTTGATGTTTTTCGATACCAAAAAGATGACTAAAACTTTCAAACTTACAGCAATAGTTCAAACAGAGCCGTTTCTGGCTATATGTGGACGATGCAATTGCATAGGACCCCATAAGCCACAACAAGGCTTCAATCCTATAAGTCATCTGCCCAGTGCTTAATTTGTAAACCATCAGGTCCCAGAACACCAGCTGGCAGTAAGAGAGACAAAAAATAGAATTAAACATTTTTAAAGTGCCTTTTGCTGACTAAATGAGACAATAATATAATGTGAACACAAACAAAAGTCACTCTGAAAACGGACTGATATTCATGAGTGGGCGTGTCTATAGATGGGACACTGACTTCCTCCTCCCCACACGATGTCGTAGGGCCAGAGGAGGGCCCGCCCTCCTCCCACCCACTCCGTAGCCGAGTTCATGCTGCTTTATAAACACAAGACAGAGCGTGGGGGCGGGGCCTTCGCCGGTACATTCGTAGACTGTAGAAAATACATACATGGCACTGCACGAAGGATGCTGAAATGCTCACCTTCGTGGGCGTGTCTGTTTACATGTCAATCACGGCAGAGAGCTTCCTGGAGGCGTGGCTTCTCCAGCTCAGTGCTGCGTCAAATTCGTCATCAAAGTGGGAACGCGTCATCAAATTGGAGTGAGGTGTTTGTGCTCACCCTGCAGTAAGAAAGGAGCAAATCACCCTTTAACTAATGATTGAGGGAATCAATGAAAAAAACACTTTAGACATGTATGAAGCCCTAATAGCACTTTATGATGTTTAAAGCACAGAAAGGTCGATTTAGCTAAACATGGGCATCCACTCTGAGCCATTTTTAACTTTTGCACCCATAACATAACTCCTCTAATGAATCAGCAGCACAGCAGAAAAAGAAAATATAAGGTGTGATTACCTTTTACTTGTCCAAAAAGAGAAGGAGAACTTTGTATCCTCGCAACTTTTTTTTACATATTCCACAGCCGAGGCCTGCCTTGTCATAAGCCAAGAAGCTCATCTTAGCTTTGAACTGAGCTTCTGTCCAAACTTCCCTGGTCTCAATGTTCATAGCAGAACTTTTTCCTTCTCTTCTCTCTGTCCCTGAGTCCTCCTCGTGTCCCCTGGATAGTTCTCCTCCTGTGTCCTGTCTGTTGGAAGCAGGTGCTCCTATTTCAGCGTCTTCGCTACAGGTGCTACTCGCTACGCTAACTGCTGCTGCTGCTCTGCGATTTCCACATGAAAAAGCTCCGAGTTCTTTAATTGCCTCATTTCAACTCAATAAAAGACACAGCTGTCCAAATACTTCAAAATTGAATCAAAACACATAAACGCAAATGAGATGCTGGGGAAAAACAAAACAAAACACAAAAAAAAAAACAAGGTGCTGGATCCAATCAAATAAGAGCCGGTCAAAATCTGGCAAGATCCGGCACAAATTAAGCTCTGCATCTGCCTCATCTGAGGAGAACGACATAGTCCTGTTTTATTTATTGATATATATATTGAGGATTGTTTGTTTGCTTTGTTTTCTGTAAACGATAACAATGCCAGTTCACTAATGGTCAAGTATTAGATTGTAGAAGCTCGAGGACTATTTCATTTAGTTTGACAAACCCGCAACCCTGAAAACAGAAACTGGATGGATGGAAAATGGGGACCCCCAAATGGCCTCTTACATTGGACGTTAAAAAAAAGCTTAAAACAACCACTGTGATGTTTTCTGTGTGCACCTGAAGTGGAAGAAGATGTGTTTACACACAGAGGTTGGATGAAATAAATGATAGATTTAGTTTTCCAAATGGGACCGAAAAAAAAACCAAAAAAAAAACGTCTGGATTTGCAGTACTATCTGCAATAGTCGTGCCATTTCTGATCAAAGCCCAGCCACTACTTTATTCAGTTGTGGTTTCTACCTATGATGTTGTTACCCACATGGTACATTTGGCATAGCACTGTTTTAGAGTTTAAATGTCGCTATACTTACAGCCTGATCATTTTTTTTTATTTATTTTTTTTTTATTGAATTCATTGGTATTATTTTATCTTTAATAGAACTGTACATTTTGACAAACTTTTTATTGTAAACAGATGCCATTGTGGAAAATAAATTGAGTTCCAATTGTGCAAGAATTTGTCTATTCTTTTAAGACATGAGATGTTTACTGTACGCAAGAGAACCGTGGCAAGATTTATTACCAAAAATAAACATGGGGGTTAAAAGGAACTGTAACTTGAATTGATATGATGATTGATTTAATTTAATTTTGAACATGAACAACAGCAGTGTATCTACCACAATTAAAAAAATAATAATGAACATGATAATTAATCAAACAAAGCAAAGAGAAAACAAATGGTTACAAAATCCTGCTCATGAAGCCTGTACATGTTCAAAAAGGAGTAGGAGGAAGTATAAACTTATATGATCCTTGTAATATCTATTACTATATATATATATATACTGTATATATGTTATTATAATATACACCTATTTACACTATAAATATACATATTCACGCACACACACACACACATAATTAATCGATATTAATCTATATATACTATATATATATATATATATATATATATATATATATATATATGAAATGTATGTAGTCCACTATACATTTATCTGTCCACACATACACACCTGTATACACGCCCTTTTTTAATGCATCACTGTAATCTCACAGCTTGATTGTTGTAAATATCTGTATCATATTTGTACATTTGCATACAAATTTGTACATTATTATTATTATTATTATTATTATTATTATTATGACTATACTTTATTTTTGCATTACAACTGTAATGTGTGCGTATCTAATCCTTATTTTTAATAGTCTTTTACTTAATTATATATTTATTTAGCGTTTATTTGTTCTTTTGTCTTTGTTTAACGTTAATTATTTTATTTGTGATACTTCTTGAATGGGTGTAACATAATTAATAAAGGAATTCTGACACATACTCTATCATTTTTACCCTTTAACATTTATGCTTAGAGAAGGTAAACTTTATGTATTTATGTTTAAATTGCTTTAAATAAAAAAATAAAAATAAATAAAAAACACAAACTGCTTCAAAACCTGCATGATACCACTTACTGACACATATATTTAATTGAGCTACTTTTTATTTGTACTTGAGTATTTTATGTACGACTTACTTGTAATTGTACTTTCAACCAATTTCAACCAAATAACAGTACTTCTATTTGAGTAGGATATATCAGTACTCTTTACACCTCTGATCATTAGTGAAATCATAAATACAAAAACTATAGTATGTATTATGTTCAACTTGTTATTGTTGTTTATTTATTTATTTGAGCAACATAAAAAACACATTTTATATACACCACATGACATGTATTCCAAGCAGAAAGTGCTCAAAAGAAGTAGCAAAAAGTTGAAGGAACTTATACTGTAGATGTAGAAGAATACTATACAAACAGTGCATATACATACATTTTATGCTCATTTGTCATCGTTTGTGCTCATTTGTCACAACAGTAATGGAAAACTAAACCAGAATATTTTCTTTTTTATTGTTTATGTTTGTTTGTAACAACAGTAATGAAAAAAAACAACAAAAAAAAAAACAGAATATTTTCTTTTTTTATCGTTTATGGTTGTTTGCAACAAAGAGTGATGGAAAAAAATAAACCTGAATATTTACTTTTTTATTGTTTATGTTCGTTTGTAGCAAAAATAATAATAAAAAAACAGAATATTTTGTTTTTACTCATTTATAGTCGTTTGTAACAAAAGTAATAATATTTATTTTTTCTTTTTAAACCCAGAATATTTTTTTTTTTCCTTTGTAACAAAAGTAATGAAAAATAAAAAATATATTTATATTTATTTATTTTATTTTATTTTATTTTATTTACTATCATTATGGTCGTTTGTACTTAAAATTAATTAAAAAAAAATAAACCAGAATAATTTTTTTTTTTATCATTTATGTTCGTTTGTAACAAAATGAATGGAATAATTTGTTTTTTTTATCGTTTATGTTCCATTTAACTTAAAAATATACTCACTTATTCATTCACTTTAGAAACGGTCATGAATAATAATGCACATTCCTCTAAAAATGTTTTATAGTCGCCAACAGCGCCCTCTGCCGTGACTCTCACCAAACGACAGCTTAACAAAAAACACGAGCTTCCTGTGACCGACAGGGGGCAGCAAACACCAACATGTGTGATTATAAACCCGTGCTTCTCACTGTGGGATCTGTTTATGTTCATAATAATTACTGTCATTAATCCTTGAAGCTTCCTCATCTATATTATCAATAGGTCAACGATGTAGCGCGTGAGTATTTCTCACACACGTGAGAAGTGACGAGCAAACACGAGCAGACTGCAAAGAATAGAACTTCATTAGCAACGGTACTGTATGTGCGCGCGCTCACACACACACGCACGCACACGCACGTGCACGTGCAGTAGCCTTAGGTAATTTGGCGGCACTAAATGAGATTATCAGGTGTAAAGTGATTAATGAGCCTCAAAACCATCACTTTCACACACAGCAGGAAGCCACCCAGGAGGGTAAGCTACATCATGCCCACAGTTTTTTTTCTTTCTTTATGGTCAACTAATAATGTAAACAACAGATTTACAAATGCGCCACTGAAACCCATGATTTTACGGTTAGTGTACACTTCATTTTTAAAATACACCCGAGCAGTCATTGCCCACATTGTACTATATTTATATTTAAGTTATGGTTATACATAGGCCAAAACTATTTTTTTCTGAAAATGGCGATATATAATATATATAAATATAAATCTCAATTATTTCAATTTAAATAAAGTTTAAATTTGCTGATACAAAATGCCACACGGGCACAGTTATTCACAAACAGCTGCACAATATGTGCCACTTTGGGCTTTTTTCTCCTGTAAGGGACAGCACGTGTGAGTGAGTTCTGTAGTGTCGCTTATTAAGTGGTAGGTCTGTGTTAGGACGCATGCTTTTCATGTTGTTATGAGATGTAACTAAAGCAGTGACACCTAAAACGAAAATAGAAATAGAAAATAAGCTATAAAATGATGTATCTCAGAAATATGGAAATATAGTAAAGAAGGACACTTTGACTGTACTCTATAAATAATATGAGATACTTGTAAGATGTGATTTGTACTGTGTGATTGTATAAATAAAAACAAGTAAAACAAAATAGATATATATATATCGATATAGGCAATATTGTCATTTTCTCTAACACTAAAATAGAAAACTCGATATATGTTGAACCATGAAATATTGCCCAGCCCTAACTGTGGATTTGTTTAATTTTTTGTTAAACTGATAAATAGAAACTCAAAGTGATTTACATTTACAGTGAACTATCTGTAATTATCTATGGCAGTGGTTCTCAAACTTTATTGGCTTGAGTCCCCCCCTTTCTCTTATTTCTGAACCCATTAACCCCCTTTGTCTGGCAACATTTTGCTTAGAAAACTATTTAAAAACATCTATAGAACATAATGATGGAATTAATCAGTTATAACACACATTTTAAGGATTATCATTGTGTATATAAGTGGAAATAAACAGTATTTAGTGTTAGTGTCTAGAATTAGTTTTTGATCATGTTTGGCTCAGTTTTTTTTTTTTTTTTTTTACTGCATTTTAGTTGAGTTAGATTTATATTTCACAAAGTGAAAGTATAGAAATACAGTTGTTTAAGATCGTTTTGTTTTAATTAAAAAAGAAAAATGTCTAAAATTTCAAAAATCTATTTACATTTCAGGACCCCATTTAAACTTCAGGCAAACCCCACATGGGGTCCCGACCCAAGGTTGAAAACCACTGATTTAGTGCTCCTGAATAGATTTATTTCTATAGTTTTGATCAATTCCAGGCAATTGGGACCAAGACGCACACTTTGTAAAATTTCCACTCTCTATCTCTCAAGTACCCCTTGTAGTGCCATCGGGTACCCCTTGGGGTACACGTACCCCCATTTGAGAAACACTGATGTATTTTTTTTTTTTAGATTTGTCGTGATGTTCTGGTGCTGATTCAGTGTGGGAGCGGTATTGGAAAAAAAAAAAAAAATCATAATATAGCCCAGCCCAGCAGCCAATGGGGGCTGTTCTCATGTCCCAGTGTGCGGTGGACCTTCTCTGTGCAGACGCCTCCATCAGATAAAGCTCTCTGAGTCTCTATACTGAGCTGTTTGAAGTAGCTGCAGTGAACTGCCCCCCTCCTCCTCTTGTTCTCCAGCAGTCAGTGCAGAGTGTGTGGGGTGGACGGGGTCAGGGTGACTGGGTCCCCTCCATCTCCATATAGGCTGTAGGCTACAGCTGCTCCTATGAGATTGGTACCTCAAACACACAGGCTGGGCCTTAGATGTCGCTGCATGTGTGTTTGTGTGTGTGTGATAAGGGCCAGAGGATAGAGACATCTTTATGGTGTCGAAGTGGGAAGATTATCCCATCACTGCTGTATTAGATACAAAGGGTGGTTAACCAGGTGCTGCTGCAGCCACCTCACCAGCAACCTTTCACCTTTCCTACAGCAGACCCAGGGCCCCACGCCGCTTTGAAGCTCCTCCCATCATGCGTCACTTTTCCTGCTTTATATTAAGGCCTAAATGTTGAGGGATTATAAATTATACAATTTGTTACATACTCTAGTGTTATAAAGGGGTTTATTTGTGGGTGCTAAGTTAAATAGCGTGTGTGATTTACCAGGTTTAATTCTATGGTACATGCACATGATAAATGTTTTTTTTTTTTATTTTTTTTTTTACTATTTTTTATATATTTTTTTGTTTGGTGTATTTTTCTGTAATGTATGTTTTTGGAGTATTTTTGTATCTTTCTGTTTTGTTTTTGTGCATTTTTAGTATCATTATTGGTTTTTGTTGCCATTGTAGTGTGATTCTGGAGTCATTTTGTGTATTTTTGTATCTTTTTTGTGTATTTTTGTGCATTTCTGTTTTTTTTTTTGTATAAATATTTTTGTTGTTTGGTGTATTTTTCTGTAATGTATGTTTTTTGGAGTCATTGTGTGTATTTTTGTATTTTTGTGCATTTCTGGTATCATTATTGTTTTTTGTTGCCATTGTAGTGTGATTCTGGAGTCATTTTGTGTATCTTTGTATCTTTTTTTGTGTATTTTTGTGCATTTCTTTTTTTTTTTTTTCTCTTTTTTTTTTGTATAAATATTTTTGTTGTTTGGTGTATTTTTCTGTAATGTATGTTTTTTTTTTTGAGTCATTTTGTGTGTTTTTGAATACTTTTTGCATATATATTGTTGAGTTTTTTTTTTTTTTTTGCTTTATTTTACTCATTAGTATATTTCTATCATAAATATTGTGTGTGCGTGGCTGTCAATCCCCCACATTTTAGAACAAATAAAGATTGTTTTACTTTTGGAATGAATTATTTTCTGTAATTATCAACATTGGATTTTACATCAAAATATACTTTTTTTAATTTTTAATTTTAGGAGGCATCAAAAAGTGTTCTGTCGACAAGATAAAAAGTACACAAAGGAAGTAATTCATGAATATTTCTACTTGTTAACGTGCAGGGGGAAACTACGAATCAGCAAAACAGTAACGTACATTATTTTGATGCTTTTGGAGAAAAAAATGCATCTAGATGTGAATGACAGTGAATAGAAAAAATTAGGAGAACATTTTATGAATGAAAAAGATTTAGAAAAATAGGCAGATAAAGTAAATATTCGATCATTATCCTCTGTTTTCTCCTGGGAGGGAGATTTATATAGTTAAATACTAATTATAGTGAAGTGTTTTACCTCATTTCTGAGAATTGTGGAATAATGTACATTTGTGTGCATCCTAGCTGGTGTTCTTTTTTAATTTGTGTATTAACAGGTTTGATAGCATCCCTAGTGATGACTGGTATTAGACCATAGGCCAGATAGAAAAGTCTTTCATTATTCTGGTTCTTCTCAATTACATATAAAATAAAAAATAATGTGGAACATCTAGCTAAGCGCTCCCTAATGGATTTTATGCCACTTAGCTCAAATCTGGAAAAAATTAGAAAAGTCTCATGATAATGGCCAGCTGCAACTTCTCATCCAGGACCTGAGTCTCCTTTAAATCCCTTTCCAGTCCCGGCTCATGAAAAACTCATTAAGCTGTGAGAAGCTCCAGTACTGATCTGAACCTGCTGAATCCATACGGTCAGTTTCTACTGACACAACCCGATCTCACAGGACAATGTGACACTGACCTGACAATGAAATCATCTATTGTTACGTGCGTACATTTAAGCTGATGTAGGGCTGGACGGTATGACCAAAAATGTATATCACAGTATTTTTTTAAATTCTAACGGTTTCGCGGTATGTGACGGTATTTTTTATTTATCTTTTTCATGCATAATCAGGTGTTAACAGTATTTTCTACTGGTTGAGAGAGAAAAATTCCTGCAGTAGATTGACTATTTTACTGTTATATATTCTAGAATAATTCCACACTAGTAGTAATACAAGTTTGCAACAGCAGCCCCCTTTGCTGCGCTAGCTTAGCTTTAGCATTAGCTTGATTTCTAGCTTTAAATGCTTTAAATGCTGCATACTCAGTGGCGTGGTGGTTTCTTATGGTGAATAAAGTAGTGTTTTGTTTGCAGCTCCAGTTTGCAGGACTTATTTCCGCGTTATAGGAATAAAAAATTGCGATCCTTTGCTGTCTTTTTTTGTGTATTACTGCCGACATGCTAAGCTAACCGTGCCTCCGTGTCCGTGAGTGTTGTTCTCCTGTAGCAGAGGCATGCGCACGCAGGCAAGTGCTCACATGCAGATTCAGAGCTTTCAGTTGTGTCTTTCTTATTCATTCAAACAGTCAATTCAATTCAACTAACACCAGAGCGCATATGTTAGCACTGTAAATAAACAAAATTAGAAAAGGAAGCACGTTAGGGCTATGTGCAATGCATTATAGCACTTTAAATATATATATATAACTTTTTATTTCATTTTTGTAATTTTTTTTTTTATTAAAAGGCAATCCAGGGCTATTTGCAATGCACTATAGCACTTTAAATATATATATATATATATATATATATATATACATATATATATATATATATATATATATATATACTTTTATTAGTTTTTATTTCATTTTTGTAATTTTTTTCTATTAAAAGGCAATCCAGGGCTATTTGCAATGCACTATAGCACTTTAAATATATATAAATATACTTTTATTATTATTTTTTATTTTATTTTATTTAATTTTTTTTATTAAAAGGCAATACAGGGCTATTTGCAATGCACAGTGGCACTTTAAATAAATTATTATGATAATGTAAATTTATTGTATGTGACTGACCAACTCTGGGTATGTGGAAGTGAACTGCTTTTCTTTCCCCTGTCCATTTCTTGGCCCTACAGCATCCTGTCTATTCTCTTGAGTGTAGTTGTTCTGGTCCCAGTGTTCCATTTACATGAAAAGTTACTGTATTATATGATCCCTATGTCCTTTGTCCTGTATGTAATCCTTTTGTATATTGTTTTGTGTCTCGCCATGTCTCATTGTTAAGTGTAACATTTTGTTACATCAGCCTGTCTAGGGACAACAGTTGGAAATTAGCCGTTGGCTACAATCTGGCATATTTACATTTTTTTTGAATGTTCATTATTATGTACTGCCCCTACATAAATAAATAAATAAATAAATGTTGAAAAGGGTCTGGTCTGAAACGCGGCGCAGTGTAGCGCTCCGAAAGTTGTGTAATCAAATACACCGATAAGGCGCTATATTAAAAATTCATATCATTGAAAATATATACCGGTAATCGGTATGAACCGGTATACCGCCCAGCCCTAAGCTGATATATTTAAATCAGAAGTTATTTCCCTAACTATAACCGGAACTCATAACGTTTACCATGCCCTAAACCTAAACCCTTCATTTTTATTACCTGTAGCACACCACATACTGTATGTCAGCCATGTTAGGACAGTGGTTAAGGCGTCCGTCTTACGCGTGGGCATACCAGGTTTGTTACTCTGTTCGACATTTTTCCAACCAAAGTATATTTTCGAACCTGAAAACGCAATCGTGTTGGAACGCACAAAACAACAGATAAAACTTTGTGACATTAGCTGCGTTTCCATTACCCTTGAAAATGCTCAAAATCTAAATGGTGCAATAAAGCCTGGTAATAAAAACACATGAATTTTGGAAAATATTGCTGAAAAGTTTTTACACTTTCATGAGGAGGAATTTCAGATGTTTCGATATGGAAATGTGTCGCAAAAGCACAATGGAAACACTTTTTCCGCAAATACACGACACATGACGTGAAGTAGCGTACCTGGTCACATGACCACTTTTCTCTGAGAAAACATGGCGCGGTACGTGTAAACAGAAGAGGAGGCTGAGACATTTCTTTAGCATTATACTTTAGAATTATTACTGCCACATTAGACGTGAAACAACAAAGGAATGAGGTGGTATGAGGAGGTTTGGCGTGTCTATTATCCTACAGCGAAGTCTCGTGGAATGAGATTTCATGAGAGTTATGACGCTCCTGCCCAAAACAAGACAAAAAACGTTCAAAGTGCAATTTTACTTAGAAGCTTTTGAAATATTGCTTTTATTTTGCAAAAAACTGTGAACAAATATTGTCACCACATGTAGTGAGCTACGGTTACAGCAGACAGATGATGCAGGGCTCAGGCACAGGCAGACACACTGACTTGTGTGTAACATAATCTTGTCGCTGACAAAAAGCTACAGGATCAACAGATGGAGACTCTACCTGCTGAGGGTCCTGGTGCACTCACTTGGGCCCCATAATTCCCTGTAGCCTATAGGCTGGGGAATTCCTGCCGGCCGCACTCTCCTGTGTGCGTCACTCCTGCTACTTAATGATGATAAAAGATACTGGTACCAGTAGACACAGTCATACACTCTGACCTAAAGCAAGTTATCAGACAACCAGGTCCCATCGACACCTTAACCCAAAGACGGGCAACTTCTATCCCAGCGGGGGCCACACAAATGTGCCAAATGATCAACAATCATGCCAGCATTTAGAAGAATGACCAATCTGAGCATTAATACGAGCTAGAAAACACACTATTCGTGTCATTATGTGTGTTTTTGTTAGATTTTTCCTGTTCTTGATGTCATTTTGTGACATTCCATGTGTCTTTGAACTCCTTTTTTATATGTTGTTGTTTTTGTAGTCCTTCTGTGTGTTTCAGTGGTTGTTTAGTGTGTCTTTGATGTCATTTTGTCTATCTTTTTGTTGTTACAATTTGTACTTTTCCTGACATTTTGTGCATTTTGCTGATGTTTTCTGAAGTTTTGTCTATTATGTTGTTCTTTACATAACTTCCGATTTCAGGAATTACAAATGGGCCGCCTGTGGCCCCCGGGCCGCCAGTTGCCTATGTCTGCCTTAGCCATATTTAGGAGGAAGAGCGCAACAGACCGCCTACTAAATACATGGTTCGAGGATGGCACCGTGACAGGAAATAGTGCAAATTTGGAAAACAAAGCGAAAGTGCAGATATTTTTTTCATCAGTGACCTCGTAAGTGTGTTAAACATAAATAGATGAATGTGTCTCACACTTTGCACAGAAGTTAACTCATTTCACTGCTCACAGAAACCTGCTAACGACGCTGTTGTCACACTTTCCAAGTTGAGTTGGCCTCCAGCAAATCTGTTAAGTGCTCCCAACCCTGGAGCAGAGAGCGAGCGTGTGTGTGTGTGTGTGTGTGTGTGTGTGTGTGTGTGTGTGTGTGTGTGTGTGTGTGTGTGTGTGTGTGTGTGTGTGACTTTCATTTATGATCCGAGCCATCAGCACATGGCTAATATTTACCCTAACCTCATCACTATTCATGGCCCGGTGCCTCAGCCTCACTGTGTTTTGATTGTTTATGATTTGAAACAAACACATGGCGTGTAACAAAAGAATCCATAACAGTCGGACTAGGAAACGCTCGTGTGCTGTCTGAAAAAAACCTCTTCAATACAGTGCCACGATTCAATCTAACCACCAACAATTTTTTTTCTATATAGATGGTTACATTTGTCCATCAATATACAACATAATAAATATATATTTTTTACTGTACAGTGTTTAGTGCCAGGGTTTCCCCTTTTCCTTCTGCTGCAGATTGCCATTTAAAGTCTTTGAATAATTGAGTAGTAACATTTGTGTGAGCCATCCTGTGGGGAGTGTGCGCGTGCGTGTGTGTGTGTGTGTGTGTGTGTGTGTGTTTGCTTGTGCGCACTGCCAATTATACTACTCGGGGGATATGCATCTGTAAAAGCCGTCACCTTTCGGGGACCTTCTCAGGTTTGTTGTAACACCTCCAGAGGAAACTCAGGCCAGTCCTGATTGACCCAACTCCTCCATCGCACCAGCTCAGCCTAATCAGGAACAGCAGCCTCCAACCATTGGAGCCATGAGTCCTCACACCCAATGAACACATGCTACACTGGGTTAGATGTTGCTTTTGAGTGGCACTCTTTGACAGGAACACATCCAGCCTGAAAATGCCAAATAAGCATCCTATCACGTCCGGGCACACAGTTGCAGCCACTGGGGATCAAGTTACCAAAGAAAGATAGCCTTCAGGGAGCCACTTGCTCTATAAAATATTACAGATGTTTATGGTTAAAACCAATCTTTAAAATGATGATCTATTATAAACACATTTCCTCAGTGTTCAAAAAATATTACTCCTTCTTTTGGACTATTTTCAGTTGTGGATGAAT
Source organism: Gouania willdenowi (assembly GCF_900634775.1). Taxonomy (NCBI): domain Eukaryota; kingdom Metazoa; phylum Chordata; class Actinopteri; order Blenniiformes; family Gobiesocidae; genus Gouania; species Gouania willdenowi. The sequence continues at coordinate 20,677,813 of NC_041054.1, forward strand.
ACATGTCAACCACTTGATTTGATTGATTTCTTTATTTAGTTCAATCATTTAAAAGACAACTTAAGAACAGTTTATCTTTCATATTTAAATTCTTACGCATCTTATGCCCTACTCACACAGGATTAGTTAGACCTAGGGACCACATATCATAAATAAATGACCCCCCAACGTCTGCTTTTTATGTGGCGAATTTAACATTCAATTTGAACTTAAGCTAGATGAAGAACAAAACACTCTTCACAGAGTAATAAAACTGAACTTTAAAGCCGATATGCAGAGTTTCTGAGAATTCTATGTTTTTGTATGATTCTTTTGAAATGCGATAAAATACCTAACTATTCTTTTTCTATGGTTTACTGCTCATTCATATACATTAATGTATATAAGTGTATCCTTCGTCCTATAGACCCCTATACAAATAGAAACGATCGGTGATTGCGCCCAGCCAATAGTTTTCGACTTCCTGTTTTTGAGACTGTCAATCAAAGTGAATGTGGAACTGTGCACGGAAACAAGGCCGCGCGTCACAACAGCAAACATGTAAATATGATTTTGGCTCTTACCTGACCCAAAGACTTATATCAATGCAACCCTATGCGACCTTGTTATGTTCCGCGATGGGCGTGCAGAAAAGAGGCGTGGCTTCTGGTAGATTGGGAGAGACAGTGGGTGGATGTGGAGCTGTTTAGGGCGGGACATCGAGACGTTTCTCAGAAACTCTGGATAGCAGCTTAAATGACAGATAGGTAGACAGATAGCTTTATTTCAGACTCATCAAAACCATACAAACAAACACAAAAACATACAAATATAAAAAGGTCTAACAGTGACATTGTCATTTTCAGAGTCATTTAGCCGACTGTTAAACCTATACATTAGATGACTCAGTACAGCTTGGAGAGTGTTCACACGGGTAGTCACAAGCATTTAACGTGGCACTAGACCCTCTAGGTATTTTTAACAGTAATCTCAGTGCTGATTTATTATATAGAATAGTTTACACGGTTTAAAACTGCCTCATCATGGCTCTATTTATGTAGTTCTTGTGCCCAGTATCTGCTGTGACCTGATGTTTGAACATCTGTCCACTTCCATTCTTCCATATAGACCCTTTGATTGTTTGTAAACATTGTGATGTAGTTTAATGGGCGGGGCTTAGCCCGGAGTGTCCACTGGAATCCTATAAAACTTTAATTTACATCCACTAACGTTATTCCTCCTATTCTGGCACCCAAACACACAATAAGACGACATTCTAAAGCTGTAACATTACTAGCCTCCATATTCTTTAGCCAGCAGCGTTTCCTGTTTCTGGCTCCAGCTACAGTTGTGACGCCACTCGTGACGTGGGCCATTAAGGGATTTATACCGCTGTGTTATCGCTTTCCAGCCACTCCCTCAATGGCCACACTCTATTGGCTGATGAGGGTGCTCTTAAAACAACTCAGCCAATCAGAACATACTACGCTTCAGATTAACGGTATTCTGATGGGTTTAATTTAATGAGTTTTCATCTACATTTGATTGCCTCCTCACTGCTCCACGTCTGCATATGTGCATATGTAATACAATCGTTGATGGTTTGAATAATGTGTCAAAATTGCTTCCAAGAGAGGACCTGAAAGGTTGGCCATGTCATATCCTTTAATGTTAATGACGTTAAACACTAATCAGTTTAATAAAATTGGAAACTATTGTGATTTTACAGGAAAAAAAGAAAAAAAAAGAGAAAGTAAAGAAAAATGGTGGGATTTTGGGCAAATATTGTTAGTTTTTTAATTATGAAAATGTAACTATTATGAGTTTGACAATATCCACATCCAATATATTTTTATAATCGTAACAATTCAAAGACTGACAGGATAAAAAAAATAATAACATTGCCTTTAATTGTCCATACCAACATGTATCTGTTAAACATGAAAAAGTTTCTAATACTAATTTGTTCTTAAAACACTATAAAAATGTATATTTATTTTGTTAGATAGTAATGAATAAAAGAAAGCATTTCAAAGTTTTCCTGTTTCTGCTTCAGAACCAATAATTAAAAATGTAAACATCAGTTGTTTTCTTCTTGCATCTGATTGGATCTTTGGTGCCCCATCTTTACCCTTAAACCTTTTGTAAAAGCAGTAAAACAAGAATGCTTTTATTTTTTAACAGTTCAGAACCCTCACCCCGAAACCTCTGAACCTCAGCGTCTCAGAGGTAACTAAGGCCAACCTGGAGATTAATCCCCAATATGGCCGCCTCGCTGAGCTGTTTATCCACTGACCTTTTATTAAGAAGGGGTCCCCAACCTGAATGAACACTGTTTCACTGGCAACCACAGGCAAAGCCAATTAATCAAAGCAGTGTGTGTGTGTGCGCGCGTGCGTGTGTGTGTGCATCTCAGGTTTCACGCCGCACACCTCGCAAGAGTGTTTTCACACTGCACAATGTTTCCTTAACCTCTCCTGGACTCCACCGGGCCTAACTCGGAAAGGAATCACATGTCCTACAGAGTGTGTGTTCGTATAAATCCATGCGAGTGTGTAGACTGTGGTTGTGAGTGTGCTACAGGACCAGTTAATTTGAACTGGGATTAGCTTCGTATTTTCCTTTCATCAATTTTCTAATGGATCTCCAAATATGTTCAAAATCTAATCGGGACAAGTGAGGCCCTGTGCGGATGTTTGCCTGGTAAAGCCCCCTCTACCTGAGCTGTTAGGGGTTGTTGAACTTTCACTCAACAAGGGACAACACCCTTGCCCACACACACACACACACACACACACAAACACACACTAAAACGTGGCTGAAAGTAATGATAATAATCTCACTCAGTCTAGCGCAGTGTTGCAATCCCTCACACTTTCAATCATACCAGACGTTAGCTTGTTAGATCCCAAACAAGAAAGTTACCACAGCGGACCACCACTGATGATGATGAAACAAAGTAAAGGACAAAAACACACAGGGGCTATGGAGAAATTTGCGTAAACACAAGAGAGATTGTAAACTATTCTCCAAATGTACAGTCAAAAGCTCCAAGAAGAAACTGAGGTCCACAGTGAGCGTGCATAATGGCATTTCCATACTGTGTCACACCAATGTATACTGACAAAGCACACCAACACACATGCTCAGAGATGCGGTCCCACAATAAACAGCTCTTTATATCTCGCCCATTCAAATCGATTTGTTTACGGTCGGCTGCCAAAGGGGCCAAATCTAACTGTGTCCTCTTGAATACATTAGACCGCCGAGTGAGGTTAGGAAGTGATAATTACTTCCCCTGCTGCTGCCCCTCTGTTCTCCTCACCCCTAGCCCCTCCTCTCCCCTCACGCTCTATCTCCACTCATCTGTCTCTGTGTCTCACATGGGGATTCTGACTTGTACTGGTCTGACTGAAGCTGGATAGACTCCCTCTTTCTCCGCGGATACTCTGTCCCTTGTCGGTCCTTGGCAACATAAAACTGCTAAGTCAAAGTGAGCGAACGGTCAGTCTCTTCCTGAGGGAAGTTTGTCTGTTATGACTAATAGCACATCAGCATAGCTAGGAAAAATGGGCTTTCTATTCATTTCAATGGCCAAGAACTGTCATTGAAATGTATCCATCCATCCATCACTGTATAGCACATCGTGATTGAACACTTATGTACAGTAAAAAGAAGATCAGGCTAAATGAGGATACCTGCAAGGAGAAGATGCAACAATTGGACAGAAAAGTGCCCTAATATTTAAAGCTGCTAGGACAATAAAACATTTTGTCAGTTAAAGACATAGTTTAGGCCTCATAAGTTGGGTTTCCATTACAGATTTTTGCAAAATAAAAGTGATATTTCTAAATGTTGACAAAGTATGATTGCACTTTGAATGTGTTTCCATTGAAGGTTGTTTTGGGCAGGAGCCTCGTAACTCCTGTGAAATCTCATCCCGTGAGACTTCGCTGCAGGAAGACGGACGCTCCAAACCTTATTTGCACTTTGCATTCCTTTGTTGTTGCACGTCTAATGTGGCAGTAATAATTTTTAAAGTATAATGCTAAGAAATGTCCTGGTCTCCTCTTCTGTCTACGTGTACCGCGCCATGTTTTCTCAAAGAGAAGTGATCGTGTGACCAGGTACCTCACGTTCTGTGACGTGTATTTGCGGAAAAATCGAAATCGAAACATCTGAAATTCCTCCTCATGAACGTGTAAAATTTTTTTTAGCATTACCAGCATTTTTTCCATTACCAGTTTTTTTTTACTCTATTTAGATTTTCAAGGGTAATGGAAACACAGTTATAAATTAATACTGTAAATAAATGATGCAAAGGTTAAAATTGCTGCTCAAAAGTTTGTTTTCATCGACACTGTAAAGACGCGCTCATTGATATTGTCAGAAAAAGTTTTGCGCATTGCATTGTGGGAAATGGAGTCCCGTACATGGATGCATAGACATTTTTTTTACTTCATTCTTGATGTGATTTCTTGTGTTTGCCTTCAAAAACTCTGCCAAAGTAACTTCCTAACTCCTTTCCGGTGTTTTTACGGGCTGAAACGATGGTTTTGGGGATGTTTATTTTGGGGCTAACACAGAAAGATCCAAATGCGGCCGAAATTGAAAGTCTCGCGGGGTGAGGTGATGTCACGGGAATACAGGAAACAAAATAAAACAAAAACGATGTCAAGTGAATCACTGTCATCCTTGTCTTGTTGAAGAAACACAAGACATCACAGTAAGAATGAAGGAAAAACACTTCTTTGCATCCATCAACAAGACTCCACATCCCACCATGCACTGTGCAAAACTTTTCCGACAATGTCAATAAGAGAGTATTTCCAGTGGAGATCAAAACAAACTTTCCAGCGGCGATTTCACCTTTTTACGTTTTTTATGAGCAAATAATCTTTGATTTATTGATCTATGAGACCTACACTATCTTTAAAAATATACAATGTATATTACCATCCCTTCATCAGCTTTAAACTGTGATGTTCGTGGTCGAGGCAGCAATCGTGTTCCAATTTATCCAATATTTTATGAATACGGAGCGAGAGAAATTGAAAACGCATTTCAATATAAATCAGCAATAGCTTTTGTAAAGTATTACAATGACAACTTTTTTCATTTTTGGATTACTAATGAGCACTTTGATGTCTTTTCTTTGGCTCGTAGAAATATTATGAAATATTACGGAGGCACAGGCAAAAATCTTCAGTGGTGAATGAAGCAATTAAGAATTGTCATTGGCTTCTCATAAAGACTTCATACATTAGACCGTGTACCATGGTAACCAGATGTGATTTCCCATTTAATGAAAGTACATCCAGGTATTAGCAGTTCAACAAAAGCCATTTCTTTTTCATAACTTTCTTGGAACAAAAAGAGAAATCTAAGGACAAGATCTAACTGAAGGAGTTAGATTGAAAGAGACAGAGAGGACTTATTGTACCAATGTTAGCAGATGTACCGCAGTAAGAAGTGTGACCAAAGCTCTGTCAAGCCTGCGGGTATCAACACAATGGGGACAGACTGTCATCCCCCTTGGCTATTAATATTACATTACTGTCACTTCAGACCAATCTCTCCGCTAAAGAGCCAGTGCTGTGCATGTGTGTGTGTATAAATGTGTGTGTGGGAGTAGGAACAGAAAAATAGGGTGAATTTTGCAGCTATAGCCAGAATATTCTTTGATCCATTATGCAGGAAAGGAGGCCTCCATAAATGAGTGTTGAATTATGTAAAGCTGAGTGTGCACGGGGGTGACCTCAGTGGGGAGGTGACTATCAGAGGTGGAGATCAGGCAGGACACGGCAATGATGATGACATACATCAGCCGCTGAGGTCATGTCTGGTACTCGGGGAAGTGCAAAAACGCCATAAAGTATCAACTGACCAACATGTGGATCTGGTTTGAAAGTGGATTACTGCTCGTCACACGGCTTCCACTCACTGCTTGTGTTTGGTCTTCAGGTTTCTCTCCTCAGCTCATTTATTGTATAGCTTAATAGTATTTAAGCATTATTTAAAATCCAAATGGACACCTTGTACCAAAACATCCCAACCTTGTTTTTCTTGCATAGATTCCTAATGTATAAACATAGTAAGAATTGAAAAACGCAGTGAATAATATGTAATAATATAATTGAAAAGACATGGGTATGGCAATGTATAAAAATGTGGTTCTATGTACAATATAGGTGAAGTCTCCACCTTTATTAATAACAATTATTATTGTCTCTATGTATATAAGTAGCTTATATTGTTATTATAACTTGTATATGGGTAGTTTAGAATATTACTGTATCTACATTGTTTTGTATACAGATGTGTATGTATAGGTGTATATCTGTGTATATATGTATGGGTGCATATATGTATGTATATATAAGAAGCTTATAGATAAATTGGTTATATCCAACACAATATGTACAACTATAACATCAGATTGCACTCTCATCTTAAAACAGTCGACTCTTCCCCACCCCTTCCATTTTCCTACCCTGACTCCCTCTCCCCTGTTCCCTTCCCCCCTCACCTAGGTGTAACCCTCTCTTTTTTTTATTATCCATTTAATAAAGTTTTTATTACATTTTCTTATGCAGGGCTGGTGATGGTCACAATTACACAATAAGATACATGTATTTATTTAAATGCATTAACAAAACATGCTGTAGCGTTAACCTTTGACAGCATGTGCTAACAAGGTAAAAAAAACAAAACAAAAAGAGAAAAAAAAAAAGATAAATTGGATATACTGGTTATAAGAAGGGTAGGATTAAAAAAAGACTTCTTCCTACTCCTTTCTTGAACATGTAAGTGTTTTATTGAAATCTTATTACTTTGTGAATTTTGTGTGTGTGTGTGTCTCCTTTTTGTATTTGAAAGTACTGCAATATTAACCCAGCTGTCACTGCTCAGTCACATTATGAGGACACAAAGTACAACTATTTATTTGGGACTGTATACATTGCCACATTATACATGCTTCCTTTTTTAACTTCATATAAAGTGAGTCGATGCTCATGACGTGCTGTTTTTGTTTGGAAGTTACTTTTCACTTTGAACAGTGGTCAGTTCTTTTCCTGTGTGTGGGGGGGGTGGCAGCACAGAGAAGCACCGTCACAAAACCCTCCGAAGCTACAGTATCTTTCTGTGCCATCACTTTCTGTTCACACTGTCATTTTGGATGGTCACTCTACATAGATCATGATAATGAAGTCCCTAGACGTTGCATAAAAACTTGTTAGTCAATTCAAAACTATCGAGAAAGGCAGAGCAGAAATATTTTCTCTGTTTCATTGACTTTGTAAAAAAGCCATAATTTACTTTAAAGTGATTCTTAAATTATTTGATCTACAATCTGTACATTTTTACTTTAAAAAAGTCTGAAAAGTTACAAGTGTCTAATCTTTAATACCCTGTGGTATTGCATTACAGTATGTTTGCATTGTTTGCGAGCATATGTGCAAGTAATATGAGAATCGGTATTGGCACATTCCTGTTATATTCACTGTTTTCAAAGTCCGTTCAAAATATGTTGATTTCTGACTGCAAAAGTAGTTGATTTGTGTTAAGAGGCAAAAAAAAAAGGCAACAGAAAGGCTACTATAGCAGGAAATGTATTGGATTTACAGTAGCCTACGCATGGCAAGTGGTAGCGTTTTATAGCATATAATAGCCTTGCAAGGCATGTGCTAACTTGCATGGCTAACCAATCCTTTCCATGTCTATTTAGCAAATTCAGTGTTGCTAACTGAGTTTTATCTGCTGACCTGATCAAAACGCAACCTGCTCTTCCACCTGATTTCAAAACATTTGAACACCAGCAGTGTTTATGTTAAAGTGAGGCATTCCGTCCTCTTGGTGCAGCAATATGTGATTCTTAATTGTCAGACTGTGTTAACAGTAGGGATGGGAATTGATAAGAATTTAACAATTACTGCTACAAGTTGGTTCTTTATTTCATTTTATTTCAGTCCCGCATAGAGTACAAGATCCTCCTGCACACCCATCACTGTCTGCACGGTGCGGCCCCCACTTACCTCACTGAACTGCTCACACCACGCACCTCAACCAGGACCCGGTCAGGCTAACAGCATCGTCTGGTCATGCCCGGGACACGGCTCAAAACAATGGGCGACAGGGCCTTTGAAGCTGTGGAACGCCCTTCCAGACCACCTCAGGACCCCACAGACGGTGGATGCTTGATTTTAGTCCTGTCTTTTTAATATATGTTGTGTATTATTGTTTTAATTCTGTTGTCCAATGTAGCACTTTGAGATTTGGTGTCAAATGTAACGTGCATTACAAATAAAATGTATCATTATTATTTATTGATTCTCCAATTGGAAAAAAGGAGAACTAATAGGTCGATTAGCACACAAACTTGTCTCACTGCTCAATGATATCTCTCCTGGCCTGTCATTTTACTCTTCACTGCTTCAGCCATTCATGTAATGTTAACAGTTGGTAATACAGTAGCAGGTTGTAATGGTGCTAACTTGATAGGCAGTATTGGTTAGTTACTAGTATCAACAGCAGAGGACGTGCTCACTTTGCAGCTCCTTCTGGGTTGAGATTCACTCCGGATCGGATTGAAAAAGCGTGCTGCTAAGCGTGCAAATGTTTAGACATTACATACTGGTGATGTTTCCTCCCTTTGTTTAAATATCCACTTTGTTAGTGCTGCAGGTTGCCCTGTTGTAATGTTTTCTTGTGAAATGTAACAGAACTTTTGGGCATTTGTGCCGCTTGGGTGCCATGTTTCCCACTGGCTGCGCTGGTGAATGACCTTGCCATGCATGTTGCGTAACTTGCGTGAGCTACGCACCAAGTGGGGTGACATCATTTGTGCACACTGGAATCTATAAAGAGAATCAAAGCTGCAAAGTTTAAATTTCAAGGAATTGAAAGACTGGGAATCGATTCCTATCCCAGTGCACCCATTGTCTGTTTTCTGCTATTTTCAATTGATAGAAACCAAAATCCCTGTTTTTTTTAATGTTGTGGTTCAATGGTGCACATTAGGAAGATCAGTTCAAATCAATTGAATTTATTATCACTCCTTCAGAAACAAGTTCGGATAAACTACAGCCGGGCCCGCGGAACGTCTCCGTGCCAAATAGCACGTACCTCATTCTCAAGAATTCAGTCAAATGACTCGATTCCACCGAGTAAAAAAAAATGGGGCCCCCGGGAGTGGTGGGCCCCATTCATATATTGTTATGTGTCAATGATTCGGGACCACCAACTGTCGCAGTATTTGACTCACAAAAACATTAGAACATAACTTTAATGGAAATTGTCACAAAAAGGGGGGTGGACCCTAGGTCCCCTAATCAAATTGTGCGAGGCATAATTGCAATCTACTAATAAAATTGTATTTCTAGATTCACAAATTGAGTTTTTTTTCTGAGTCTATTTGGTACACTGAGCTTAGCATCAGCCTTCCGACTATAAGGTATGGAAATTTGAAGTATCTACTGTAGTATAAATAAGTCCTTCAATAAAACATATAATGACTTAATAAGATGAACATACCTTACTGGCTGCAATTAACCCAGAGGAAATACCTAAAATATTCAACTGGTAGTCTGAACAAACGAAAAAGTAAATGGAGTGCTTGTCCTCTGAAAGACTATAATTATACCAGGTTTGCTTTACCTGAGGGGTATTCCATAAAGGAGGGTTAACAAACGCTGAGTCTATCCATAAACTCTAGGTCAACATACCCCGCGATGGGAAACTCTGGGTATCTGATTCTATTAAAGCTGGTATGAAGTGGGTTAATCAACCCTGAGTATGTAAACCTTGGGTTACTTACGTGCACGTGCGCGATAAAAAACCATCATCAATGGATCAAAGAATACCCAAACTGCCATGACAACCAAACGGAAGATAGTGATATATTCACCCTGATGGGTGAAATAAGCCGGTGTTTGAGGAATATGAGCCTGTTCTAAAGGTGCGTTCAGTCTTCAGTGACTATAGTGGCTTAAATCACCCATAATTAGTCACACTTTTTGGTCACTTCATCACTTTATTACTTCAGTGACGTGACGAGCGGTGAATAATATGAATAAAGTGTGTCTGAGGAGACGTGTCAGCAGCATAGGATGGCTGCATAGAGAGTCCTCCTGTTATACTGGATATAAAGACAGTAAATGCTGCTTCATATCACATCATTTATAATGATTCTTAATGTAATATTGTCGCCAGAGTCATCTCAACGTCCTAAAAAATGTCATAAAAAAACACTGAAGCGGGACGCGAACCCACAACCCATCACTTTCAAGAGCAGCGTCACAATTCACTGCACCATCATACCTTCGAAGATATAAGATCTACAGACTTAACTGTATAACAATATAAAACAACAATCGAGCCTTAAAAGTTGATTTATTTAAATTATCATCTCCTCCTTTATATTATCCACAGGTTTTTATCCAGAGAACTTTACTACAGACGTAGATGTTTTAATGCAGATCAACCTCAGTGACTTTCACCTAATGATCTACATCTACAATGTTATAAAGAAAATTACCAGTATCACAAAAAAGGAAAAAAAAAAAAAAAAGGCGTAAAGCAACACAACAATAGTAATGATGTGAACACGTCTGTGGTGTGTGATGTTACTAATGTGTTTTAGAGAAAAGTGTTAAAGTTTATGAAAGTGTTAAGAAACGGTGTTCAGGTGGGCGGAGCCAGGTAGAAACCCAGGGTTTCTTTGATAAAACCTGCCAGCGACCAGGTTTAGTTCACGGACAATGTTGCCATGGTAACATACTCAGAGAAGAACATACCTCGCTTTTTGGAATGGGATACTCAGAGTTTCCCCCATTTGAGCCTGAACATACTCAGAGTTTGAACATAACCCGCTTTATGGAATACCCCTCTGGTGTAAACTTAAACTCAAAGCGTGCAATGACAATCACATCGATCAAGAACTTGAGTGACCTTATGGCAGTCATTTTTGTATAGTACCCATCTAGTCAGGAAATGGTGCGGCTACAAGTTAGATACCACCTCAAGGTGTTTAAAAAGATATTCCATACTCAGAAAAGCAGACTCCCTAATCTCTGGAAATACACTGCAGCATATGCAACTTCCCAAGAAAACTTGCAATCGCGGTAATCAAACAGACTGATGGGTTCATGGACGATCACACCCCATGGCTTTGTGGGGAATATGGCTGGAATGTGAGATTGTCAACAAAGCGTGTGGAAGGGAAGAGGAGGCAGCAGGCTGCCAGAGTGTTGTTATTCAGGTCCACACGCCTCGGCATCTGTGTCAGCTAATGAGAGAAACTCAGCTCCGTTTCATCCAGTCTCCCTGGACCAGGAATTAGCATCTCCAAAGGCAGACGCAGAGAGAAAGAGAGAGTCCCATAAGGAGGGAGAGGGAGAGAGAGGGAGAGAGAGAGAAAGAGAGAAAGATAACAGTGAAAAAATAAGGGCAATCAACAGGGAAAAAACAAAGGTAGAAAGAGAGTCCACTACCTAGACAGGGAGGTGAATATAAACACTATCCCCGTCTCTGTCCCTCTCACACACACACACTCACACACGCACACACAGCATATTGACAAGCCAAAGTTAAGTGAGGTGGCAAAGTGTGAGACAGCCCTTAATAGGTCCCTGATGGACCCCTGAGATGAGAGGCCAACCACACAACACAGAGTCGGAGAGGTGGAGAGGGGGGGAGGCGGGGGAGGGAGGGTCGAGGGTTGCAGGTCGGAGGTCGCTCAATCATTACACCTCCACAATTCCTCCCAACCACCACTGCCACTGCCGCCGCCTGCTCCTTTCCCACTTGACTGAACAGCGCCTAATGATTATCAACACGTTAAAACACTTAAGGAGCACTGGGAGTGAACGCACCCTGGAGAGAGGATGAGATGAGAGGAGAGGAGGAGGAGGGTGAGGGAAAAAAGGAGGAGGTAATGATGTGCTTGGGCTTGATTCACTGGGTAGATATTGCTAATCACTTCGTCCCTATGGTGACACCGTTGGCATGCACTCGTGCGCTCACTTTCGTTAACGCCGACCAGACTTTGGCTCGAAAAAAAACCTGATATCTACCTAATAAATATTTCTCTTGCATATTTTTCTTTTTCAAGATGGGAGTGCATATTTAACAAACCCCTCATTAGCATGTGTGTGCGTGTAATTGTATGCGTGCATGTGTTGTTGGTGTGCTCATGAGCGTTGTGTTAGCCGTGGAGTTTAGCTCGTCATGCAGCAGGTTTTGAGTCTGTACACAAGTGAGTGCGGCGCAGCAGGGAGTCCTCTCATCTGTGCTTAGCCCAGTAAATGGTGAGTGATTGAAGAGTTTGATGTAGAGTGATTCAGCTGGGAGCTTGTCTACGTTGAGCCCTGCCGTTTGCAGTGTCGTTGTAAGAGAGGCCCCTCGCTGCTCAGGAAGTGAAACCAGGAAAACCGTTTCCCAGCCGTTGCTGAAGATGAACCCAAACCAAAGAAACCACCCACTAAGGTTTTCCACAAGGAGCGCTAGCCTTTAGCAAAGCAAAGCGTGCTAACGAGATGAGAGAGAAGAAAGAAAAAGGCAATTGTTGGTTTACGACAAATCATCAGCAATGAAAAAAAAATTCAAGGGATTTCTCTTGAGTGCATTTTAAAAGTATCTTCACACTAACAATTTATGGTGATAAAAATCACTGGACTTCTACAACATTTGGCTCAGACTGTTCCCTGGAACAAAATGAAAACAAAAAGTTTGAAGCAAACTTATAATGGAAATAATGGAAAGGGTCAACCTGAGCCAAAACGTCTTCATGACCTTCCTATGTAACATTCTTTGAATTCCAGGTCAAAGCAATAGCTCTTTCAAATGGGTCATAATATTTATTCATTTTTTCCACAAAGACGAGGTCTGTCTAAAGCAGGGGTTTTCAAAGTATAAGACAGTGAGTCTCCTTTCAGAGAACATGAGATCACTGGGGCCTTTCCTATTGTAATAAAAAGAATACTACTGATAATAAATGATTACTCAACTCTGGCTTTTAACCACAAAACATTTAAGTTCATTCAGTCCTAATACAGTCGCCCACATTTTGGTAACTTGCCTAAGTATTATATACAGAAAACATGACCACTATGGCAGTGGTTCAATCAAAGTGCAATTAAATTAAAACACAGTTAGATTACAGATATATCATATACAGAGCTGTTTTTAACATCTACAAAATTATTATTTTAAAATGCAAATTGTAGATTATAAAATTACAGTCAGTGTTCAAGTTTGAATGTGGAAATGTACATTTGTGATAATATTCTGAGGGCAGGTGTATAAGGCAATGCTTTTTTGTGCATGTAGTAAAAAGAAAAAAAATTAAAGTCGCAAGCGCCGTCAAAGGGTCCAGAAAAGTGGGTTTGGTCTGAGCGATTTTGGTGGAAAAACAGCTGAGACATTGCATTTGAAATGATTTAGCATTAGCCTAACATTAGCATTAAACAACCAATAACATTACCATAGAATTAGCATTAGCCTAACATTAGCAATAACCTGGCAGTAGCCTAGCATTAGCCTAGCAATAGCATTAACCTAGCAATAGCATTAGCCTAGCATTAGCATGAGATTAACATTAGTATTGAGCTAACATTAGTATTGAGCTAACATTAGCATTAGCCTAGCAATAGGAATCACCTAGCAATAGGAATCACCTAGCATTAACATTAGCCTAGCATTAACATTAGCCTAGCATTAACATTAGCATTAGCCTAGCAATAGGAATCACCTAGCAATAGGAATCACCTAGCATTAACATTAGCCTAGCATTAACATTAGCCTAGCATTAACATTAGCCTAGCATTAACATTAGCCTAGCATTAACAATAACGTGGCATTAACATTGGGCTAACACTAGCATTAGCCTAGCATTAGCAGTATGATTTCATTAGCATTAGACTAGCAAGAGCATTAACCTATCATTAGCTGTTAGCTGTTAGCGTCGGACGCCACTAAAAGTGGCGCCATCTGAGAATACAAAGCCTGATGGGTAATTTTCACAATGATTCTTGTTTAGGGATAGATTGTAATCATGTGTATCAAATATGATGATATTTGAACTTTGTATATGAAAGTTATAGCTGTTTTTCCATTGTGGCATGCTAAATGGTGCCAGTCAAGAAAGCAAGGCATGATGGGTAATTATCACCTTGAGTCTTGTTTGGGGATGGATAACCATCATGTGTTTCAAATATGAAGCAATTTGAACTTTACAAATGAGTTATATAGATTTTTCTATTATGACGTGCTAACATTGCTAACAGTGAACATGATCGTAACAGGCACCAGTCGAAAAAAATATGGCGGATTTTGTAAGTATCGGCCACACTTGCCGGTCGTGCGGTTCCTTTGCATTTTTTGCGTTTATTTTTTTTTTTACAGATTTTTTTTATTGCCCCAAATTATCACATTTTCACCAGGCCTGAGGTGCGTGCAAATTTTGTTGAGACTTCGGGCATAATTAGGGGGTCAAATTAGCGATGGAAGGGGATTTTGGAATATAATAACAGCTATTACAATAAGGTCCTTCTGGCCATTCTGGCCTTCGGACCCTCATTTAACATGTCATCTTACAACAAAATTGAAGTGAGAACATAAAAATGAACATTACTCATTAGTGCTTAATGCTGCCTCCTAATAGTATCCATCAGGGCTTAACCTGACCTCTTACTATTGTTGAGTAAAATGAGAAAATCCACTTTCACACAAGCACATGGACATGAAAGGAATAAGAACTTTTATCGCCAGTATGGAGATGGACGGGAACCCGGTCTCCAATGATAGCCAAAGTTGTGCAAGCGGCACTTCACGTAACTTATTTTTCAGCTCTATAATAAAGGCCATGTCAAGCAGGGCCTCTTCCTCTTGGATGCTCAGTCCATCACGGGGCTCTGGTGGGAACTGAATGGATTTCGAACCCACTGACAAGCCATGGTTTCCTCTCCAATATAGTCGCCAAACTGCTCGTGCAACCCCGTCAATGACCACCTGTTGCACAAAGGCAAGGGTCACTCCCACTTTCTTCGTAACAACCTTCAAGGTTGGAAACATTTCCAACAGCACAGGTCCAGCTTTTTCCTAAACGCAGATACCTTATCCTGTGCTAAAAAAACATTGCACTCCTTTCACTGCGGAGAAGTGTTGAGCACGTTAATGCTTTCGAAAAGATCAAACATACTGTTTATGCCAACTTTTCCACCCAGTTCATGTCCATCATGTGTTTCACCAGCGGAGAGTTGATTTCTGTGAGAAAACGCAGAACTTTCTCACGCAAGTCAAACAGGCGGGTGAGGACTTTGCCTCGGGACGACCAGCGGACCTGCGTGTGGAGGAGTAGCTGGTGAAAGTGTGCACCCATCTCGTCACAGAGAATGGAGAACAGAGGAGCGGCGACACAGAGTTCCTCGCACATATTCTTGGAGCGACTTCTTGGACAATTTTCACCAGACCACTATAACCGCTTGTCATTGCCTTGGCCGCATTGCTACATATACCACAGCACCATTTCCAATCAATGTTATTATCAACAGCAAAGTTATTGAAGGCCTTGAATATTTCTTCTGTTGAGGTATGAGCTGGAAATGGATGACAAAACAGAAACTCCTCATCCAAATTTCACTTGGACACATTGGACCCCAGGAAGAATAGTGTCTAATGGGGATCCACAATAAATAAACAAATAAATATCCGTGGACTCGTTTATTTGAATGGAGAAGCATGGACTCTCATCCAATGCCTGCTCTTTCTTATCCAAAGCCATATCAGAGATTTGGCTCTGGACAGTGTTGTCACACAAGGGGATGACACTCAACTTAGTCGTTGCAGCTTCTCCAATCATCGCGGAGCACATGTCCTTTGCAGCAGATAGCAGTAAGGTTTAGCTAATGTTGTGGGGCTAGCCTGCCTTCGCGATGCGTAATGCTACACGATATGATGCTTCAGTTGTCCTGCAAGTTGACGTAGTATACGTTATCACTATCTTCTCTCTATTGGCTTAAGTTTGGTGCTGGGTCTCCACGTGCCTCAAGTCCTGAGTTTGCTGGGTCTCATGCTATTGTTAGCTAGCACCTCTTTAAAAAATCACACATTGTGGCCTCAGCTGGCCCTGTCTAAGAACAGCCCAATCATACTTTCTCAGCTTACTGCTGTGTTCTAGACATTTTCCCTTTTTTTGTGCTTTTCTTTTTGCGCCTACCCTGGAACTGTTTGGCGCCCCCCAGGGGAGGCCCACCTCACACTTTGAAAACCAATGGACTAAAGCATTAAAGACCAGATCAATAGTGATTATGTACAAGAAAGTGGAACAAAAAAGATGGCATTACACTTTCTATTGGTTCCAAAGTACATTTAGTTTATGAATTTATGCTGCAGATTGTGCATCCATCTGCTGAAGCAAAGCAGGTAACAGAATCTGATCTCTCTCTTTTGCTTATTTAATTGTGCCTAACATCTGTTCAACAAGTAAAACAAACAAAAAACAACAACAAAACAACTTCTGTGAAATATTAATCATATATTTTGTGTCACAGTTGGTATTGTTTCTAAATATTTAATTGAAATATTTTATCAAAATGAGTCATTGTGTTTGTCGTCATTTTTAAACTGTAGAGTTCCAAACGGGGATGTTACCTGAGCTTCTTCTACTTGTTTTTAGGACCATTCTTCTTTTTTGAGGGGGAATTGGACAAGATGTTCAGTGATAAAGTGTAACTGAGGTTTTTAATCATCAGGAGGAAAACTAGCTAACAAAGTCACTTTCAGGACTCTAAGTTTGGGTTTGGGTCATTTGGTTTTAATTATTACCCATTACATTGTCATTTTTATCCATGCTATTATTATTATTTTTTTGATAGATTATATAAACCTTATTGACTTAATCACATGAGTGCTGACCTTGCGTAGAGTAGTTGGCTGCAAAGTGTAAAGTAGTTCTGATCTCACTATTTTTCTAGTAGAGAAGAGACGGATCCAACTAGCCGAGTCATGTTCAGAGTATAGGGAAGTTCCTCTGGCCTCACTGGAGAAATGATCATTCTCAGTCTGCCTAGAAACAACTTGGGATCCTGATAATGAGATGAAAATATTTGCTCTCACTTCTGGTGTTTTCTCAAAGTCCAAACTAAAATTACAATTAAAGTAATAAAACTAGACGAGCTGCATTTCCCAAAGAAAACGCAAGTGAGGATGCATAATCTGAAATCCTCTGAGTCAGTATAACCCCAGAGAGTTAGTATTACCCCTCAGAATCAGTATAACCTTTCAGAAGTCGCACAGTCTGCCAGGCCAATTAAGTGCAAAGCTCAGATTTTTTGAACACATGGACTCCGCTCCGCCTACCTGGTGTGACACAAAACACTGCTCGCCTTGTATTTTTCACATCGACCTGCATTAAATATAACACCGACCTGCATTTCAGCCACCTGCTGAAACAGAGCAGGAGAGATGAACACGAGCTTAGAGGAGAGACTGGCAGACAAGCTACGAAAGTATTGACACCTTTAAAATGCCAGGAGTACAAGGACTACAGAGAATCCATAAGAATTGTGGGAAATGTAGGACTTCACTGGAAACTACTACGTAGCGGTGCACTCAAGTATGAAAGCTCTAAGAAGTGCGAACAATCCGCCAGTAGTCCGCTCCGAAGATTTCCGTCCGAGTATGTTTGAGCTTTTACCCCTCGGAGTGAGTATAACCCTTAGTATACCCCTTGGAATCACTGGTCACGGTTACATGATTTTTTCAAATTGGAAATTAGTTATTCCAAAATTAAATTGTTCGGAAAATAATCATTTCAAATTGAGGTTTACATGGAAAACTGATTTATTCGGCTTTATTCAATTCCACTTTTGGTCTGTGGGTTGAGAAGGGTTTTGACAGGGGGTGAACGTGACATATCACGTCAATCAAGTAAAAACACACAAAAAACTTTTGTTTTCGGCTACAACATAGAAAACCACATGAGAACTGTTTTCACTTTTATTTTGATTGTAGTTTTGAAGTGAACACACTTTCATCCGCGGAGCAGGAGACAGCGGGGAAGCAAGTTAGAAGTCCGTACTTTGGTCAATCAAAGCCAGCGGCTAATGCAACAGCTGTTCTACCTCCACGCTACAGGACGTTGAGTAAAAAATGAACTTTATAATGATCCGCGCGTCATTAGTAAAGTTCTGGTGCTCAATGCCCCGCAGCACAGATAAAGCCTGTTCCGTTTGCAGAGGTCCGTGTGTGTAATAAGTCCGTGTGTCCATGTGAATGCCCGCATGTTTATTCTTCCGTCCGTCCACTCTTTCCTTAATAACCATGTCTTCTGAGGCTCCTATTAAATAAATAGCCATCCTGGACTATGTTGTCACCAGCGTGTCCTCGCGGCAAGTCGCGCATACACAGAATTAACTTGTAATTAAGTGTTTACAAGAAATATAATTAAAATCAAAATAAACCAGCCACCTAATTCGGATTTAAGTTAAATTCGGAATTAAATTTGCATCAGGAATTAAGTGTTTACAAGGTCAGTTTAAAGAGGAATTAACTTTTATTCTGAATTAAAGAGGAATTAAAGATCCCATGTAAACATGGCCACTATGATTGTTCCAATAGGTTTGAATGGGTATTTTTTTTTTAAAATGTTTGTTAATTAATAAATAACCGTTAAACTAGCCCTGAGTATTCTGGGGTACCCTGGTTGGAACAGACGGACTAAATGTGGATGAGTTATCTGCAGAAAATCTACAGAATAATAAAGATAAAGTACACAGAATACAATCCTCACTAATTACAGACGATTGCCAACATTTTACATTTGGTCATTGGTCAATTGATATTAAGGTTAATGCAGATCCGAGCATTATAAACTTGGGCAGATTTCCTCCATGAATGTTTACGTGGATCCGACAAATAATTACTGTGACAATGTGAGTTCTCCTACAGTCAGAGACAGACAAAAGTATTTGACCACTGATTGACTGCTTGTTTGCAGCCTGTGGGAGGACACCAGGATATTTGGTGCAAATCCACACAGGGAGAACATGCAAACCACATGCTTCAAACCCACGGTGAGGCTTTAAAGCTGACATGTAAACTACCACAATACTGTGCTGCGCGTAAATGTAAACTGCCTTACTTTATTATAGGTAGGTCAAGTGTTGGGGAGGTTTTGTTACATTAATGTCGGGTAGAATTTATTGAATTCAGATGTATTTGACTCCGGGGTTGCCTCTCCATCTGTCATCAATCATGAAATGCAGCATTTCTGAAGGGCTGACATGAATCATTTCATCTGTTCCAATGGACAAAGTGTGTGTTTGCATACATAGTGTGTGTGTGTGTGTGTGTATATGTCTCAAGGGTTTTCATGTCAGTTGGGGTCAGCTGAGCGGCTGCTGGGGGCGGATCTGCCAGTGAGGTGGTCAAGCGGCCCCAGATGGGTTTCTAATAGGCCTAATCCAACAGGTCACCGTGGTGGGTCTTGCTTCAGTCTTGCCCCCCTCCCTCCTCAAACCTGGTTTTCCTCTCTTTCTGTCTCATGTTTTATTTCACCCCCCCTCCTTCCACTGTCTGTCTTTCCAGGGAGGCAGTTAGAAGCTAATGAGGCATGGCTGGCATTTATCCAACACTCTATCATCTCCCGTATGTGTGTGTGTGTTTGTTTTCTGTGAGACGGCAGTCAGAGCCTCTCCAGGCTATTATATTTATGCATTTTAAGTCAAATATTAAACAGAAAAGCCTTTATGTATTTTTAGCCAAAATAATGCAGTGAAGAGACCAAGTATCAGAAATGAATGGGAAAAACTGTACAGGAAACATGCATCGTCACAGGCAATTGAAAATGTAAAATTCACATTGGATTTACGGGGGCGGAAAAGAAGGTTTCCACCCCATTAAAAGGTTTCTAGTGCAGGAAGTTGCTCCACCTTGGATAAGAGAAATGCCATATCTCTGCACAGAACAGACAGATGGGAAATCATTCCTGCTTTTCCCCCCGTCCCCACCCCCACCCCCCTCCTCGTGTCCATGAAGCACCTGCCTGTTTTCCATGCAGAGGGACTCTCCCTGGGAAGCAAAAACCAAACAGCCTCACGGCGCACGCTTTGATGCCGAAACCCACAGTTTCCTGCCCTGAGAATATTCTCAATACATCATTAACTCCCATTGCTGAAAATTGCAGACAGATCGAGCTAATGAGACACATTTCAGAGAGGAGATTTCCAAACCTGGTTCAACAGTTTTGACAGACCACCGCGATGGCGCTGCTACACATTTGATGTAATTCACAGAGAGCAGCAACAGATAGGGAGTGAGAATCACTTGTGATGCAGCGGCGAAGGATAGAGACGGAGAAGAGACCTGTCACACACTGCTGTGGTAGTCATTAGTGCTAAGTGACAGTTTGTGGTGGCCTTTCAGTCAAAGCAGTGTGTACGCACGTGTGTGTGTGTGTGTGTGTGTGTGTGTGTAGACGGCACGATGTAACGTATTATATCAACAACAGGTTCACTCCCTCAACCCTCAGCCAACGTGACAATGTTAATACGGCTGGATTATTATTCTGCCGAGGCGAACTGAAGGTGTGATGACCCGAGCAGGTGACGGGACTAATTAACCATCATTTGACCTCGTCTGCCTCAGACAGATGCTCCATCCCAGAGTGTGTGTGTGTGTGTGTGTGTGTGTGTGTGTGTGTGTGTGTGTGTGTGTGTGTGTGTGTGTGTTAGCCCAAGTCTGTTTGTGAGCTCAAACCGCAAGCTTAAAAATTCATTTTCATTCTCTCCGCAAGTGAGAGAGACTTAATTGTGTGTGTGTGTGTGTGTGTGCGTGCGTGCATCCACCTGTCCGTCAAGTGTTGCCGGCATCAAATTTCAGGTGGTTTCCCGAAAATTACTTCATTTACATAGGAAAT
The DNA here is from genome assembly GCF_900634775.1 of Gouania willdenowi. Classification (NCBI taxonomy): domain Eukaryota; kingdom Metazoa; phylum Chordata; class Actinopteri; order Blenniiformes; family Gobiesocidae; genus Gouania; species Gouania willdenowi. Next base: position 20,698,709 of record NC_041054.1, read on the forward strand.
AAATTTAATGATCTCATAGCTTGTTTTTAAATTTAAATTGCCTTTTTAAATCTGGTGTTTAGAGGAAATAATGCAGGGAACAATCAGCCACATGTGAATGACAGCAGCAGTCAGGTGTCCATCACAACACAAGGTTTCCAACAGGAGCCAAAGGTGGAAAGGTTTCTTATTTTATTTTTAGGGGCTGCAGTGGTATATAGTGAATAAACAAAAGCCATCAGGTGGAATAATTAAGGCATAACAGTATAAAACCAATGACTTGAAAATTGAGGCCCCATGCTTATGATTCCTGAAAGTGTTGCCAGACAAATCTAAAAAACATTCCTGCCACCACATTTTTGAAAGTCGTGCTCGGATGGAATGGATATAATAATGCCGTCTCGCATAGTTAAAATAACTACGTGAGTCCCTGAGCCAGCTTTCTGCTCCCAATCTGGCAACTCGCAATAGAATTGAGGTTTACTTTGCATCAATGACAAATCTATTGCGACACAAAATAAATCCTTTTTCTTTTTTCACTCGTGTTTCCTACTTGTTACCATTTTTATCTGATTTTGTGTTTATTAGTTACAATTTGATGATACAAACTTCATATTTTCTCTGTTTTACTGGGAATTCAGCAACAATGCTGCGAGCAGGCTTTGAGAAGGGCTTACAAACTTTTTGGTCATTTTAGATCTTTTTTTTTTTTTTCTCGAGAAATATGTTTGTTTTTATTCTTAAAAAAATGTCTACATTTGAATGATATTCTAAAGTCGCACTGTGTTTCAAAAGTGCAATTCCCTCTGATTTAGCAGGTACATAAAAAAGCAACAATCCTTTATATATATATATATATATATATATATATATTTTATTTTTTTTATTAATAAATTCAAAAAAACTAAATAAATAAAAATTGTGCACAAATAAAAAGTGTGCACAACTCAAAAGATGAAGTTACAGTATGAATAACATTCTTGGAGGGGCAAATCACAACCTTTACAGAACTCATCCAACATTGTTCAAAATTTCTTATATCAATGCATAACAATGTAAAATAAACCAAAAACATGAAAATAAACAAGATGTCTGCATTCATTCAGACTTGAATAAAACCAATAGCTAAAGTAGAGTACATTTAAATTATTAGATTAAAGGTTAATACAAGTAGAATAATAGTAACTATTACAGCATTCTGATTGGTCAACTTAGACTGAAATATTGAAATCCAATACTTGTGACAGTTGATCTTGTTTACATGTGACATCCTGCCAACATTGATTCTCTGATCCAATAAAAACTGTCTCTCAGTCAGGTTAGAATGTATTTAGAGCAAATGTGTCAAACTCATTTTAGTTCAAGGGCCACGTACGACCCAGGTTGATCTCACGTGGGCCGAACCAGAAAAATCCTTGTTTTTGTGATGGAAAGAAGCACAAATTTAAAATAGTGTTCTCCAGTTTGTACTTTCACTTGTAAGCAATATTGTAAATCCCTTACAATATCCTGAATGTTAAGCAATTGGTCAAAATTCCTTGAATTTTTACAAACGTTCAGAAAATTACATAGTCATTTGCGAGAATTCTTTATGATCATTTACGATAATTTTATGGGTTTTAGAAAAATACTTGCGTTTCAAAATGACTGCTAATAAGGTAGTAGCCCCATTATATATTGGTGGCGTTTGATGGAATTTGGTAAAAGTGAGATATCTGATATATTGTGATTTATAACGAGTCATGTTCATGCTGTAATTTTTACTTTGAACAAACGGACTCACTCGATGCTCTGACGGGCTGAATTTAGTCCCCGGGCCTTGAGTTTGACGCGTGATTTAGAGCTTTCTGGTGGAAAAGTATCAATGTGGTTTTCTCAAGACTGGAAGCTGTGTGTTACAGAAACTATTGCACACACACACACACACACACACACACACACACACACACACACACACACACACACACACACACACACACACACACACACACACACAGACTGATACGAGACCTTAAAATTCTTTAGAGTCCCACATTCAGAGCACTCTTTCACTCTTTTATCTTTAATGACCTGGTGATGACTGACTACTCTTGACCTCCAGGTGTGTAGGCTTTCCCACACACACACACACACACACGCACACACACTGATCCCGGCTCCGTTTCTGGTTTTGTCTCTTACGTCTTTTAGTTCCTCGGTGTTCCTACAGATTGGTGACTTCCCCGGTTCAGCTGGCCAACAATAGGCAGGTCCAACCCAGGGCTGGGGGAAAGCTGGCCCGCCTTTGTGCCGCATGAAAGCCCAGTTATTCATTGCTCCCAAGTTAAAGCCCTGACCTCGGTGTAACACCGATTGAGTTGGCTAACAACACTAAGGCCTTTTGTCCAGCCCTGCCTCGTCTCTGATCACCCTGTAATGAACTGAGAGCTCTGTTGAAAATTTACAGCCTTTCACCTCTCTCCTCTCTTTCATCGCCCTCTCAGTCTTGTCTTAATTTTAGTGCTCCTTTTTTTTTCACCGCAGACATCATTTTAAAGCGTTGCCCTCCCTCCATAGCTCCCTATACAATAACACTGCTGACAGTATGAGATGGGCCATTAATTCCCTCTCAATGGATGCCAGTTGTTTGCCCCTCTTCTCTTGTCTTTCCTCCTCCATTGTGTGTGTGTGTGTGTGTGTGTGTGTGTGTGTGGTTCACCGGTGATGTGGCTTCTTCATCCCATAGGGGTTCATTCAACACACAAACTCAAACGCACACACACTTGTGCACGTCGAGGCTAGACTCCTAAATGAATCGCCTCCCACTGTTCTGATAATGGGACGTTAAACGCTCTAAATGCTTTATGACATTTAATCATTAGCTAAACACACACACAGACACAAGCTTACACACACACACACACACACACACACACACTCGTGCACGCACACACAGGTAAACAAATACGTGTAGCACAAATGAGGAAATGTTTATTTTACTCGGGAGCGTTTTCCACAATCTGGAATTACTGATGAATTTCTGTGAACTGCGGATGGACCTGCTGTAATAAATTCTCCCCTTGAAGTCCGTGTGTGTGTATGTGTGTGTGTCGGTGTGTGATATCGCAGGGTAAATTGTTTCCTCCAGGCTTTGAGAGGTGGGCATTCAACAGCCTGCCAAAAGAGCTATAGGCGATAATTAAATGATTCCACGCTTGAAAAGAGAAAGAAAGAGAGAGAGAGAGAGAGAGAGACAGAGAGAGAGAGAGAGAGAGGCAGTGAGACAGAAGAGGATGAAGGCGGAGGAGAGTGAGCGAGTGCAAGGAGATAAATGTAAAGAGGATGGTTATTTTTGCCACGCTGTGGGGCAGTATCACAATCTTCTGGAAAACCGATCCAACCTAGAGTCTCAGACAAAGAAGTTTCAATAATTATAGCTGCTGCACAGCAATGGTTGGGGCCAGGCGATTTTTAGGGCAAAACAAGACAGCAGCGGTTAGCATTTAAAGGCAGATTTCAAACCGCTGTCAAAAATTACAATATTTAGAATTCTGAAAACACTAAGATGTTGGTCATGTGCTTTCGTGAAAAAACTGAAAATGCCATTTTTTAGCATTGACTACAATTGTTCACGTGAGAGCAAAATTCATAATGCGGTAACAAAATTCATTTTTTTCTAAGACTTCATCTATACCATGACTCCAAAACTGTGTATTTTTTTTAATAATGAACATTGAAAATGTATTTAGGAAGAACTTGCAATATTTGTTCCCAATTTTACCATTTACAGTCAAACATTTAGTCTCAATTTTTGATGAATTAAAAATTCTCTTTGGACTGTTTGTGTAGAACAGTGAAGATGAGCTGTAGCAGGTTTGCTGTCAGTTAAGCAAAATGGTTTAATAAGTTTGACAGTTTTTGAAGAAAAAAAAAGATGGACATTATAATTTGCAATAACTTTAAATGTACTTTAAATGTACCAAAGTTTCTTTAGTATGGGGGCTATATTTTGAGGAAGGTTGCAAAAATATGATTACGTTGTGTTAATTTTGAGCTATAGAGCCTTGCTGTAGCACCACCTTTAGGACTATTGGCAATTTTGCTGCTGAGCAACTCCGAAATGGGACTGAACTGACTAAAATTCTGTTGTTTTTTGCAGTTGGGAAGTAGAATTTCCTTGGAAGAAGAACAACAAAGAAATAACATCCATAATAACATGGGTGGAAAAGTTTAAAATATCTGTAGATTATTGGACTTAATTTCTTCCTGTGTGTGTGTTAGCATCTGTGTGGGTTAGCATCTGTGTGTGTTAGCATCTGTGTGTGTGTGTTAGCATCTGTGTGGGTTAGCATCTGTGTGTGTTAGCATCTGTGTGTGTGTTAGCATCTGTGTGTGTTAGCATCTGTATGTGTTTTAGCATCTGTGTGTGTGTTAGCATCTGTGTGTGTGTTTGCATCTGTGTGTGTTAGCATCTGTGTGTGTGTTAGCATCTGTGTGTGTTAGCATCTGTATGTGTTTTAGCATCTGTGTGTGTTAGCATCTGTGTGTGTTGGCATCTGTATGTGTGTTAGCATCTGTGTGTGTTTGCATCTGTGTGTTAGCATCTGTGTGTGTGTTATCATCTGTGTGTGTTAGCATCTGTGTGTGTTAGCATCTGTATGTGTGTTAGCATCTGTGTGTGTGTTAGCATCTGTGTGTGTTAGTATCTGTATGTGTGTTAGCATCTGTGTGTGTGTTAGCATCTGTATGTGTGTTAGCATCTGTGTGTGTGTTAGCATCTGTATGTGTGTAGGCATCTGTGTGTGCTTGCATCTGTGTGTGCTTGCATCTGTGTGTTAACATCTGTGTGTTAGCATCTGTGTGTGTGTTATCATCAGTGTGTGTTAGCATCTGTATGTGTGTTAGCATCTGTGTGTGTTTGCATCTGTGTGTTAGCATCTGTGTTAGCATCTGTGTGTGTGTGTTAGCATCAGTGTGTGTTAGCATCTTTGTGTGTGTGTGTTAGCATCCGTGTGTGTGAGCATCTGTATGTGTTAGCATCTGTGTGTGTTAGCTTCTGTGTGTAAGCATCTGTGTGTGTTAGCATGTGTCTATGTAGCATCTGTGTGTGTGTGTGTGTGTGTGTGTAAGCATCTGTGTGTGTTAGCATGTGTCTATGTAGCATCTGTGTGTCTGTTAGCATCTGTGATGGAGTGGTATCCTGTCAAAGGTGTTGCATTATCATTTCACATGTACATTCCAGGATTCTCTGCAGTTCTCTACCAAACAAACTGAACTGGGATAGTAGGCAATTTGACATGGGGCACCAGAGTTCACTTTTTTGTTCTTTGGGCTTTCTTAGCAAATTTTGTTACGGTAGTTTAAATAAATAATTATGGAAAAACAAACGTAACTTTGGAGTCTGCATTGCTCACACATAAAGTCCAGTGTACACGCGTTCCACGCCAGGGCCAGAACTTCTGTGCAGTTTGTGTCATCACGTGACGATTAGCTAAAATTCAGGCACCATTTAACCATCAACATTTTGCCTTCTTAAGGACATGATCTTCTGTTTTGAAGGCTGAGGCTAAACTTTGCACCTACTGTAAGTTAAAGGTCCTATATCATGCAATATTAAGACCTTCCAAAATCAACTACAGCCACATATGGGTAATATTTTACATTTTGTAAAATAAAATACTAATTCATTAAGAAATATGATTTATTTTCTTTCAATCCTGAAGTTGAGACGCACTGTTTCTCCCATTTCATGATGTAGCCCTAGAGCCCCGGCAGCATGGGCAACAGGCACGCCCACCAAACTTTGTAAACAGTTCTAGAGAATGTACAGTAGTCCCTCGTTTATCGCGGGGGTTACATTCTAAAAATAATCCGCAATAGGCGAAATCCGCAAAGTAGTCAGCTTTATTTTTTTGCAATTATTATACATGTTTTAAGGCTGTAAAACCGCTCACTACACACTTTATACACATTTCTCAGATAGGAATTAACATTTCTCTTGTTTAAACATTCTCAAAGTTCCAACTTTCGTAGATTTTAAAATATAAACCTGTTTTCAAACATATAGCACTTCAGAGTCACACTGCTAGTGATCAGACATTGATGCTGAACGCATTCAGAGTCTTTGTTGACGATGACGTCAGGCCGTCAACACGGACATGGGTCTGTTCACCCATTAAACCATGGTGTAGAAGCTGTGTGTGACCACCTGGAGCTGTATGACACGGCCTTTATAACCGGGACCAGACTAGGAAGGATTAGGCGTGGAGGAGAATCAGCGAGGAGGTGGTAGTAGCAGGTAAAAAGTTATCTCTGTAGCACTGAGCTAGGATAGCATTAGCCGCTATTCACACCGGCTTTTTTCACTGGTGGTTTATGTTAGTGAGAGGAGAAAAAGGAGCGCGGCTCCTTGCTTCAGCAGGGATGTGTCGCTGGTGGGTGAATGCAGCATTAGCCAATCAGGACGCTGAACACAATGCGCGTTCATACACTGTAAAAAAATGCATCCAAAATTGCAGTGCAAAAAAAAAAATTGCGACACACAGAGGCCGCGAATGGTGAACCGCATTATAGCGAGGGACTACTGTATTTTAAATATAAAGACAAAGAAGTGAGTATGGCTAACATTTAGCTAGAGGTTTATTTTACTTACGGCTGTGGCCTCTCCATCAGTGGGTTGGAACTGGCCAAGGTTCACCAAGCAGTCTTCTGTAAAGTGACGGTCACAGACTAACGAATGCTGCATGGTGTGTCGCGTGCTCCCAGAGATAAATTCCAACCACTTCTTTAGGAAGTTTGAACGAATTCAGAGAACTTTCACAGTTGAACGCGCATTTTCGGTTACCAGACATTATCGTTTGGTACGAAAACAAAGCCTGTTTGTTTTCCCTTTGCAGACTGGATAAGAAAGGACAATGACCATCCAAACAGATGTTCTTCGGCCGATCGCATGCCTCTAGCACCAGAGGGAATGGGCGTGTATGTTCACTGTGGAGCAGCAGCAGGCACTTCCTGAAGGGGGCGGTTCATAATTCTCGTGACATCACTAGAGTTTGAACCGCTCGTTTTTCAGAAGAGGGCAGAGAAGCAGCTCAGAGAGCAGATTATTGAGGATTTCTCAGAGATGCAGGAAGGAATCCCAATAAAACTTTGTTGGTGTTTTTGATAAAGAACATTGTAACAAGGTTAAAAGCTCAAAAAAGTTGATTTGCATGATATACTGTAGAACCTTTAATGTTTCTTCAATTAATTCATGAAAATAATATTGAAACTTAGACGTGTGTATACATTATCAACACCTTAGTTAATTTTATTTTGTGAACAAAGTAGCTTCACCTTGTATTCCTAAGCCATTTTAAGACACAACAGGTTTCCTACACTTCTTTGATGCTATATCCTCGCATGCAACGGTGTAGAGAGTACTGATATATCCTACTCAAGTAGAAGTACTGCTACTTGATTGAAATTGTACACAAGTATAAGTAAGTCATACATAAAATACTCAAGAACAAGTAAAAAGTAGCTCAATTAAATAGTACTCAAAGTAAAAGTTACTAGTTATTTTCACCCCTTTTCACATTTATTTTTGGTAAAAATCTTGCCACGGTTGCCTTGCATACAGTAAACATCTCATGTATGAACTTAAAAAGGAAGAGATGAAATCTTGCACACTTGGAACCTAATTTATTTCCCACAAAAACATCTCTATGAAATAAAAGTTTAGTCAAAATATACAAATATTTTTTGTATAACACCAAGTAATTCATTTCAAAACTAAAATATTATCAGGCTCTAAGTATAGCTACATTGATGAACTCTAAAAGTGAGAAAATAACCTCCATTCAATGCTGTTTTGGCGCTGTGCATTTAGTTTAATCTGATTGGTCGGCTATGATGTGATGCATTTGATTGTTCTCTGGTCATTTCATTTTTTGTAGTTTCACAAACGTTGATCATTTTAAAATAATAAAATATATTTCCTCAGTAACGGTTGGGTGTAGAAATGTAATGAATCACTTTACTTATTTTAAAACATATTTAAATACATGTAAAATTACTGATTTAGTACCCATAATACGAACTCAACTACAGTAACGTGAGTACTTTTAATACGTTACTTTCCCCTCTGCTCACATGTTGGGTGGAATATTTCCTACACACATGTATTACCACTTCTCCACCTCCCAGACATACGAGTGACTCAGTATCTATTCATTTAGATTTCCTTAACTGTCACTCACAAGCAGACACGCGCAGTCAAATTGTTGCTGTATGCGGCGATTTCCCAAAACTCTGAGCATTCCGTTCTCATCCTTTGATGCTCCGAGTTGGTCAGGTTTCAAACTGGGGAGAAAACCTCTGACTCTACGTCGCCTCGTTCTCATTCTCTGGCTCGGTGTGACAGTAGGTGCTGAATACTAATGCAGAGAGTGTGTCTCGGGGGTGGGGGGGGGGAGATGAGGAAGTCCTCTCCCATTACTCAGTGCCCACCAGCTGGGCAGGGGCAAGGGCTACAGCAGCCAGACAGATGGTACTGTCACCCCTACACGCACACACACACACACACACAAACAATAGTGTAATCATGCGGAGGAAGTCATTAGCTGGGAGACCCATGATTCCGTATTGAACAGGGGAGAATAAGGGTGGTGATGTAAGGAAAGAAAAAGAGAGCGTTTCTCCCCAAAAAAACTCAGTTCTGCTGAGGCAATCTGTCATGGTTGAAGTAATTGCCCTCGTCTTGCCTGAATGAAGTGATCTGTCATCGACTCCTGCATTACTGCTTTAAGAACTGCTCTCTTACGCGCACGCACACACGCACACACGCAGAGTCAGGAAGCCATGACCCTCCTCAACACTCCAGCTAAGAGGCAGGCAGCTGTGACATCTTGAATAAACCACACAGTGGAAAAAAAAAAAATCAGTGGGAGGGTTTGAAAAAAGAAAGAAAAAAGAATAATAATACAGTCAATACGTCGATGTTCTCCTCTTTCCCTCAGTCACTCATAATGAGTTTTTTGTGCAGAGTGATTCTGGCTTTGTTTTATCAGTAAGAGTAGAGTGGATTTACGTCTGATTAGGTCAACATCCTCTTGACTTATTGTGTAGCCTATTGGAGTGGCTTGATACACACTGGTGGAGGGGACGTATAATTGGACTTTAACTGCTGCCATTGGGCTAATATTTGTCCTAGGGGTGAAAAGAGGCATTAGTCTCATTGATTTAAGGTCAGTGTGGCTCTGTCTGCTGGTGAGCTGAGTAAATGGCAGCATGTGTTGGATTTAATGAGCATTGTTATCATCTTTAAAATACAAAGCTCTATTGTTGTCTGCTTTTCAACAATGGTTTTTTTTTTTTTTAAAAAAAGCCTAAAATCTAAATACCTCATTTTTGAAGACGCACTGTGCGTCAGTGTTTTTTATTCTCGTGTAAGTCACACATTACAAAACACATTATTTGTGAAACCTACAATTACCGCCAACCAGCAAATCGCACTCACGTTTTGCGCGTAATTCTGCTCGGATAACCAATATTTAGAACAGATATTAATTTGCTGTAAAATAAAAATAATTTTAGAATAACACACATTATGCCTGAATACTGTATACTGTTTGTTTATTTGTTTTTGTACACTGATCTATTGTTTTTATCTATTGTCTTTTTGTTTTTTAAAGACCTTGAACTGTTGCAGAATAAACTGGCACAAATCTCGGTTGAAAATGTTTGAGCAATTTTTCTTATTATATAAAGACAAAGTGTAGAGATCTCTTAAAGTTCATTGAAACAAATAAATAAGTAATAAATCACAGAGCGGTCGATTCCTCTCTCTCACTCTCTCTCTGTGTGGAGCTGCATCTAGATTCTAGAAGCTTCAGTGTTGATTGGCTGTCACTTGCTGTGCAGCCAATCAGTGAGGGCTGTAGGTGGAACATTATTACACAGCCATGTGTGGTGACTTCAGGCAGAGAGATGCATAAGAACTGTTTTTTTTTTTTTATCAGCAATCGATGGAAAATGTTGGAAAACACACACACACACTCACACATACATGAGCGGTGGACGCATGTCCGACCAGAATGAAGATGATGTCTTTTTAAGACCGAACACGTTGCGGTATTCACGTCCGTACGCACGCAGAACCCTGGGTTTTTCCATGTTTTAACAGTTAATTTATTGCCTCTTAGTTTGCCATTTTTCGAAAACTTAATAACTAACAAATTTACAATTGACCTTTTGCAAAAGGCCCGCCCCCCTTATGTATTTTTGCGATGTCTGTCATGTTCCTGAGTTGTAATGGCTGGGAGAAGTCTGCTAGTGCATGTTAGTGATTTTAATGTGAACAATACCTGCGCGATACCCTCCAGATCCAGGCAAAGGGAGTTACAATATGCTGTTTAAGGGATATATTCAACATATTAAAATAAACAACGAAAGGGACATTACAACTATCGAAGTGAAAACATACCGGTCAATGGCGAAAGAAAAAAAACCCGTGATCTCTAACTCAAATGCAATGAGCACAACCTTGTGGACCAGTGCTCCTGCACTGCTGGGTAAGTTTTCTTATATTGTTCGTATCCTCCTTAAGCTATAAGTGCATTACCACAGCTAATGGGGATCTTAATAAAACAAACTGTTACATCAGCTAGCAAGCTGAACCTACAGATGACCCAAGGCTAATTAGATAGCAGCTAATAACGCTGCTAAGTGGTAACAAAGCCTGTTAATATAGATTGGGAGACTTGTATGCTTCAGGAGGATGTCGACTGAAATATAATAGTATAATATAGTAATATGATAGCTGCTAATAAATGTATACCACAGTCGTCGTTGAGCCAAATACCCACCCCCCCCTACCAACGCCCCCTTTTCACTAGGTACGTTTATGGATAGTTATGTCAAGGCACTGTAATATCTTTCAACACTTTATTTAATCAAAATCAAATCAAATTAAGCTTTATTGTCATTTTGCTGAACACACACATTGGTGCAGACAAGATGAGACAACGTTTCTCCAGGATCAGTAAAAAACATACACATTCACGCATACTGACACACACATCCCTGAGACGTTTTTATAGTTAAATAGTCTAAGTAGTCTACAGCAGCAGCCAGATTGCATGTATAAAACAGAAGTTAAAGTGTATTGCAGTAGCAGTAGAATAATTGTCATTAGGCTAGTTGACACAAGCAACTCATAGTTGAAGCCTGTTTACATAGTAACGGTTGCTCGGACAATGACTGTTTGTGTGAGTTGTTTTGCAAAAGGTCAATTCCTTCATTTGGGTAACTGAGCATGCATACGTTATTGCTTCAATCAGTCCCTCCAGATTTTCGCAGGCATTTTTTATAATTGTTGCGGGCTGAAATGCCTGATTTTGCAGGCCATTTCTACAAAAGTTGCGGTAAAAAGTTGCGATTTTTTTTCAGCCCGAAAACATACTTTACTCAGAATCAGAATCAACTTTATTGACCAAGAGTGTATGAATACACACGAGGAATTTGTCTTGGTGACCTGTGCTCTCTCAGATAGTGTAACATTAAATAATAACAATCAACTAGAATAAATAAAAATAAATAAAAAAAGAAGTATAAACATAAATATAAGAGTAGTTAGACTAATATGTGCAAACTAAATAAAATAACAAGATAATAATAATAATAGTAATAATAATAATAATAATAATAATAATAATAATAATAATAATAATAATAATAATAATAATAATAATAATGAAATAAAATAAAAATACAATAATAATAATAAGATAATAGTGCAGTAGTGCATTGATGAGTAGTGCAGGTGAACATTTAAATGAAAATATTACTCACAATTAAGTTAATTGTTTCGACCAATTATGAATACATATTGACCAGACATGTTCTAGAAAAAATGCAAAAGGTGCAACAGTTTTTTAATCAAAATGATCAAAATGATATTGAACTTAAGGAATCTTAAAGTGCATAACATGAACCTGTCATGAAGACATATTTCTTTGAGCATAATAAAAAAAAAAAAAAAAAATACAAAGCATTAATGAACATATATATGTATGTAATGATATTATGTGCTTCCTGTTTGTTCTCCTACTGGCTTGGATTCTCTTGTCGTGCTTTGCAGAAGCAAAATGCGTGTCCTTAGCCGATATTTTTATAAGCAAATGCAAGGTGTTTCTATCGCACGACTCAATTGAATGCCTTCTCCCGGCACTGGTTGAAAACAGGATGTAACATATGCATTTTCTTCTTCGTAGGTTCCTTGTAAGCAGCACAAAGCATAGACATAATATACATAGACGCACTGCTCTCGTGGGTGGCAGCAGTCGATGCGGCATCTACGTATACATACATGTCTATGACGCAAAGCCCATAGTACATCCTCCGCTACTTTCATAGCAACTACAAGCACTAAAATGCCAATAATAACGATAAGCGGCCGCAAATTAATGTTTTTTTTCAGCGAAATTGCGGAAAAGTTGCAGGCTTTTGAAAAAATTGCATTACTGCACTGCTTTCACAGAGTTTGCTTGATTGAACATCGCGAAATCCTGGAGGGACTGTTCAATTGGAATTTTAGCAGCTTTCCTGGCAAGCTTTTTATGTATGGATCTGGAAGAATATTCCCTGACTGATTTGGCATGACGAGTAGGGCTGCAACTAACGATTACTTTAATAGTTGACTTGACATCGATTATTGAAATGAATCATCGACTAATCTGATGATAAATCGTACAATTATTTGCTTTATGTTGCTACAATCTTTTAAATTTGGGTTGGGGCATGCAAGCTTTTTTATTGTGTCAAGGATGAAATGCTCCCAGACTAGGGATAGGTCATATGCAATTCATTTATTTCCTAGTTTATAATGAATTATTTTCTTTAAAAAAGCACATGAAAAGCAAAAATAACTTGAATAGTCTTTTTACTATTTAATATAAACTTTTTTATTAAGTCATTAGCGTTAGCTCTTAGCCCAGTCTGTGTTTCGGTGGGTTAGCTTAGCTTAGCTAGCTTTAGTCCAGTTTCCAGTTGACCATTGTTGATGCTGGTTCATATCTGTCAGCGTGTTTGTGGGAACTTTGGGTGGATCTGACGGAGGAACTTAGATTGCTTCACTTTGTTTGGTGGGTGTCTGGTCTGGTAGCGGTGTGACGCTACAGTGTGTGAGAAACGGGGGGTGGAGGTTAGGGGGCACTGTGGCAATGGCGCTCCAGAGAGCAAGTTGTTGACAATTTTTGCCCGTGGAACAAGGTTTTTAGGGCCATCCTTGGATAAATTGAGGGCCTAACGTGCATAGAGCTCTGAGCAAAGATACAGTATATAGAAGCTGAGATGAGCCACTCCTCAAGAAAAACAATGTTCAGCTCCGTCCACAGCGTGAAAAAGACAGGTGATGATGGAACCGACAATTGCTGACTATTACATTTGTCGGTGACTAATTCTGTTATCGATTTTTGTCAACAATGTTGAGTAATCGTTGCACCCTTAATGACGAAAAGCTGTATTTTAGGCGACTCTGGTCTGAGTTTTAGTAGTAGAACAGTAACATTTCCTGGGTGCACCCTGTGATTCAATCAGGGACAGTGTCGACCGCGGTCCATCTGACATTCCATAAAAAATATGTTTATCAGTTAAGAAGTCGTTCCAAAGAGCTCCCTATATCAGTATTTATAAATAGTCAACGTGGCCCAGCAAGAAAAGAAAAGGCATGGAATTGTTTTTCCATTCTGCTTTTTTTTATTTAAGGAAAGTCTTCTGTAAATATGTCCTTTCTTTAAACAATGCCTTTCATCATCTTGATTGTTATAGCGCTCATGAAGCAGATTTTACTTTTTTAAGAAGAAAACAAAACGCGTGTCTGCCCTGGGCCCCACAACTGCAGTAGGCGGCTCGTTTTGTTTTTACTATCTTGTGAGCGTTGAGTGCTAACAAGGTTGATGGTTACTTTGAAAACTCTGGAAGGAGACACTTCTGAGCAAAACATTTAAACAGTTGCATGTTTCATACCTTCAACAGATGATGTAGTTAGCAGCAGGGATTAAAATACAGGAATTTGTAATTTCATTTTGTTAGTTTTAAAGACGCTTGATTCCTTTGGCCAGGAATTGTTCTTGAATTGTTTAAAAATGACTTAGTAGAACATTGAACTATTGAAAAGGTCACAAATTAGAACTTCTGAATAAATGTAAGGTGTCTCCTCTCTCCGACCCCTATCTGTGCTCTATTTTAATAGGTAATTAAAGGTCTCCAACCTCTCCAACAGTGGCCATACTAGCAAAGCATGCTGTACTCAAGTGTAGAATAGTTACACTCCAACTATCTAAACAATCCAGATCCGGTGACAAACGTACTTAGGCATGATACAGTTTGCCTAGGGTAAGTGGCCGCGTTTACATGGGAACTTTAAATTCCTCTTTAAAGCAGAACAAAAGTTAATTCCTCTTTAACATGTCCTTGTAAACACTTAATTCCTAATTCTAATTTAATGCGAAATTAATCTTAAATCCGAATTAGGTGGCTGGTTTATTCCAATTTTAATTCCGAATTAAATAATTCCTCTTTCTTGTAAACACTTAACTTGCTTAATTCTGCTTTATGTTAATTCCGGTCATTCTGCGCTTGCGTGACTTGAGGCGATGATGCGCTGGTGATGACATAATCCAAGATGGCGGTGGCCCAAAGTAGAGCTGATACTTTTTAATAAGAGCCTTAAAAGACGTGGATATAACGAAAAGAGCGGATGGAGGGAGGCATAAACATGTGCACATTCATACAGACACATGGACTTATTACACACACGGACATCAGAAAACGGAACAGGCGTCATTGGACGGGTGATACTAAAACCCGGAGATGGAGTAAATGCATCCCTGTACTGCATTCACAGGCTGTAATGTCATCGGTTTATCATTGTACCTGTTGTTAGAGCTACTATCTTTACCAGGGAGCAACTATTTATTCCTGGTGATTGTTTTTCCGGAGTTTTACTGGGCTTTTTACCGGTGGTTAGATCCTATCTCCCTTCCAAACTACAACTGTGCGTTCTTGTCGAGCTGCTGCTTCAAAACTGCAATCAAAATAAAAGTGAAAACAGTTCTCATGTGTGGTGTTCTGTGTTTGGAATAACAGCGTTCATAATAACGGCGTTAGGTAACAGCGTTTGTTTTTCAGTAACGGGGTAATCTAACTGATTACTTTTTATGCCGTTACAACACCGTTATTGTTACTGAACGTTAAATACGGTGCGTTACATGCATTGATTGAATAAACTGTGATCCGAAAGCATCCCTGGCTTCTTACTCAGCTGTAGTGAGGAGGTGGGTTAAAAACAAGGTGAGCGATTATGATTGGCTAAGGCGGTGTAATGTTTCATGGTAGCCAATCAGAGCCAGTGTTTTTGCACATGAGCCAGCACACGCGCCACACACACACACACACACACACACACACACACACACACACACACACACACACACACACACACACACACCACAGATATGATGAAGCAGCAGAGATGGCGAGCGCAGAGCAGTCTGATGAAAAGTTGGCATTTTTAAGGTGACGATACAAACACTACTTTAAATTAATTGTGGTCAAAGGCAAGAACGTGTATAGGAAGTATTCATTATATCAAGGAGTGAAGACTTTGTCGACATCCATTGTAAGCAACTTTAATTTCTTGAAGCACCTCACAACGACACACGCATCTAAAAAAATCTGAATTATTTGATATAAAGCAACTTTTTTTTTTAACAGTAACAAATAGTTACTTTACTTGGTAATGAGTTACTTTTATTATAGAGTAATTTAGTTACTAACGCAGATACTCTTTTGGAACAAGTAGTGAGCAACTATAAATAATTACTTTTTTAAAGTAACGTTCCCAACACTGGTTATAGCCGACAATAAAAAGGTTTGTTGTGTGTTTTTCCCAATAGATGTGATACTTCATGTTTGGCACTGTCCAATCAGAGCCTTCCCAACCCCCAGACCTAAAGCGGAATTAAATAAAGCCGAATAAACCGGTTTTCCGTGTAAACCTCAATTCGGGAATTACTATTATGTAAACACAAAGCAGAACACTTTAATTCGGAATAACTAGTTCCGAATTAAAAAACATCATGTAACGTGGCCAGTGTCAACCATACTCTGGGGAATCCACCAAACTCAACATTGATATTGTACAGAGATATTACCTCTGATTAGTCAGGGTATCCTGATAGAACTTTTTCACTTATGATGCCATAACGATATTGCAGCCTTGTGTATTGGTCAATATCAATATCAATCCAATATATCAGCATAAATTATACATACTTTTACTACCTAGTTTGTAGTGTTGAATGTTAAAAAAGGCTTTACCAAGTGATATTACTCAAACAGAGCTGCTCTATGTGTGCAATGAGGTTGGTCAATTTAAACTTTCTCGGTTCTGTGCCACTGCGGGATATTATGGAAAGTTTTGCACTCAGCGACGTCTTTTTTCGGACTTTAACGAAAAACGCTGCCGCACAAACGACATCCCTCTTACTCTTTGCTACTTTGTTAGCACATTAGCTCACGCCGTCGTGATCACATGGGCTCTGCATGCTGGTTCCAGATATCATTGAATAGAAGTGCTATAGACAATCTGGAATGGACCACTTATATCAAAGTGCTTATATCAGAGGTTTTAGATGCAGGCCAATAGAGTCCGATACTTGGTCGTTCTTTTTTTTTTTTACTCTCTCTGCCATTGGGCCAATATCCGATATCAGTATCGGATGGTTCCCAGCAACAAATATATTATGTCGTTCAAATACAACTTGCGTATGGCGGAACATAATTATTAAGTGACTGTATGTGGTACCATGAGTGGGTAAATCTGCGACTGCAGGGAACATGGCTGATTTTGCCAAATATGTCAGAGTCTGGTAAAGTTGCTGCTAGATAGTGTCCTCTGCCCACACTTAAAGCAAACACTATACCTCTTCTTCTAACTTCCCTTTAATACCGCCATTGCTAATCCATGTGTGATGTAGAGGGTTGCACTGTATTTATGCCATCACCACATTTAGTTGCATATGAGTGCAGGTACGACCAACCGGGCCTACCTCTTCCGACCAGGCCAAGCCAGCTGCGTTCAGCCACGGCAGTTACACTCACACAGGCTAAACAATCAGACTTTGAGTGCCACCAAGGTGTCAAATGTGTTCAGGCCTGGCCTGGATTGCCTGTGTGAGTGCCCCCTAATTTGCCCCTGCCTTAACATCGCTTCTTCATCTTATTATTAGATAAAATACTGTAGACAAAAAGTTATATGTCAATGAAGTTTAACATCTTTCAACATGTGTAATGCCACTATGGTCCAGACAGGGAATACTAGCGAGGTTTCCATTACAGATTTTCGCAAAATAAAAGTGAAGTTTCTAAATGTCGACAAAGAATAATTGCGCTTTAAATGTGTTTCCATTGAATGATGTTTTGGACAGGAGCCATGTAACTCGCGTGAAATCTCATCCCACGAGACTTCGCTGCAGGAAGACGGATGCTCCAAACCTTGTTATCACTCCGTATTCCTTTGTTGTTTCACGTCTAATGTAGCAGTAATGATTTTTTAGTACAATGCTAAGAAATGTCCCGGTCTCCTCTTCTGTTTACACGTACCGCGCCATTTTTTGTGACCAGATACGCCACGCTCTGTGACATGTATTTGTGGAAAACGTGTTTCCATAGCGCTTTGTGACACAATTTCAATATCAAAACGTCTGAAAATCCTCCTTATGAAAATGTAAAAACTTTTTTGTGATATTTGAGTGTTTTTTGAAATTCAGGAGTTTCCATTACCAGTTTTTATTGCGCTATTTAGATTTTGCGCATTTCCAAGGGTAATGGAAACAAGGATAATGTTTGATTCCAATAAATTCCCTCAATAAGAGTGAGTTGTTTAGAACTGAGGGTTGGGGTTAGAGCTATATGTGCTAAATGTGCACAATTTGGTTGTGCATGGCGCTTTATCTGTGAATGGGTAAATGCTACATAGAGTTTACAAAAGGGTTAAAAACTGTTTATGTACATTAAAGGGGACATATCATGGTTTTAAATCCTTCCTTTTTACATATAAATCATACAGTTGTGGTCTATATAAAGCGGAACTGCACTGCTTGGGTCTGAATTCCTCATTATTATAGCTCCACAGGCCCCTTTTCTACCCCTTTTCTGATGTGCTTCTGAGAGCAACTCGTTTTGGTGCGGTCTCTTTAAATGCAAATGAGACACTTCATACCCCGCCCCCTCTTCAGGTGACACTCGGTTCAACTCCACCCTGCTCGGCCATTTTTGTAGTTTGATAGAAGAGATACGGCTATGTAGCGGCGCATAAACTTTTTATTCAGAGGTTACTTACAAAATCTCAACAACAGAAGACTTGTCCATCCAGCCTTACATGTTTGAGCCAGAGTCGGACCCGGCAGAGCGAGATGAAAATGAAGATGATGAACCTGCAGAACCCTAACAAGTGAGCTAACACAAGCACCGAGCTAACGCTAGCGCCAAGCTAACGTCACGAAATGCATTTTAATACAGTCTTTTCAAAGACAAAAATGGCAAAATGAATTGACTAATGAAAACTTTAGACTTAAATTAAATCACATAGGCCATATCATCAAGGATCTAAAACGAGCACACAGCGCTAACATATGAAGTCTGAAGACGGTGCAACTGCTAATGCTAACAAAACAATGACAGGGATGTCTTATCATCACACTTTTTAGCGTTATTTACAGCTTACCGAAGTGCTCTGTTCGTCGTCTTCAAAGATAGAAGGAATTGAACCCTCAATCAGACAAAGTCTTTCAGCAAATCCTTCTTTATGCTGGCGGAGGTTGATGAAGCGGTCATCCTTGAAGTGCTTCGCGCACACAAAAATGACCTTACCCACAGATGTGGGTACATTTCCGTGAAAAATAAAACTCAACCAGGCACTTTGAAAAGGTTCTGATGCTGGGAGACGGTGTAATGAAGCGTGTGGGTTACTACATCCAACAACCAAACATTTTGATTTATCCTCTCGTAACTTCGGCATCCTTGAGCTTGGACTACAAAATAAAAGCGAGAAATAAAAATGGGGGATTGCTCGAAGTGTTGGACCTGGAGTTGATGTACTAATTTGGCAGTTCCGCTGCAAATACTGTGATGTAATAGTTCAAAAAACGTAATAGAGAATAGAAAAATCGAAACAGATTGAAAAATATGAGCAAAACAGAATATAAAGATATCTACGGAGCACCTGAAGAGACTAATTTGATTTTTTCTGTACTTCTAAGCACTCTAAATATACAACAAAATGCATTTAAGGGCTAAAAAAGTGGATTTAGCATGATATGTCCCCTTTAAAAAAAAAAATCATCAAACCAAATGCAAAACAATGACCATCCTAATCCTCCCACGGTAGACGAGATGTTTGGTGTTTGTATTCATTGTCAGTCTCAGACTATGGTAACTTTCAGTGAGTTTTGAGTTTTTTGAGGACTTCCCTCTCGTGTCCAGTAGTTATTGTGTCCAACTATTTGTACATGTGCTAACTTAGAGTGTGGATGTAACCCCACACATGTGCATCCTGCACACACTCTCGGCACCTCCTCCATCTTCTCCACACATGCACACACTTACACAAACAGACGGTCAAATAGATATACAGTCTGTCATATTTGCGGTTGGTAAACAAGCACTGAGTGGCTGTTAAAGCCGGCAAGCTGAGTAAACCACAGACAACAGTGTGCTTAATGAACTGGGCTGCCTCCCAGCACAACATCTCATCATCACTTGGACTTAAACAAACCACTCAGCTGCTAATTGGCTGAGCTGCATGGAGCCGCTGTGAGGAATGTACGCTCCCCACCTCCACTGTTGCTTCTCAAAGGCTTGACAGACAGCAGCAAGACAGACTCTGTGTTATTGAGTCTTTGCACGGATATGTGACAGTCTGGCTCTGTGTATGTGTTTGACTGAGTACATCTATTTATCTTTCCACCATAATTGTATTGATGGCTTTTTCACATGCCGTTTCATCGTACAATATTCCCAACACCTTTCAGGAGACCTGTCAATCAAATGTTGTGACTGCAATGTTTATTTCATATCCTTTATTATTGTGATGATGATCAGCAGCCATGTTTTTCCTTCATAACTACAGCTCTTTTCTTTCACATTAGCTGTGGTGGCCATCCCGGTGGATTCTCAGTGCTTCAGTTGGGTTTTCAGGAACAAACAAAGCCCCTAGCTTCCTGTGTACCAGAAGATTTTGAATATGAAATCCCTACCAGACACCAGGTGTTGAGATTAGCGAAAGCAAAGATTCATAAACTGGGCCTGAGCTGATTTATATTTACAAACAAACAATAAATTATATTAAATGTTGCTTATTAATTCTTTATTTTTGGTCGAGCTATTCAATAATGCAGACAGGTCTCCTCGAAAGTCTCAATAATGAGTTTTTTTTGTCTTTGGTTTCACCATTACCAAGTGTAATTTTACAGCACTCACACACACCAATGGTAAAAAGCCCTATGATGAGGCATTTTGTGGTTCAGCCTGCTCTATAACCTGAGCATACACAACACTTATCTTTGAATAGTAGGGAGTGGTCTCTACAAAATACTACAAATACTAATTTCTAGGGCTGTAGTCAACCAAGGAAATTGGTCGACCAAGACTATGGCACACGTAGCGATTAGTCGACCAAAAAAAAAAAAAAAAAAAAATCGGTGAATGAATGTTTAGGTGCAGAGGAGGACGAGGAGAAAGAAAAAGACAGATACATGTTCTGTTTAGGCGTTTTGTGGACCATTTATGATATGAACCTTACTCAAGCTTTGACCAGAACCCGACGAAGCAAAAGTGAAACCAACAGGTCCGACAGACATTAGGTATTTATATCAGAGCCCGACCTGAAAGAGACAATTAAAACCTATTTTTTCCTCATACAGATGACATATTTACGCTAGTTTTAGTGGTAAGCCTGCTTTTATTAATAAACTCTTAATGTCAACATCAGATCAGCGCCAGAGACAGCAGTGGATCTACGTATTTACATAATCCACGTATCAAATATAAGGATAATTCATGTTCTTGTGCAGAAAAAGGATTGATTAACAGTGGATGCTTGTTTCAAGCCTGTCTTAGTTTGTTCCTTCTCTGCTCTGATCTTAGGACAGAGCACTGCGCAGTGACAGCTGAAGCACCTATATAAGTGCATAGCATGTTTTTTGGGTTTTTTTTACGGTATTGTTGGTCGATCAATGAAAATACTAATTTCATTTAGCAAACGCTTTCATCCAAACGTACAACACAAGCAGTTAGGGTTAAGAGACTTGCTCAACATCCCACAGTGACGGACCAGGTTGGATTCGAACCAGTGACCCTCTGATTACAAGGCTGCTGCCTGACCTAATGATCTTTAAATATTCCAACAATGGGCAGTTGTGCTGTTCCACAAGCATCTTGTGTTTTTGAAAGTATCATTTTCTCCTCGGGGTCGGAACAACCTCACTGCTGGGCGGAGATATGTCCTGAGTGAGAGCAGAGTTTAGGTGGAAGTTGATGGAGCTTAAAAAAAGGAAGCCCACCCCAGACGCACGTCTTTTGCAGTTTGTTCAAGTCTGTCGATGTGTTTGCTCAACCGATCATTAGGTTTATACAGAGCGATATGAACGCTGGGGATACTTGAGATGGATTTCAATACTAATAGTGAGTGAAACTAAAGAAGTCCTGAAAAATACCATGAATATCCTGGAATATTAGCTTGAAAAATGCTCAGTGCCTGTGCGAGTGGTAAGCTAATCATTTAATGTGGTCGGTCACATTTCCTAACCTAGCACTGGATTGCATGATTTACAATAGCTTGTATCTGGTTGATGTGCAAAGCACATCAGTAGTTCCATAGTGCCCGCCTGGAGGCTCACCAACATTAAAATGTCCTCATTTAGATAAAAACTGTTGTTTATATTGTATCATACTCACATTTAACCACATATTTTCTCGTTAAAA
This sequence comes from Gouania willdenowi, assembly GCF_900634775.1. Lineage (NCBI taxonomy): Eukaryota > Metazoa > Chordata > Actinopteri > Blenniiformes > Gobiesocidae > Gouania > Gouania willdenowi. The sequence continues at coordinate 20,720,693 of NC_041054.1, forward strand.
GTGGGCTATAGAATTTGTAAAATCTCATTTCAATTTATTTAATTCTAATGTGTTATCTAAGAACTCTCAGCTGATCAACCGTCATGTTTGTTGCATAAAACAGCATCACAGGTTGACTCCAGGCAGGCTAGTGTATTTACATAATAAGCTGAGATTTATTATCATTTTTGACATAGAGTAATAATTAAGCAATAACACATGAGAGGGAGTGCTGTTGTGCTGAAATACCAGCACTGGTGTGATTCGGGCGTAGATAACAACAGCACTCCCTCTCGTGTGATATTGCTTTTATACAACAGTTCTACAAGCGCATTACATTAGTTAACAGTAATAAGTGACAAGAGATCATGCTTTGTTTATTTATTTAATCATAGTTCTACAAGCACACACGTTACGTTCACAATGCAGGCAAATGACACCCAAATCTGATCTTTTTGCCCATATGCCATCTGTATCAGATCTCATAAAGACAATCTGAACAGCACAATTCAGATTTTTTCAAATTCTACCCAGGTCACTTTCATATGTGGTCCTTATGGAAGCCCGTTTCCGCCACTAAAAAAATCACCAAGGAAAATCATAATTACGGGAAACAAAGTCATAATTATGAGATAGAAAGTCATAATTATGAGATAGAAAGTCATAATTATGAGATAGAAAGTCATAATTATGAGATAGAAAGTCATAATTATTATATTATGTGGAGCTCTTAGCAACTTTTTTCTAAATAGAGACTAGTGACAAATGTGAGTAAGAGGCACACACAAGCAGCAGTGCTGCAGCAGAGCTCAGCTGATCAGAGCAGACAGACTGATCAAGACTGCAAATGACTTGTGTCTGTTCTCTCCACCTTGGATGATGTTTCTCTTAGGTTTACAAGCGATTTATCCCATCTGTTATCACTCTCTCAGTATGTGGAGCAGACTGCGGACGTACTGAAAGCGAATCGCGCGCAGTCCGCTGCACTAATCAGAGGGAACTCCGCGGAATATGTTCCCTTCTGAACACGTCTGTGCCTTTATTCTGTTGCTTCTCCACCTCAGTCTTCCTTTTCCTCCTGCTTTGCTGTGTAATCGCTGTGCCAAAAGCCACGTTAGAGACTTCTGCTGGAAGATCTGCCATGTGACTTTCACTACTCTCAGACCGTGAACGCACATAGACTTTTGATGAACAGCTCCAGCAGCCAATGGTAACGCTTAAAACAGCTCATGGATCCCCCTGTTGGTAGAAAGATCTCTGTATTTCTAAATCTCATTTACAGAGCCAGGAGAAGGAGAAGAGATTCACTGTCCACTCAGAACACTTTGGATTACAATATGCTCAAAGATGAAAATAGATTTTTGACCAAATTACATTTTTAAAAAAAACTCACACACTGCAGCTTTAAGACCTGCAGTGTGAACGTATTGACAGTGTACTGCAGTGTGTAGCTCAAGATGTAAAGGAAATTAACGGTATTTAGATCAGCTGTACAGCGGAGTGATACGATCTGTATGAAGTTCCGGTGCTGTTGTTGCTCTATATCAGCACTCTTGGAATGTCTGTCGTCCAATCAAATCACTCGGTCGGAACTAGCGGTTATATAAATAATCATAAAAGCCAAAAATTAAAATTCAAATGGATAACAGTCAACCCTAGACCTTCATCATCTTTGAGAACAGTTAATAGGTGATTAGGCTCCACTGCAGACAGAGGGCCGTGGGGAGCCAATTGATGTGGCCTTTGACCCCCCTCTCTGAAGGAAGGGGTGATGGGAGGTCAGGCTTGTAAGGGATACCCTCTTTATCCTTCCCCTGAACGACGGCTCAAAGCGGGGGAGGCTCCCAGCCTGGATCCGATGGTCTCTGGGGCCCCCCACCCCACCACCACCAGCAGCAGCAGCATCACATTCATACGGTCAATATGAGCTGAAGAGCAAACACCTCTGTGGCCTTGTGATGCTTTGACCTGAACTGGGAGTCTTTGATTTTCCCAAGGGTTGCCAGGTCTTTCAATAGACTCTCATTGAATGAACTGAATAGTGCATTTAAGAAAAAGCCACAGTTAAGCAATAATTTAAAGGCGTTTGGTGCCAGTCTTCCTCCTCCATCTCGCTGATCTCTCACTTCTCCAATGAAGAAGGAGCAGCTGATCTTCGCCTCACTCAAGGACTTGTCAGGGATTTTCAGCAAAGGAGCCTGTGTAATGCCACTTCCCTTTGAGGTATCTATTGAAGTCAGCACTATTGCATTAAGCTTACTGGTCTTCCTAAGGGCACCTTTTCATCACAGCCCACATACCACACACCCATCCTTTCCCTCACGCTCCCTCTTTCGAGTTGAGGTATTGTCTTTAACAGCATTATAACGGTATCATTCCGCTCCCACTGTGAACAACAAAGACACGAAACGCCAAATCCTAGAACACAGCAATCTGGCTGTGTGTCTGTGTGTGTGTGCTCACTAAAGCAATGCTAATGGGCCCTAAGAAGCATTAAAGTGACCCCTACTGTAACAAAAGAGTTAATAATCCGTTTAGAAAACAATCAGATCCCCAGCCATGAGAAAAGCCCCCCGCTAAGTCTTTCTGTATAGAGGAGGAGGATGGTTTTCACCTTTTTTTTCCTTTTCAGTCAGCAATCTTGTTGAACATCGCTTGTTTCTATCACTCTCTCCTCAGGGAATGATGGAACTGTATTTAACTGCCACTCTCGGTCGCAGTCGGCAAATTAAAAAAAACGTTTCAGTTGAATTCAGGGCAATCGTGACTGAGTGATTCCCTGCGACCTCTCTCACTGAGGGTCAGGGTAAGTTATCAGTCCCACCAACTGTAAATGAGCCCCCACTGGAATTCCAACAGGGCTGTTAACAAACAAACACTGGCTCGCCCGTTAATTGCTAATAATAGGCTCTTTGTCATGTGTTTCCCCTCTGGGTCAAAAATGTTCAACCAGCAGAATTTATCTCCAGGCAAGAAATCGTCATGGCCTGAGTATTACGTTCACAGTAAGTATTACAAATCTATCAAGACGGGATGTCGCTCGCCTTGTATTTTGAACATCACAGCTATTAAAATGAAGGCACGTTTGAATTGGGTGCGGGAGATCATTTGTCTGGCCAGCTGAGTGTCTCACCTGAGGGTGGGAGGCTAATCTGTTATGCATCAGGGAATCCATCTGTTTTAACATCAGGTCAGCTTGAATCTATCATTGCTTATCTTTGCTGTCAAGTAGGTGAGAGGCTTTTCTTTTCTCCTTTCCTTCCAATCATCACTGCAACTTCTGACAGGCTGTGAGCTGATCAAAAAGAACATCCATTCAGCTAATGTGGTTAAAATGAAGTAATGTGACAGGGTGGGCATAATTGCGTGCTGCATTGCATATCAACACTGTATGATATCTTCATGATCTATCTCATTCAACACAGTATAATGAATTGTTGTGACACATTGGGATTTATTTTCCAATAGACTGAAAGCAAAAAACTAGAGCAGACATGGGTAACTGGGAGTAAACTAAAGCCTGATATATGGTTCCGCGTCAAATCAACGCCGTAGCCGCACGTAGCGCTCTGCATAGACTTACTGTAGACCCCCTTGCTGTAACCTGACGTGCGCCTCCCAAAAATCCTGACTGCGCGTAAGTGCTGTGATTGGTCAGCTCCAAACCTCAGCCCCGGTCACTGCCTTTTCCAGTCAACAACACCATGCTTCAACTTCTTGTCGGAGTGATACGAGAGTTGTTTCTACAGTAGATTGAGTCAAAAAGAGAATCGAGACGGACAGAAAGTGCCAGAGTTTTATAATTTCCTTTCATGGCTTCAGCACGTAAAGCACCGCCAAACGGAGTCAATCACAGACAAAAGGTGTTCGTTTACCGTTATTATTGCTATTCTGCCTCGTCTCTGTACCTACTGTGTGTTTGTTTCATTAACAGTAAACATTGATCAACATGCTGTGAAATAATAAAGTCCACGTTTGTGTCCAACAATGCATACATTGTGTAGGTCAGTAATAATCCAGAAATAAATTACATTTTAAGATGCTTAAAAAACATAAAAACATTTAATTCTGTGACCAGATAATAAACAATGGGCTTTTTAATGCTCCTCTGTAACCTCACGCACACACAACCCCCTGGTGGCTAATTGCATAGCGATGCATTCCATCGACACAGAACTACAGTTGGTCAACCTCCTGACGCAAAACCATATACCAGGCTTAATTTTGAGTGGCCCCTAAAGTAAACGCACAAAATCGCTCCAAATATACGTAAACTGACAATTAAAAGTCACAGTATTAATGCAAGGACCCACAAGACAACTGCACAAATACACAAAACAATAGAAAAATGCACAAAACAATAGAAAATACACAAACTGACAACTAGAAGACACAGTATTAATGCAAGAACCCACAAGACAACTACAAAAATACACTAAACAATATAAAAATACACTAAACGACAAGAAAAATACACAAAAACAATAGCAAAACACACATACCAATAGAAAAACATGCAAAACAATATAAAAATACACAAAACGACAAGAAAAATACACAAAATGACAAGGAAAATACACCAAAACAATAGAAAAACACACAAAACAATAGAAAAATACACAAAAATGACTCCAGGACACACATAATGACAACAAAAACATGCAAAAGGAAAAGTAAAATACACAAAACAACAACAAAAATGGACAAAACAATGAACAAAATTGATAAAAAATTCACACATTCAGACATTGTTTATTCCTGTACCCTCGGATCAGACAATCACATTTTTTTGGGCCCTGCTGTGATTAAAGCTGCCCATCTCTGAACTTGATGCTGTTTTTCTTTCTCATTGTGCTCTATGGTTGTGTCTAATTGTGTACAGTAAGTATATTGTATCGTCTAAGTGAGAACAGACACTAGGAGCAAGTGGATGTATTCCTCAAATAACAAAAAGCCAACATTGTAGTAAAAATTGACAAATCACGTGAAAGTGTGGCTGCAGTGCAGTGAGATCCGACTCCTCAATCCTGAAAATGCAGGGTGTCTAAACCATTGGTCTCAAAAACTGTAAAAGATAGAATTAAAATGGAATCCCGGTTTATCTCCTCACTAAACTTTCATCCATGCACTTCTTCTGTACCCACAAATTATCTTTTGGTCACAGTGTGGTGGAGCTTATATCAGCAGACTGGAGTCTCAAAGCAGGGTCCTCCCTGGACGGGTCCCAGCCCACCACAGGGATAACACAGAGACAGAAAATTATAACTCACACACACATTCACTTTAACGCTTCATATCAAAGCTACAATTAAATGGTACCTGTACTAGTCATGTGTACAACATCAATAGTGTTTTAAATATTTCCTTTTAGTGTACATTCAGTCAAAAAACACCTTTTCTGAACATTATTGTCTTTAAAATACAACTAATGGGCACAATGGGACAGTGTTTAGCAATGTCGTTGTTGTTTATCCATTCAGAAAACACAATGGTGTGTTGTTGGAGGTACGTTTGACATGTCTGGAGGTGTTATTACTGAGTGCACCACTGTATGTCGTTTATTATTTCTTACTATTACAAACTGACTGAAAAATCTTACATTCTAAACATTACTATATCTTTTATTTACCCCCTTCATGAGGTACGTAAATCCAGACGAGCCCACAGTCCACAAACTGAAATTCATTACTGATATTTCTGTTTAAGCAAACACCTTATTTTAGGCATAGAGAATGAAAACAAATATATAACAGATGTGTGACTTTTGCAGTCACTCGCTCCCGCGCAATTTTCCTCCACTCGGACACCGTCCTGCATACGTGGCACAACTCATCCGTCCTGTAAAGGCTGGGACACAGTGTGCGATCTTTTCAATCGTTGTACTCAGCTCCAGCTCAAATTGTGCAACTCAATGTCCAAATGTGCACAGCTCACGATTCATGTTCTCACTTTATACGGACAGACTGTCTGACACGACAGTTGTACGCCCATACGCGACACGTCCGGGTCATGTTTCTGGAAATGCAACGTATAAATCAGAAGAAGAAGAAGAAGAAGAAGAAGAAGAACCCGGAAGTGGAGAAACACTCGCAAATCTCAGCAAAAAGAGCTTAAAAAAAAAGAAAAAGAAAAGGAACTGGCTGGGCAGTAGGGCTAGGATAAATTATTATTCTAGCAATCATTTTTTCGATGCATCGATTAATCTAACGATTCATTTTTCCAGTTCGACTCGATTCGATTATCTCCCCATTATTTGACTAAAAGTAATTTATACATGTTGATTTACATATCTAAAATGAGGAGAAAAAAAAACATGAATTCCTTAACAATGCAATATGTTTATTGCTCTTCAACTCAAAATTCCAAAATAAAGTTCAGTAAGAACATAAAAGCAAAATAATGCAGTCAGAGTCAGACGTAGCATTCAATAACAAATAAAAAGGCAGTGGGAGCCGGCAACCTGTCATGGAGTCCTTCCTCAACCAACAGAATTTAAGATTTATGTTGAAAACACACAGGCCTAGCTTACTGGAAAAAAAGTTCATCTTTTAATTCTTCATTCACATGAAAATGACAACAACTTCAAGTAATACACTCTGCCACTCACAGTTTTCTTAAACTCAAAATTCCAAATGCTAATACAGAAAGTACTTTTCCAACAAAAAAATAAACTTTCTTTTTACTTTAAGAATAGTGTGTCTGTGTGTGTGTGTGTGTGTGTGTGTGTGTGTGTGTGTGTGTGTGTGTGTGTGTGTGTGCGCGCATGCGTGCGTGCGCGTGCGTGCGTGTGTGTGTGCGTGCGCGCGTGCTGCTGCTGCCGCTGTCACCTCCTTATCCCGTCGACGCGCTGTCGTCCGGTCACACCCGGGAAAAAGGACGAATGTTACGGGGAGCAGCTACCTTCGACAAACGAGTGCGTGTCTTCACTGCTTTGCACTTTTTAAACTCGGAGGAGCCACACGCGTTAGTTATTCTCCGGCTGCGCCATCTTTGTTTTGGTTCTTACGACGCATCGTATTTTGCATCGACGTATTTTCCATTATGTTATCGATTACATCAACGCGTTGTCCCGGCCCTACTGGACAGACATGGACAGTACATTTTTACAGCAGTCCTATGGTGTTGGCGCATGCGTAGTGTAAGAATTTGAGGTAAGCCAGTCCGTGGCACTGCTTCAACAGTACAATACCGTCACAAAGGGCGACCAGGATTTCAAACACGTTTGATTTTCTTGCAACCATACGATTTCTGATCGGGAGCTGGTCTTGAGGTGTTAATCGCTTCTCGTGACCCCATGTATACCACACAATGCACGACACGATTTAGCCAAGACTTGGCCCGATCCCAAAAATAGACGCACGAGTCAAAAATCGACTTGAAATGGGCCAAAAATTATGTATGCCCGCCTTAAGAGTAAAGCTACAACTTCCGAAGCTCGTTTTTGAACGTTCGGTCCACAGAGATGTTCAGTGGCTGTGCCAGTTTGGTCATCCCACCAGGGGTGACGGTCGGTACTACATAGTTCTGCCTCCGACAGCTGCTTATAGCGACCTATATGAA